>NC_045439.1:91343190-91359766 GCF_002776525.5 Piliocolobus tephrosceles | reverse complement strand
TGGAGCAAACACTGTAGATCCCAGAGTGCAGGGAGAATAAAGTTGCTAGAAAATGCATGTATGTCTCTTTTCCTTGTCTTGTCTTGGCTGCCTCCATCCTGGAAATCTGGCCCTATATCACAAGAGCTCTTAAGTTATTCCATTCAGCACATGATTTTTATCCACAGAGCTCTTAAGTTATTCCATTAAGCACGTGATTTTTATCCACAACAAATTTTTAGCCTTTTAGATTTTCTCTGCACTCAAAAGCCAAAATGAATACCATCCTTTGCGTAAAAAACAGCTGACCTGGAGCCCCAGACCATATGAGGCAGAAACTCACACTCCCCACGCTCTGCCCTAGCAGCTGTGTCCCCACGGCCTCTGAAAACTTCCCCAGGTGGTATCAGCCATCACATGGCACAGTGCTGCAGCACACTACAAAACAGAACTAATAAGAAATATGCATGGGTTATAAATCATGGAATCAGAGCTAGAAGGGATGTTAACAAACCTTCCAGTCCAACTCTTACATTTTTAAAAAGAAGAACCTGAAGGAAAGTGATTTTCCTGGGTCATGTAGTAAACAAGCAGTGAGGTAGCCTCTGGGTTGATTTGACTCCAGCTATGAAGCCATCACTTTAAGCAACATGCTGTGATGATACCAGACATGTTTTGTGAACCTTTCTAGTTAACCTACAGAGATGAGTGAAACTTACACTCTGGAAACTTACAGAAACAAAAAGCCATTCTAGGGTATACAGGTTTTTGGGGGGCAGTGAGGCAGTTAGGCAGCGGTTAGGGAAAGAGTGATGATGGAAATTGGAGCAACTCCTGCAAGGGCAGTCTGTAGACTGGCCCATCAGTCTGGAGAGACCTGGACAATGACTGGTAGGACACTACTGAGCTCAGAAAACAGCCCTTGCAGAGTGGCGTGTAAGGGGTTAAGGCCGTCCAGACTTGTTTATGGAGCACTGTAGATCCCAGAGTGCAAGGAGAATAAAGTTGCTGGAAAGTGCATGTGAGTGTGTCTGAATGTGTGAGCATGTGTGAAAGCATGTGCCTGTATGTGAAAGTATGTGAGAATGCACCTGTGTGTGTGCGTGTGTGTGTGCATGGGTGCATGTGTATGTATGTGTTCCTGCATGCATTTGTGAGGGAGATCAGAAAGTGCAGGGGAAAGGAAAGAATAAAGTATAGACAGTCCAGACAGCAGACACCCAAAGCATTTGGATTCTTTTTTCCCTTTACAAAAAAAACATAAACTCAACATGACACTAAAGAAAAAAAAGCAAAAAGAGGTAGGGCACAGTGGCTCTAGCCTGTAATACCAGCACTCTGGGAGGCTGAGGCAGCTGGATCACTTGAGGTTAAAAGTTCGAGACCACCCTGACCAGCGTGGTGAAACCCTGACTCTACTACAAATACAAAAAATATTAGCTGGGCATGGTGGCGCGCCTGTAGTCTCAGCTACTTGAGAGGCTGAGGCAGGAGAATCACTGGAACCCTGGAGGCAGATGCTGCAGTGAGCCGAGATCATGCCACTGTATTCCAGCCTGGGCTACAGAGTGAGGCTCGATCTCAGAAAGAAAACAAAAGCAAAAAGAAAACAAAATCTTAGTCCTATCACTTTGTTTTTTTTTTTTTTTTTTTTTTTTTGAGACGGAGTCTCGCTCTGTCACCCAGGCTGGAGTGCTGTGGCCGGATCTCAGCTCACTGCAAGCTCCGCCTCCCGGGTTCACGCCATTCTCCTGCCTCAGCCTCCCGAGTAGCTGGGACTACAGGCACTGCCACCTCGCCCGGCTAGGTTTTTGTAGTTTTTAGTAGAGACGGGGTTTCGCCGTGTTAGCCAGGATGGTCTCGATCTCCTGACCTCGTGATCCGCCCGTCTCGGCCTCCCAAAGTGCTGGGATTACAGGCTTGAGCCACCGCACCCGGCCTAGTCCTATCACTTTGACATAACAACTATCGTATTCCCTTCTAGTCATTGTCCAAATGCAGACTCTTTTTTGCGTGTTGTTGTCATCGTGTCGGAAACATTTTGCAATGTGCTACCCAACATATTATAAGCATTTTTTTCATGTTGATGAACTAACTGAAGGCTGAGACATCATCATTTTCTGAATGACTCCCTGAAGGCTGGATATTTAAGCTGCCTCACAAATTTTACACAGTAAAGTTGTAATGAGGTTTGGAGCTGTTTTTCTTATGAACTATTTGCTTAGCATAAATTATCAGGAGTGTAGGTTAAGGGTCATGCACTATTTTTGGCTTTTTTTTTTTTTACGAATCATTAGAAGAATCAAACCCAAAAGAGTCCAGCCAATTATACTCCCACCCGCAGTGTGGAAAAGTGCTCACTTCATTAGAACTCTCTTCCATGATTTACAAAAAAAAAAAAAAAAAACTATTTTAATGAGATCCTAAAACTCTTAGGTGCACGGAACTAGTTTGGCACTTTGATGACATCTTGTAGCACCAAAATACGCAATAGATGATCAATGGCCAATCCAGCCTTCTGATTCCTAAAGTTTAAACAAATTAAGGAACCATCTTTAAGAGAAAGAATATAAAACCACCAACATATAATTATATAATTAGATATGAAAGGGACATTTTCAAATGAGAGAAAAAACTGAAACAAATCACAGATGTTTAGAAAGCCAGAAATGCCACAAATTTATAAATTGGAAAAAATCATAATTTTGACTAATTGACTGCCCTCTATAACACTCTTTTCCTACATTTTTGGCTGCCTATTCATTGATCTCCTCACACACAATGACAGTTTTCAGTATCGTTTTCTGTAGCAAGAATAGAAAGCTAATTTAATCTTTCATCTGGCCTGGTTGATCAAAATTTGTTCGTTACCATTTAATAAATTCTAAAGGTTTCTTTTCATTCCACAACTTATCATTAGTTCTGTTGCATAGAGTTTTAGAAGTATACAATCTGGAAAACCCTCAGTCAAATTTATTTTGTATATGAGAGGAATTCATCTTTGTAAGAGGAGGGTGTTTTGTCAAACTTTTAAATCAGAATTTCTTCTCCCAATTTGGACAGATCATTTGGAGTTGATGTTACAGCTGCATGAGAAGATGATCTAAACTGAGTCTGAATGTATTTCAAACCTTGTTTTTCCACCAGTACCCACATACTTCCTGCACTGGCTGCTGTGGGATGTGTACCTATGGGCTACAACCCCCGCCCTGCGCCTTAGTGACAAGGCGGCACTGAGTCAGACAATGAATGGTAGGCGTGTTCCCAAAAACCACTCCTGTAAAGGAATAGGGAACAATAACTTAACTCTACATGGAAGTGGCTGTGAATGACATAAATATATCCCATCAAACTCAAACTATTAGGTTGGTGCAAAAGTAATCACAGTTTTTGCAATTACTTTAAATGGCAAAAACTGCAATTACTTTTGCACCAACCTAATAGATTTATTTCTAAGTCAATTTTACATCCTAAATATACCTGCAGCTGCTCTGATGTCAACAGACACAAGGGGAAATTAACAGAGGGGAAGCCAGAGTGGATAGAAATGGTGGTCTTCATCAAATGTGATTCAAAATATTTATTGGTTCAAACTGTATAAAAATGTAAGAACATGTGAACACATCCCCAGGGCCCTGGAAGGGGTCTGTGTGGGAGGAGGCACCTGAGACCTAAGCTTCATTCTCTTCATCTGTGCATCACCCTGAATTCATTCCCATATCAGTTTGATAGAGTGAGAATTGTTCATTACCTTAATTGTATTAGGGTGTTGTGTGGGATTTTTTATTGCATCTAGAATTATGCTGAGGAAAAAATAGACTTTTGTATTCTGAATAATTTTCATCCCCCTCCAGAGATGACTAAGAGGAAGCAGAGCCCATTACCCCATCTTCCCCTCTAGTCTCTGTATTAAGGAGATAACCACTGGGGTGGGGTGGCGGGGGAGGAAATCTGGAGAGTCACTGGAATCATAAGTCATAGAACTATTTGGGAAGTTCTGGAGGTTTTCTAACCCCTATACCAAGTAATGGATGGTCCAAGAGAACCCCTCATAGTGACTGGGTGGTTTGAAAGAAGGAGAACTAATGTCTCACTCTAAGTTGAGTGGTTGATTGTGCAGAGTAAGAGGTGTCATGCTTCCATGCCTAAAGCAGCAGGGGGAGAGAGAATTGAAGAAACAATGGCAGATGAAAAGCAGGGTAACAGGTGGCAGTTTGAATTCCCACTATTTGGAGAATCAAAGTTATTAGATTTGCCATAGAGTGGTAGGCACAGTACAAGTAGCCAGGACCAAGCCTCCTTGCCACTACGCCACTCAAAAGCAATGGCCAGCAGGTGAGGGAACCACAGCAAGAAGCTCTAGACACCATCAAGGTGGAGCTGATAGGAGGTCAGGCTACAATGCATCTCACATGCATCTCACACATAAGGGAACTGTGCAGATCAGAGGCTGCTGCTTCTTCTTTTTTGAGACAGAGTGCAGTGGCACCAATCTCAGCTCACTGCAGTCTCCACCTCCCTGGATCAAGTGATTCTCCTGCCTCAGCCTCCTAAGGAGCTGGGACTACAGGCGCCCACCACCAAACCTAGCTAATTTTTGTACTTTTAGTAGAGACAGGTTTTCACCACGTTGGTCAGGCTGGGCTCGAACTCTTGACCTCAGGTGATCCACCTGCCTCAGCCTCCCAAAGTGTTGGGATTACAGGTGTGAGCCACTGTGTCCGGCCAGAGGCTTCTTTCTAAAGGGCCTACTACAAGATACCCATGTGAGTCCTTCAGAGGGGCTGCTATTGAGCACCTGCTACCCAATGGCCATGGTGGAAAAGCAGTAATCATCGACAGAAAGAGGACCTCAGTAGCACCAGCCCCCAACACAATGCAAAAGAGTGACCCGGGGGAGGGAGAGGAGGGAAAAGAGAAACCTAATCTCATCTGTCCCAGGTCCTGCAGGCCTAAGCCAGGTGTAGTGAGGATTAAGTAAGTATTAAATTCAATGTGATAATGAGTTTTAAACCAAGGCTTCATTCAGATCTGCCCCAGATGCCACAAGGAAGAGGAATTGGGGATTTGTCATAGAACAGTTGAAGGCAAGGAGTAGAGATGTTTTAAAAATATCTCCACAACAAGTTCAGACTGTTCAACAAATTATTCATAAGTTTTAAGAATCAGGGAAAACAGATCAGGAGCTGCTGTGCAGCTAGAATCATCCTTCAAACAGATTTCTCTGTTTTCTTCCACATCCCACAAATGTGCTGAAATGAAGTTGAAACTGGTATCCTTGGTCTAATGAATTTCCCAGTTAGTGGAAAAGTGTTTCTCTCCAAATCTCTGTTTTATTAATCAGAGTGATAGTCATGAAAAATAATGCTTAAGAAAATGTGTGCTTTTAACTTGTAGAATATATAAGCCTTCTGGGCATAAAGGCAAGCTCATGTTTACAACTGTTTTTCTACTTTTGGAATTCTCTTCCACCATCTAGCCAGCGAGAGGCCATATGGTCCAGTGAAAGGGACTTGGAACCAGGCACTGGTACGCCTGGGTTACAAGCCCTACCCTGTTGGGAGTCAAGGGTAAACGTTCAGCTTTCCGGACCATGTCTTCCTTAAAGAAAGTATATGACTTCTCCAGAATGTTGAGATTAGCAAGAAGCAGATCTAGGTCTCAAACCCAGGTATTCTGACTCCAAAATGAGCATTGTGCATCTCTCTGAATTCTGTGTCTCTTTTTCCATTCGGTAAGATCTGAAGGAGAGTGACACCATCTTTTCATATCTGCATCCCCAGTACATATCAATGTCCCTGGCATTGAGCAGAAGCCCAGAATAGGTTAAGTGAATCAATACAAAAGCCATGTCTTTTGCAATCAATCAAAAACTGTGTGCATCAGCATTTTCTTAAGTGTCTCCCATGACACTCATTGATGAGCCCCACTGAATCTTCAAAATAAACATGAAATAAATGGAAGTAGAAAAAAGCAGAAAGTGAAGCATGCTGTCTGTCTTTCATGTTGTGGTTGACCAGGGATAGCAAGAGTATCATTGATAAAATGCACTCATCCACATGCCACCTTGTAGCCATTTGTCATAGGGAAGGAAAAATTTGCTTTAAAAGTTGGCTGCCATTTGACCCACTTTTGTTTGTTTGGTTGGTTAGTTGGTTTATCTATTTATTTTTCATTGTATTTTTTAATTTATTTTTAGAGATGGAGGTCTCACCATGGTGCCCAGGTTGGTTTCGAACTCTTGGGCTCAAGTGGTCTTCCTGTCTCAGACTCCCAAAGTGCTGAGATTACAGATGTGAGCCACTACATCTAGCCTGTTTATTTTTTAAGAAGAAAATTATTCCTTTTCTGTTCATGAAAACATGTTGGTGGGGCTTCTTAAACTAAAAAGGTGAGCCTAAATAGAAAATGAGCTGCATAACATAGGAACAGGAATATGGGAATTGTTCCCTTACAGAATAAGATGTGAGGGGCCAGGCGTGGTGCCTGTAAAATCCCAGCACTTTGGTAGGCTGAGGTGGGCAGATTGCTTGAGGCCAGGCATTTGAGAACGGCCTCGGCAACATAGTGAGACCTCGTCAACCTTGTCTCTACTACAAATAAACAATTAGCCAAGTGTGGTGCCATGTGCCTGTGGTCCCAACTACTAGGGAAGCTGACACAGGAGGATCACTTGAGCCGGGAGGTCGAAGCTGCAGTGAGCCGAGATTGTGCCACTGCACTCCTTGAGCTGGGAGGTTGAAGCTGCAGTGAGCCGAGATTGTGCCACTGCACTCTAGCCTGGGCAACAGAGTGAGACCCTATTAAAATAAAATAATTTAAAGAAAAAAAAGACGTAAGGACTGTGGGGTTTCCAAGTCTTGGAGAAGAGGAAAGATGGAGACATGTCTCCCAAGGAGAATGGAACCCAGCTACAAGGCTGTGATGTGGAATCTGGAAAGTATCTGGTGAAGAAGTGGTCCAGAATGAAGGTGGGACAGCAATTGCCTCGTCTGAGTCGTTTTCTAATTCCCCTCTATGATTCCTAATTCCTTAGTAAATGTCCCTTACCTGCACAAGTGTTATTGGTGCTTTGAGGATTTTGGGAAAAGGAACTGCATATACTGTTGATAAAGCAAATCAAAGACGCGCCATCACAATTCCCATTGCAGGAGGGTTGGCAAATGGAGAGATGAAAATACACCAAGAACAGGAATACAGAGTAAGAAGCAAACAAGAGAACACAAGTCCTCCCGCCCCCTGCCCTAGGATCCTCTGAGACTTCTGTAGAGGCTGCTGGACTTCCCAGCATTTGAAGTAGATGAGTCCCAGCTATTTTATTTGACTATCCTAGCAGAGGTTGGTAGTACCCTTGCCCTACCCACTTCGGTGAATAACACCTGCTGGCTTACAAATGCCAGGCCCTGCATCTTCTCACTGCAGCCTTTCTGAAGACCATTGCAGTGGGATGGAAGAACAGGGGAATCAATGCACACCCTCTGCCTGCACCTCAGGGCAACCCTCAACCAATGACTGATGGGAGCCAGTGTATAAATACCCCAGCTCCCTTGCCCCTAATGAGGGGCCAACTCTGAGCTGTACTTTTACATTTACTTCAGACATTTCCCTCTGGGTGAAGCTCTAGTCATTCTTGGTTACAGCTGGCTTGATAAGGCACCTTTAATTGGTTGCCTTCCCTTCCCTGTCTCACTACCCCCTACCTCCTCTGCTCCCTTGCCAAATAAAACATCTGCTCCAAATTCCTTGTCTCAAGATCTACTTCTGGTGGAACACAAACTAAGACATATTACATGAAAGAGCAATCCTATGAAGCTGAAGAACTTGGGAACATTCCTTGGGAGGAAACCCTTCTCAGACTCCATTTAAGCCTCAAAAAGGATTCTGCATAACTTACATGTGTGAATGTTTCCATACTAGTGGCCCTTTCCACGCCCAAATGCAAATCTCTTTCCACTTGCAAGTGACCTCAAGTGTTCTTTCTTGCTGGGTGAACCATCTGCTCTACTCCTAAAAAATCCGTTAGAAGAAGCCAGATGGAGTCCATGACATTTTTATTTGTGACAGTTTGACTACTGGCTAAAGGGATGGAAAAACAAGAATCACACAGCATGGCCATTTTTTATTCCTTGGGCACTTGAGAGTTTCCTCCATGCTCATCTCTGTCAATACAGAAGTTTGTCCCTGATTTGTTTTTCTAACACCACCAGAGTGGGCACAAAAGAACCAGCGAGTAGGCAAGGCTAAAAGCAAAACTGCAAATTTATTCTTTGGTCATCTAGCTTCAGGGACCGGAGCTGGGGGAAGGGGGGGGGGGGTTTCTAATACAGTCCCGACAAGAGTGGGGGCTGAGAAAGCCCGCCCCCGGCGCATCTGCTGGGAGCGACTTTTCTAGGAGTGGAAGGGCAATAGGCGGGGCACGAGCATGTCGGGGGAGGGGGGGCGCTCCGCAGGTGCCACCAGGTAAATCTTGGTCTCCTCGGATTGACATCACCTGGTGCATGCCTGATTAATCTGCACCTTCCCGGGCGTCAGCTGCATTCTTACACACACGGGAAGAGTTGGTGGTGAAGAAGAACCCGGAAGTGCACCATCCTGCCTCCGTTCGTCCAAACAGTCCCCACAAGGAGACCAGAAATGGTGGTGGGTAGAAGAAGAATGGCTTGACTTCACCACGGATGAAAAGCTTCCTGCAAAGGGAACTTGTTGCCTTCTCATCTCAGCTTCTCTAATTTTTTTAACCACCTTTTTTCTCTTTATCTTTCCAGGGCTACCCAAGGTGACTCCTTTGTTTCTCTTCTCTCAGACTAAATCCAAACGACAGCCTCCCATCTCTTTAGTGCTCTCACACATAAAGAGCTGATGCTCCCTCCACGTCAGCTCTTACCTTGAGACCTCAGGCCTTTACAGCTTCCACCTGGCTGCACCTCCTTCCTTATACTGCTACAGCCCCCTTCTCAGTCACCCAACCCATTCTCTCATCAGCAACTTCTCATGCCCATATCGGCACCAATTAAAGCATTTGCTGTCTCTGCTCCTTCACCCTGGGATAATCTCAGTTAGAGAAAAATCAGACTACTGTTTGGATCGGCATCCTTACATTTTCTTCCTTACAACTTCTAGACCATATCTCTAAACAGCCAAATTAACCTCCCAATCCCAGTTGACTTTCACTCCTATCGTTTCTTATCTACTACTCCAGTGAATGTGTCTGTGTGTGTGTATGTATGTATGTGAATGTGTGTGTGTGTGTGTGTGAGTGTAGAGTAGAGATGGGGTCTTGCTACATTGCCCAGACTGATCTTGAACTCCTGGTCTCAAGTGATCCTTCCACCTTGGCTTCCCAAAGTGCTGGGACTGCAGTATGAGCCACTATGCCCAGGCTGAATGTACTTTTTGAGGAATCTGGTGGTCCCTTTCTCCTTGTAATGCATGTTCCTGAGATCTACTTTAACTACTCACTAGGCATGAAGGGTGACCTGTTATTCACTCATAGTCACTGCAGAGACCAAGAGACTCTTAGGGAGCCAATGAACCATAAGCAGGGGCTGGTGTGGATCCGTATTCCACATTTTATGCCAATGGTCTCCCCTGAAATAAATCAGAATATGCCTTAATCACTTGTCATTAGTACCATGATGACAAGTGATTGAGGCATGGTCTGGGTCATGTCTTACCTTATATCTCTGATGGGGATAATTGACTATTCAGCCTGATTCTGGATGAAAGAGGTAAAAAGAAAACAGTCCCACTGAGAATTCATAAAAACAAGCTTCCCCACAACATGCAGATCTGAGATCAGAATTATACTATCTGCATGTCCAGAAAAACCTTAAGCCAAACTATTTTTTTAAAATTTGAGATGGAGTCTCACTCTGTTGCCCAGGCTGGAATGCACCGGCATGATCTCAGCTCACTGCACCCTCTGCCTCCTGGATTCAAGTGATTCTCACACCTCAACCTCCCAAGTAGCTGGAATTACAGGTGTCCACCACTACGCCCAGCTAATTTTTTGTATTTTTAGTAGAGACAGAGTTTTGCCATGTTGGCCAGGCTGGTCTCGAACACCTGTCTTCAGGTGATCCACTCATCTTGCCCTCCCAAAGTGCTGGAATACAGGCATGAGCCACTGCACCCGGCCCCTAAACCAAACATTTAAAGTGATTTTTTTTTTTTAATTTCAGCTTTTATTTTAGATACAGGGGCACATGTGTAGGATTGCTAAATGGGTATGTAGGACCCAGGTAGTAGCATAGTACCCAATAGGTAGTTTTTCTCTTCTTTTTTCTTTTTTAACTATACTTTAAGTTCTAGGGTACATGTGCACAATGTGCAGGTTTATTACGTATGTATACATATGCCATGTTGGTGTGCTGCACCCATTCACCTGTCATTTACATTAGGTATATCTCCTAATGCTATCCCTATCCCGTCCCCCTACCCCATGACAGGTCCCAGTGTGTGATGTTCCCCACCCTGTGTCCAAGTGTTCTCATTGTTCAATTCCCACCTAAGAGTGAGAACATGCTCACTCATGTTTGGTTTTCTTACTTGCGATAGTTTGCTCAGAATGATGGTTTCCAGCTGCATCATGTCCCTAACAAAGGACGTGAACTTATCATTTTTTATGGCTGCATAGTATTCCATGGTGTATATGTGCCACATTTTCTTAATCTAGTCTATCATTGATGGACATTTGGGCTGGTTCCAAGTCTTTGCTATTGTGAATAGTGCTGCAATAAACATACGTGTGCATGTGTCTTTATAGCAGCATGATTTATAATCCTTTGGGTATATACCCAGTAATGGGATGGCTGGGTCAAATAGTATTTCTAGTTCTAGATCCTCAAGTAATCGCTACACTGTCTTCCACAATAGTTGAACTAGTTTACAGTCCCACCAACAGTGTAAAAGTGTTCCTATTTCTCCACATCCTCTCCAGCACTTGTTGTTTCCTGACTTTTTAATGATCGCCATTCTAACTGGTGTGAGATGGTATCTCATTGTGGTTTTGATTTGCATTTCTCTGATGGCCAGTGATGATGAGCATTTTTTCATGTGTCTGTTGGCTGCATAAATGTCTTCTTTTGAGAAGTGTCTGTTCATATCCTTTGCCCACTTTTTGATGGGGTTGTTTGATTTTTTCTTGTAAATTTGTTTAAGTTCTTTGTAGATTCTGGATATTAGCCCTTTGTCAGATGGGTAGATTATAAAAATTTTCTCCCATTCTGTAGGTTGCCTGTTCACTCTGATCTTTTGCTGTGCAGAAGCTCTTTAGTTTAATTAGATCCCGTGTGTCAATTTTGGCTTTTGTTGCCATTACTTTTGGTGTTCTAGTCATGAAGTCCTATATTTAGAAAACCCCATCGTCTCAGCCCAAAATTTCCTTAAGCTGATAAGCAACTTCAGCAAAGTCTCAGGATACAAAATCAATGTGCAAAAATCACGAGCATTCCTATACACCAAGAACAGACAAACAGAGAGCCAAATCATGAGTGAACTTCCATTCACAATTGCTTCAAAGAGAATAAAATACCTAGGAATCCCACTTACAAGGGATGTGAAGGACCTCTTCAAGGAGAACTACAAACCACTGCTCAACAAAATAAAAGAGGACACAAACAAATTGAAGAACATTCCATGCTCATGGATAGAAAGAATCAATATCATTAAAATGGCCATACTACCCAAGGTAATTTATAGATTCAATGCCATCCCCTTCAAGCTACCAATGAGTTTCTTCATAGAATTGGAAAAAACTACTTTAAAGTTCATATGGAACCAAAAAAGAGCCTGCATTGCCAAGACAATCCTAAGCCAGAAGAACAAAGCTGGAGGCATCATGCTACCTGACTTCAAACTGTACTACAAGGCTACAGTAACCAAAACAGCATGGTACTGGTACAGAAACAGAGATATAGACCAATGGAACAGAACAGAACCCTCAGAAATAACAGCACATATCTACAACCATCTGATCTTTGACAAACCTGACTAAAACAAAAAATGGCGAAAGGATTTCCTATTTAATAAACGGTGCTGGGAAAACTGGCTAGCCATATGTGGAAAGCTGAAACTGGATCCTTTCCTTACACCTTATACAAAAATTAATTCAAGATGGATTAAAGATTTAAATGTTAGACCTAAAACCATAAAAACCCTAGAAGAAAACCTAGGCAATACCATTCAGGACACAGGCATGGGTAAAGTGATTTTTTTTTTTTTAATGCTTAAACGTTTAAAGTGAACCTTTAAAAATTAGTAGTGCTTTTTTTTTCTTCTTTTTTTGAGACAGAGTCTCACTCTGTCACCCAGAATGGAGTGCTGTGGAGCCACCTCAGCCTCCTGGGTTCAAGTATTTCTCCTGCCTCGGCCTCCCAAGAAGCTGGGACTATAGGTGTGTGCCATCACATCCAACTAATTTCTGTATTTTTAGTAGAAACGGGGTTTCACCATGTTGGCTAGGCTGCACACCAACTCCTGGCCTCAAGTGATATCTGCCCTCCTCAGCCTCCCAAAGTGCTGGGATTACAGGCATGAGCCACCACACCGGGCCAAAAGTTAGTAGTGCTCTTATACATCTGGTAAAAGGAAATTAATATGGTCTCTTGATGAATACGTGTTAGAACCAAGCTTCGAAACTGTTCTGTGGATAAGGCCCCAAGATTTTCCCAATCATAAACCGTAAAACATGCTAGAAATGTGCCATCATGAGTAAAAGCAGAAATCACCAATAGCAGAATAAGACCCAACAAGACTACAAATATTGAATTATCATTTACATAACATAAAGCAAATGTAAGTGGATGCCAAAATATGATAAATGAACAAGAGTTTATAAACAAGGAGTAAGTAGTTATAAAGAAAAGATAAAACTGAAGTAAAAAATAGGGCAAATTAAGGTTTTAAATTCATCTACAGTTTGAACAGCAGAGTAGACACAGCTGAAGAAAAATAAATGGGTCAATTAGAAAACAGAAGGGAGAAATTATGCAGAAAAGTACATACAAATATACAGAAATAGAATATATGAAAATACGAAAGATAGGTTGGCAGCCATGGAAGAGAGAGTGAAAATGTCTAACATATATGTAATCAGGGTTCTAGAAAGAGCAGCTACTCTACAGAAAGAGAGAATGGGGATAGGAAATGTACAAAAATATAATATCTAAGAATTTTTCAGAACTGATAAAAGATAGTAATTCTCAGATTCAAGTAGACATCGGGATTACCCATCTGAAGATGGGCTTATATCGGCAGCACCAAGATTTCTATCTCATAATCTACCGGGCACCAAAATAGTAGGGACAGAGAAAAATGGGCCTCTCGATCTGCCCTTAGAATACAGATCTGAGACTTGACTCCCATATGCTTCTCATATGGAAGCAGTAATAATAACAGCAATAACAACAATAACAGCAAACACACGATGGGCACTGTTTCTTCAATTGCAAAATTAGGAAGGAGAAGGACAGAACCTCTAAAACCAATTCTAGTTCAGACATTCTATAAAGCTTGAAAAAGACTGTAATCTCTATAAAATCCCTTGGATCAGAAGTTCTCTAGGTACTTGACGGAATTCTCAAAGACAGCTAGTGTGGAAATACCTGAGTCTGATTGGACTCTTGGCCCTACTCTGAAGATGGGCTGCAAGCTGCCTGCTAGATCTGTGGGTTGAGGATACCCAGAGCTACAGTAAATTTATATAATTCCCTTACACAAATTGGAAAAAGACAGTCTTCTGCATGGACCAATTTTTTAAAGTTATCCTTCAAGTTGACTCATGAGGGAAACAAAAGTTATCCCTTTGTGA
The DNA here is from genome assembly GCF_002776525.5 of Piliocolobus tephrosceles. NCBI lineage: Eukaryota > Metazoa > Chordata > Mammalia > Primates > Cercopithecidae > Piliocolobus > Piliocolobus tephrosceles. Next base: position 91,345,977 of record NC_045439.1, on the reverse strand, counting down.
GAAGAAACAGGTTTCCTTTCCTCTGGGCTGATGTGACCCTGTACCAGGGAAAACAATGTGACAAGTGAAACAAGGTCTGGATTTTGGCTCTAGCCACCCACTTCTGCTGGGTGTAAACTGCACAACCTTGGTGGATTCTCACCAAGCTCATTCCTTTTTTTTTTTTTGGAGACGGAGTCTCTCTCTGTTGCCCAGGCTGGAGTGCAGTGGCGCGATCTTGGCTCACTGCAAGCTCCGCCTCCTGGGTTCACGCCATTCTCCTGCCTCAGCCTCCCCAGTAGCTGGGACTACAGGCGCCCGCCACCACGCCCAGCTGATTTTTTGTATTTTTAGTAGAAATGGGGTTTCACCGTGTTAGCCAGGATAGTCTTGATCTCCTGACCTCGTGATCCGCCCATCTCGGCCTCCCAAAGTGCTGGGATTACAGGCATGAGCCACCACGCCCGGCCCATTCCTTCTTTATAGGCATGTGGCTAAGCTGCATCTCCCAACTCACATCTAAATGAACCCATATGAGGAGTTCTCACCAATGCAAAGTGAATAGTCATGATGCATCACTTTCAGTCCAGAGCAGTTAGAAATAAAGGTGCCTCCTCTATACTCATGTTTCTCCCTCCATAGTAACTTGGAGGCCAAGTGTTGAAGGTGGCCGAACTACTGAGTCAGTGCTTATATGGAAGCTGGCCCAGAAGAGCTGTCCCACCAGAAACATCTGCAGGGGGCTTTTATAAGCAAGACATAAACTTTTCTCATATTAGAACACCAGCCTATAGAAACTCATTGGCCTATAGAAACGCATATACCCTTCGTAGGTTGCTTTGCTGTTGCTCCAGAGCCAATGCCAGAAAAAAAGTTTTTAAAAACCTGCTGGAGATGCTGTGGCTCTGCTCTCAGACCTCCACTGAAAACTGAAAACATGCTCATGCGCAGGCTCTCTGGGGCCTGGTCATTTCCTCGGTCAAGGATGGCAGCCAGAACACAAAAAGGAGCTACTGATTCATTTTAAATGAACTTTGCCTGCCTCATAGCTTCTTTTCATCCTGTTCTATTCAATCTTTCCAGGAATTTCAAGCTCCTAGAAACCAGAGTTCTCAGAAGCTAATTCATCGGCCAGAATGGCTTTATAAAAAGAGCAAGTGCTCTACTGTCAAGAAAGCCTGGAGCCAATTCCGACTCTGACACTTGTTAGCTACATGACCCTGGGAGAGTTACTTCACTGCTCTGAACTTCAGTTTCCTCACCTATGAAATGGAAACAGTCACTGAATCAGACAGAGATCCTTAGGGACAGAAGATCAAACTCAACTTGTTAAAACAACAGGGAGTAGATGGGATATACAGCTGAACTGGCCAAGGGTCTACTTCAGGTGCAGTCTCACCTGGGACTCAGACATGACTAGAATCCATGCTTACTTTGCTTTCACATGATCACCTCCACTGCCCTCCTCTACCCCCTCACCTCCATACCTCACTCCATCCTGGACAGTTCCAGGCTCTGTTCTTATGGCTCACAAGTTAGCACCAAAAGCCAAACAGAAAGGAGAATTTGTGTGCCAGTATCTCCAAGTTCATTCTGACTGGACCAGTCCTAGATCACATGCTTATCCCAAACCATTGACTATAGCCTGGGAAATAAGTCCCTGTCCTGTCCATATAAGAGTATTGGAATTCTGTTTGTTTTTTTCCTGAGAATTTTCTCATAACAACTTATCTGCTCATTATCTATTTTATCTAATAAACTACCCTAAAACTTAGCAGCTTAAAATAGCAAACATTTATTATCTCACAGTTTCTGAGGTCTAGGAATCTGGAAGTTGTTTAGCTGGAGGTTCAGGCTTAGGATTCTCATGAGATTGAAGTCAATATTTGAATTGATGGCAAAATCATCTCAGGACTCTCCCGGGGCTGACGGATCTGCTTCCAAGCTCATCTGCATGATTACTGGCAAGCCTCAGTTCCTTTCTGGTTAGTGGCCAGAGACTTCAGTTCCTCACCACATGGGCCTCTATGCAGAGCTGCTCACAGCATGGCAGCTAGCTTTTCACAGAGTGAGTAATCAGACAGAGTCTCAAGCAAACTGGGATGGGTGATCACCCCAAGATCTGTAGATACTAGGAGGAATGATGAGAGATATTTCACAGGACATTAGACATTAACTCATTTGACCTCTTCACTGAGGGAGATCTACAGAGAAGTGACTTGCCCAGGATCAAACAATGCAATGCGGCAGAGACCAAGCAAGATCCCAAGTCCCCTGCTTCCCAATCCAGTGCTTCCCTTGCTCCCCTCACCCCAATTCCACACTTTCATGATGAGCTCTAGCTCTTCCCTTAAGAATAAGGGTGTTCACAGTAGTTTAGTAAATTGTCACTTAGGAACCCACCATATCATTCTGTTTATTTTGCACTTCAATAAAGTGAGGCCATAGCCCAAACAGAAGTGGTCAGAGCCTAGGAAGGAAGAGACAAAAGGTGACCACCTGTATAACAAGTAAGCAGGACAGAAACCAGGCATGGTGGTGCATGCCTGTAGTTCCAGCTACTTCAGGAGGCTGGGGCAGGAGGATCACTTGAGCCCAGGAGTTTGAATCCAGCCTGGACAACATAATGAGACCCCATCTTGAAAGAAAGAAATAAGAAAAGAAAGAAAAGAAAAAGAAAGGAAAGAAAGGAAGAAAAAGAAAGGAAAGAAAGGAAGAAAAAGAAAAAAAAGAAGGAAGGAAAGAAGGAAGGAAGGAAGGAAGGAAGGAAGGAAGGAAGGAAGGAAGGAAGGAAGGAAGGAAGGAAGG
>NC_045439.1:91293483-91343180 GCF_002776525.5 Piliocolobus tephrosceles | reverse complement strand
AGGAAGGAAGGAAGGAAGGAAGGAAGGAAGGAAGGAAGGAAGGAAGGGGCAGAGAACAACCCAAAGCAGAAAGAAGATTTGGGCCAAGGTCTAAGGCTCTTACTCAAATTTCTAAAATATTTTAGGCAGATTATTTAACTTCTCTGAGCTCAGCTACCCCATCTATAAAATGGATATATGCCAAGTGTCTCTAATTTCCAGGCTTCTAGATTTCTCCAAGATAATACAAAAAAATTCGTGCTTTCTCAACTCACCCCTGCTACTTAGGCTATGCTTAGGGGGCTTTGTCTTTCTCAACCTCACCTCAGTAAGGTGTCCAAACAAAAAGTCACAAAACCGCAATGAGACACCATCTCACACCAGTCAAAATGGCTATTATTAAAAAGTCAAAAAATAACAGATGCTGGCAAGGTTATGGAGAAAAGGGACACATACACTGTTGGTGAGAATTTAGTTCAACCATTGTGGAAAGCAGTGTGGTGATTCCTCAAAGAGCTAAAGGCAGAACCACCATTCAACCCAGGTTTCTGTATCCTATTCCTAGGATTCCAGGAATAGATAACCCAGGTTATCTATTTGGTATCCCAATAGGATATCACTCTTATCCCCAGGTATAGGAATATACCTATTCCGCTGGGTATATACCATTACTGGGTATTCCATGGTATATATGTACCACATTTTCTTTATTCAATCTGTCAATCATTGATGGGCATTTAGGTTGATTCCATGTCTTTGCTAGTGTGAATAGTGCTGCAATGAACATTGACATGCATGTGTCTTTATGGTAGAATGATTTCTATTCCTCTGTGTGCATACCAATCACACAGATGAGCTTGGAAGCAGATCTGGAAGCCCTAGTAGGGTCCTGAGATGATTTTAGCCTCAATTGACAGATTGAATGGTGTATACCATTACTGGGTATGTTCCTAGAGGAATAGAAATAATTCTACCATAAAGACACATACATGTGAATGTTCATTGCAGCACTATTCACACTAGCAAAGACATGGAATCAACCTAAATGCCCATCAATGATAGACTGGATAAAAAAAATGCCATACATATACCACATGGAATACTACACAGCCATAAAAAAAAGAATAAGATCATGTCATTTGGAAAGATGGATAGAGCCAAAGGCTATTATCCTTAGCAAACTGATGCAGGAAAAGAAACCCAAATATCACATGTTCTCACTTACAAGTGGGAGCTGAATGATAAAAACTCATGAGCATAAAGAAAAGAATAACAGACACTGGGGTCTACTTGAGGATGGAGGGTGGGAGGAGAGAGAGGAGCAGAAAAGATAACTATTGAGTATTGGGCTTAATATCTGGGTGATGAAATAATCTGTATGACAAACTTCCATCACACAAGTTTACCTATATAACAAACCTGCAGATGTACTCTCGAAGCTAAAATTAAAGTTAAAAAAAAAAAAGCCATCACTTCGTATGAAATATACCAATCTCCTAGCAGGCAAAAGTGAATGTAGGCAGTTTTTGTCTTAAATGAAAATGGATATTGCCTAATCTACTTGGGATCTTGGCAGCTCAACTGAACTAATGTGAGGGTATGAAAGCAGTGGTAAACTTTACAAAAATATGAACTAACTTATGTGTCTGTGGAGGCTTTCGGTCACTTTCCCAGAGTCTGATGTCATAATTTTCCCATGTCCTGATGCTCTGTTCTCTCCCTTTCTTAACATGCTGGGGCACTGTGGAGTGTGAGCCAGCCAGAATAAACTGAACCTCAGGGCACACTTCTTTGCAAGGAAGCAGGCTTGTAGGGGTGTGTGATATGGGGAAGCCTGACTCTTGGCCCCAGACTGATGATTAGTTAGGCTAGCTATGTCTCCCAAACAAAAAGAAGCAAACTCAAATACTGCAGGAGACAAACTTAACATCTGATTGGGCACAGGGGTGCTCCTTCCTTCTGCATGAGAGAGGCTGGTAGATGTCCTCAAGAGGCAAGAAGGACAAGATTTCCCTTCTTCAAAGGGAACCATGGGTTCTGTTTCTCTTTACCCAGAATAATAGTTTCAACTGCAATTTGAAAAGGCAGAGACCAAAGGGAACTCCAGGGACTTCCTTGTCTTTGAACCTCACTAAATAGCTCTGATTTCTTTTCTCTTTGCTTATGTAGATAATAATATTGCCAATAAATACAGCCCAGTGTATCCTCTGCCAAAAACTGGATTGATGCCTTAATAAAGGAAAAAAATTATATTTAGAAAAAGTAAATTTTACGTTCCATATATAATGAGAGTGCACTGAGTGTGGAAAACTGGGCTTCAAGCCATGAGGGATGTAAAGACGAGTAGAACAAAGTTATTCAACAGAAGTAGTTTATAGTGGAGGAAAACCGCTATGCCGTGGACAAGTGCAGCCAGGATGAACAAAAGGCTGAGTATGTAAATCTCCCATTGCAGGGTTCTAGGAAGAAATGCAGGCACTACTGTGTGAGAGAACTGCCTTGAAACTGACATCCAGAAAAGAGTCCTTGACAGGTTTGAAAAAAAAGAGGAAAAGCCCCATACAGTGGCCTCTTTCTTCAAAATACATCATTGAATTCCCTTTGATCACTTTCAACAATGGCAATCAGGATCTAGATTAGAGCTTGCGTTTAATTCCCCTACTTCCCAAATGCTAATTGAAATGACTGAAAACTTGTAATCTGGAAAACGCCACATCAGCAGTAGCAAATTGGGAAGGGTGAGGTCTTTGCAGTGTCTAACCCCCGCCTGGTCCTTCCCTGCCTTTCAGAATGCCATCTTCACATGGTTTCCACCAACAATTCACTCTCAGGTTTTCCTCCCGCCTGGCTGGCCTCTCTTCCTGTATCCTCACCCTCTTCCTGACCTCTACATGCTGGGGAGCCACAGAACTCAGTCCTGGGACCTCCCCACCATCTATGCACACCCCCTAGTGGAACGTGTCCAGTCCTCCTAGATGCAGTCCAGCCACGTCTTTTCAGACGTCTTTTCAGACGACTGCAATCCCTGCTCCCATTCTTGTCCTCCTGCTTCTATTCTTCACATGGCTGCTAGGATGCTCCTTTTAAAACCTAAGTCAGATCATGTCACTTGTATTCTCACACTCAACCACGGCTCCTATTCAATGTAAGTAAAAGACAAAAGTCCTGACAATGGTCTACAGGGCCCTACCTGATCTCACTCTGGCTGCTGGTATAAGTGTGTTCTCATGCTGCTATGAAGAACTGCCCAAGACTGGGTAATGTATAAAGAAAAGAGGTTTACTTGACTCACAGTTCAGCATGGTTGGGGAGGCCTCAGGAAACTTACTATCAAGACGGAAGGCAAAGGGGAAGAAAGGCACCTCCTTCACAAGGTGGCAGGAAGGAGAAGTGTCAAGCAAAGTGGGGAAGAGCTCCTTATAAAAACCATTAGCTCTTGTGAGAACTCAGTATCGTGAGAACAGCATGGGGGAAACCTCCGCTATGATCCAATTACCACTACCTGGTCTCTCCCTTGACACGTGGGGATTATGGGGATTACAATACAACAGGAGATTTAGGTGGGGACACAAAGCCTAACCATATCTCTGCCTTTATGAACAATCTCCTCCTACACCTCCCTCCCTCGCTCCACTCCAGCCACCTTGGCCTTTCTAATGTTCCTTGAACATTCCAGATTCTCTCCTGCCTTGGGATATTTGCACATTCTGGGCCTTCTGCCTAGAACACTCTTCTCAGATACTCATACTTTTCACTCCTTCATTTCCTTCCAGTCTCTGCGCAAATGTCACCTTGCCAGAAATGCCTATCAAGGTCACTATTTAAAATAATGCCCTCTCCCTCCCCCATTCTCTATCTCCATAACCTGATTTTGTTTTCATTTAACATATCCCTATGTATCATTATGTTATATATTAATCTGTTAGCTTGCTGCCTGCCTTTCCCTTTAGAATGTAAGTTCTGACTACTGGGACTCTAACCCTTAGAACCATGCCTGGGCACAGTAGGTACTAGGTAAATACTTGTGAATGAATAGATGAATTCATTAATAAATTAATCCATATGCCAATTACTCAATCCCTTTTTTTTTTTACTATAGAGCACAGATAAGACCAAATAAGGGTGAGCATGTAAGGAAAAAACACTCCTAAATTGTGAGTGGACAGAATCTGCAGCAGATCTACAAAACACTCCAAGGCCTGGATCAGTAGGACTGGAGGAGAGTGCCATCCATGGTGCAGTTTCCCTTGGAAATCTCAGCCCTCCAAACAATTGCAGGAAGCACCTGATTCTCTAGGCAGTGAAGTAACAAGACAACCGCAGTGGATGCTGAGATGTGCTTCTCAGGTTGACTGAAGAACTAAGCCCTCCTTCCACTGCTGCTGGACATGCAGCCACTGGTCAGCTTTCTTTGGAAAGCACCTCAGCTAAAGAGAACCACTTTGCCCAAAGTCCACACCTGCTTCTAGGGCAGTTCACATCCAATGACTGTTAGATGTTCACCCCATCTCGAGGCAACTTCAAAGGGTCATTCCAGCTTCAGATGCTGCTGTGGAGTTGGCTGGGACCTCCTGAGGGTGCACCATGGCCCAATTTTTCCCTCTGCCCATCCTGCTTCCTTCCCATCTCTTCCACCAGTGTCGGCTGCAGGAATACTCTCCAATACATTTCCTTCCTCCTAGTCTCCAGCTCAGAGACTACACTCAGGAAATGCAACCTACAACTACATTTCAGAGAGATTACAGTACTCTGTGTATGGTGGGCTGGAGGAGAACAGAAAGAAAGTCTCTGAGACTAAAGATCAGGCAATGGATCAGGCAATGGCTAGGAGTGGTGGCTCACACCTGTAACCCCAGCACTTTGGGAGGCCAAGGCAGGGGGATCACTTGAAGCCAGGAGTTCGAGACCAGCTTGACCAACATGGCCAAACTCTATCTCTACTGAAAACACAAAAATTAGCTGGGCATGGTGGCATGTGCCTGTAATCCCAGCTACTCAGGAGACTGAAGCAGGAGAATCATTTGAACCTAGGAGGCAGATGTTGCAGTGAGTCAAGATTGTGCCACCACACTCCAGCCTGGGCAACAGAGTAAGACTCTGTCATAAAATAAAAATAAAAATAAAAATAAAAATAAAATAAAATATCAGGCAGTACTGGGTGTTACAATAGAGGAACAGTAAAATGATGGAATATTTTCACTCATTGAACTATTACACGTCAATTAAATAAACTAAATCTAAGTATCCAAATGGAAAAATCTCAAAAGTATAATCTTCAGTTTATAAAAAGAGAAACTGCAGAATATATACAATGGTAAGTTTTTTTATTTAAAAAAATACGCAAAAAATAATACTATCTATTGTTTTCAGGGATGTAAAATGTAATACAAGCATAAAAAGCACAGACCTGAAGGACATCCACAAATTTCATGATGGGGTTTGTTCTAAGGAGAGAAAGGAAGAATTAGGACTAAAAAAAAACACACGGCCAGGCGCAGTGGCTCACACGTGTAATCCCAGCACTTTGGGAGGCCGAGGTGGGTGGATCACCTGAGGTCAGGAGTTCGAGACCACTCTGACCAATATGGTGAAACCCTGTCTCTACTAACAATACAAAAATTAGCGGGTCATGGTGGCGTGCGCCTGTAGTCCCAGCTACTTGGGAGGCTGAGACAGAAGAATCGCTTGAACCTGGGAGGTGGACTTTGCCGTGAACCGAGACTGAGTCACTGCACTCCCACCTGGGTGACAGAGTAAGACAGATCCATCTTTTGAGAGATGGATCTCAAAAGAAAAGAAAAAAAAAATGCTGTGGTGTTACATTTAACATAAAAAAATTGAAAAGAGTTAAAGTACCCAACAGAGAGATGCTTAAGCAGATCATTTTACACCACATGAAGGAATATTGTGCACCATAAAAGGTATATTTCCAAGAGACATAATAATGACATGCAAAATTGGCACATTACAAACATAGAAAGCAGGATCCTTAACTAGGTATACAATGTGCTTCTAATTTCATGTGTGTGTCTATGTGTATATTTTATGCTTAGAAACCATATACATGAAGAAACAGGTTATAACATAAAATAATATCACCTCAGGTTTTAAAAATATCTATGCATATGAAAAACTGGAAGACCCATTTATTAAATATCAACATCATCTCTGGACTTCTGGAAATTAAAAGACGGTCATTTTTTCCCCCTTCTTTATCTACCCTATATTTTAGAAGGTGTATAGCTGAGTCGAAGACGTAGGAACACCTGTTTAACAATTTCCTGAAACCCAAGGCTTCACTATGAGTCACAGGAAAGAGCCTGAGACTTTAAATTATGAAACAGGTCCAGTGGTCAGGGAACCTAACTATGACAACCTAAGCCCATCCTGTTTAAATATCTAATGTGGCCACTGTTGCCATTTCTGAATGGGTTTAAGATGGTATAAGACAGGCCTCTGCTGAGCTGCCCTGTTCAGAGCTGAAAGTAAAGCAGCCTCTACACCCAGCACGGAGGTCCTCAGATGGAGGCTTCCTTCCTGTGTAGCTTTCCAGCCCACCACAAGGAGAACAGTGGCCTCTCTCCTTCCTTGGCCTCCTGGAGCCTTGTTTGTCTCCTGCTCTCCTGTCACCATGTGCTGTACATCTCCCTTAACTTGAGCCTACCTGTAGGCCTCTGCATTTCAAAACTGCCTGAGATCCTTCTGCTTACCCATTTACATTTTAGGTTTTTCAGTTGTGGTTATTTGTTTGTTTGAGGCAGGGTCTCACTTTGTTGCCCAGGTTGGAATGCATCACCGCAGCCTTCACCTCCCAAGCTCAAGCAGCCTTCACCTCCCAAGCTCAAGCAATCCTTTCACCTCAGCCTCCTGAGTAGCCGGGACCACAGGCACACACCATATGCCCAGGTAATTTTTTTTATTTTTTGTAGAGATGGGGGTCTCACTATGTTGCCCAGGCTGGTCTTGAACTCCTAAGCTCCAGTGAGCCTCCTGCCTTGTATTCCTAAAGTGTTGGCTTTACAGGCATTAGCCACTGTGCCCAGGCTTCCCACTTATTTTTGAACACTTGATCTTGGGGTCCAGAATATTATCTTACATTTCAAATTCTGCCCTATTTATCTAAGTCTGGGTCAGAAAAAGAAAATAAGAGCTCAGCATACCTACCATTACATGCCTCCATTTGCAAAGACTCAAAGTAATCCATTCTTTAACTTCATGAATGCTTCACAAGAGAACCAAGGCAACAAATCAGAGACAAATAGTACAGTGACCAACTTATTCCAGTGTGCCTGAGCTTTCCTGGTTTTAGCATGGAAAGGTTCACATCCCAGTAACCCACCTTGTCCCAGGAAAACCAGGATGTTTGGTCACCCTGGAGAGGATCCAAATTCTTTTGGCAGTAGTATAGGGCATCCTCTCTGATGCTCAGAAGGGTTTGTTGATGAATTGGACAAAAACCTGGATATCGGGGGGATTTAGGAAAAAAAAAAGTTTTATCTAGCAGCTAGATACAGGTTTAATGTAAATATTTAAATACTGTTAAAGGCAAATAGAGCACTTCCCTCAAACAACAATCTTGACTTCACAGTCTCCAAGGATCAAAGAACTTTGAGAAATTCACTGTATTTATTTCAAGGATATTACTCACTTTCTCACACTGTATCCTCTAATGAGGAATAAATTGATCATGTGTCTTCTATCTTAGTATTAGGAATAGCTCTGTTTCACTTGTGTAGCAGCCTTATTTTTTTTTTATGGTCACTAAATTCTACAATTAATGCTGTCTTCCTTTTTACCTTTGTTGCTAAAAGCCAAAAGCCAAATTTGTATTCAAGCCTTTTAGTGAAACATATGAGATATATGGAACATATTCTAGGCATTAACTTTGCCCATAGATTTATTTTCTTTTTCTTAGCCATATTTTCCCTTTTAATTTCTTATATTAGAAAACAACATTGCAGCCAGGCACAGTGGCTCACACCTGTAATTTCAGCACTTTGGGAGGCTGAGGCAGGCGGATCGCTTGAGGTGAGGACTTTGAGACCAGCCAGGCCAACTCCTGTCTCTACCAAAAATACTAAAATTGGCCGGGCATGGTGGTGTGTGCCTGTAGTCCCAGCTACTTGGGAGGCTGAGACAGGAGAACTGCTTGAACCTGCGAGGCGGAGGTTGCAGTAAGGCAAGATCGCACCACTGCACTCCAGCCTGGGTGACACAGCCAGACTCCATCTAAGAAAGAAAGAAAGAGAGAAAGAGAGAGAGAGAGAAAAAAAGAAGGAAGGAAAGAAAGAAAGAGAAAGAGAGAAAGAGAGAAAGAAAAGAAAGAAGAAAGAAGGAAAGAAGAAAGAAAGAAAGAAAGAAAGAGAAAGAAAGAAAGAAAGAAAGAAAGAAAGAACAATATTGCATAATATTCATTCATTCTACAAATGATCATTGAAGAGACACTATTTCAGGTTCTAGGGAGAGAACAGTGAACAAAACCAAGTCCTTGCTCTCATGGAACTGACATTCTAGTGAAGAAAGACAGACAAAATAAATAAATAAATAAATTAGGTGGTATTAGGTGCCAAGAAGAAAGGTGAAGGGATGGAGAGTAAAGGCTTCTCCAGGGAGAGAGACCAATATATAGTACAGTGAGGTGCTGCTATTGTAGATGGGTAGTCTGGGACAGCCTCTTAGATAAGAGGTATGTGAGCAGACACAAAGAAACTGAACAAGTGAGCTGTGAGGCAGAGAATAGCAAGTGCAAAGGCCCTGGGTCAGAAGACTGTTTACATGCTCCATAATAGCTAAGCATCTAGCGTGGCTGCAGAGAAACTATGGAGGAGAATTGGTAGGACCTGAAGCCAGAGAAGAAGGGAAGCCATATCAGAGAGGATATTGTGGACCCTGGACAGGACTTTGAGTTGACTCTGATGAGATGGGAGCCAGGCATGGCATGATCTGACATATACTGCAAAATCATCAGGCTGTTATATTGATAGAGGACAGTGGGGCAGGGTGAGGATAGTTGCAGGAAGATCAGAAACAAGGCAACTGAATAGTCCAGCTAGGAGATGCATGCAGGATAGTAGTAGTGGAGGCCACGAGCAGTGGTGGGGTTCTGGACACATTTTTGAAGGTAAGTCCAACAGGATATGCTAGGGGTTGAATGTAAAGTAAGAGTAAAGGAGGGGACGTGAGAATGACTCTGAGAAACTAGAAATGGCACTGAGGCAGGTAGCATGGCATAATGCAAAGGCTCTCAACCCTGATTGCTCATTGGAATCATCTGAGGCGTTGGGAAACCCTATGAGTGCTTCTCCCTACCTCCTAGAGAATCTGTTTTACTGGTTGAGGGTAGGGCCATCCACATGTCCCTTCTTTCACTCATACCTTACATCCAACCCCTAGTAGAGATGCACTTGCCTAGGAGGGAAAGGCAGTGGGATCAAGCTTGAGTGAACTTGAGTGAACTTGGCCAACATTGAGGACCAGGAATGGCTCGGCCCCATGAAGGGTTTACAATGGCTTTGAGATGAGGATTAGTTCCTCAGGGCCCTTCCTATTCCACACCACACCACAGCCACATTATACACCTTGAGGATTAGCGTCTCCATAAGAAAACTGTGAATAGACTCATCTTTCTTCTGATACCGTAATCTCTCAATCATATACTTTGATAACCATTTTTGTAAAATCAAATATGAAAAGTTAAGAATAGAGACCATGCTCACTAAAGCGATTAACAGTCACACTGAAATGCTAATTCAAATAATCTGCACTCCAATCTCCCACGACAAAGCAATGCCTCAGATTCTTTAGCAATCAGAGTGCAGGGCCAAGGTGATGAACGTGGTTGCACAGTTATCCAGCCTCATACATCTGAATCCCTGAGGAGTTGTTCTGCCTTCCGTTAGTCAGCACACTCTCCAAGCCCAATATAAATGAGCTTAGTCAAGAGCAGAATTAATCAACTCAATAACCAAGTCATGGGAAAGGCAGCGATGGAGTCAGCTTCAGAAATTACTGGAACCCTGAGCTCTCTCTTCCTCTTGTGGTTCCTTATGTTGGTTTCATTTGCTTCAGATTCACTTTCACTGTGGACCATGGCTTATGCCTTCACAACACTCTCACATTAAGAAAAGCAGGCTTCTCTCTCCCAGCCCCAATTTGAAAATATCCTAGAAGAGGATTTTTATTTCCCTAGCTTGGGTTGTGTACCCATCCTTTTGGCCAGGAGGTCAAGTTCTGTTGCCATGTAACAAGAAGGACTGAGCAGAGAAAAGCAGTAGAGGTCTACAATTCCCCTCCACCACAGCTCATGTTTATTCAGTCACTGCTCTCTGAGAAAGTGGTCCTCAAAGTGCACTTTCTGGCTACAATGGTCACAAAGGCAGAAGGTCTGCGTTAAGAAATACCTAAGACTGCTTCATCTGTGTTCCCCCCTTATAGACTCATGAGTCCTCTCAAGCAGGCATAAATCAATGCAATTGAATCATTTTGTTTTGTTTTGTTTTTACAAAATACTCTGTCTAGAAGGCTGAATTTTAATCTAAGCAAATTGTTTCTGGCAGTTATAGGATAACTAAGGGTCATTGCTCTAGATCACTTTACAAGCCAACTTTCCTTCTCTGATTCTAGATCTATTCAGGGAGCATCTCTACTGTGAAAAACATTTATGATAATTTGCTGCCACTACATGGAGTTCCACAAACTCAACCTTCCTTAACCCCAGAAACCATAAACTTCCAAAAATGATGACAAGGGGAAGAGATGAAAGATGTGGGAGCAACGCGGCATAAATCCCAACCCACTCCTCTGCTCTCCCCACTGTATGAATGGAGGTGCTGAGGAAGCTGGTGGGGTGAGGAGAGGCCTGAGAACTCTCACTGATAGCCTCCAATTTGGAGTGACATTGATCTAAGTAGGTGATTGTGTGGCCTGGGGAAAATGTACAATAAAAACCAATGTCAATAGGGCCCTGACTTACCACACCAGTAGCTGGGCACCCAGTGGAATGGGTAAGCGGCCTGAGGGCTGTAAGAACAGACTCCAGGCCTCAAAGCTGAGTTAGAAGAATCACATGAAATCAAAGAGGGGTCCCCCCCTGCAATCACCCAGGAAAAAGATACAACCCCTCCTGCTTGTACAGGGAGCCCTGGAATGGCCTGATAAACAATCTTTCAGATCAGAGTCAAGTCCAGGTCTTCAGTCAAGGCTGAGAAAAACTCTCCGACATTTCCTCCTTCCCACACTGTATCCTTGGGTCCAGGAAGGCAGAGGAGCCTGTAAGACTATAGCCATGCCGGGAGGGCCAAGCTGGGAGAGGGAAAATTATTTTTTAAAAGGTGAAAGAGACACTACTACTAATAAGCACCACATCAATATTTTCACAAGTGACTCTTCCAATCCTTCAAAGAGTGCTTCATCCTGATGTCACTTTCACTGTTCCACAGCCTCAAATACCTGAAAACAAAAGAATAAAAAAGAAAACTAAGAGAAGTCACAAATTTAAATGGGCTCACAATCTAGGAGGATGACTAAGACAGGTGACACTGACCAACTAAAAGCACAGGACTGAACATTTGTGAGTGGCAATACTGGAGATTGGAAAGCATCATCAGTGCAAAGGAAACTACCACCTCTCCATCCCAGTCAGTCTTTTTAGTGAAGCAGCATGGTTAATCAAGAGAAGCTGTAGATCTAGGGGTTTCTGTTTAATGCCCCTATTTTGAAATATCAATAGGACAAAAAGTTTGTCAGCCAACTGAATGTGGCCCATAGTCAATCAGTTTTTGGATCTCTCCCCATTGATGAAGTATACTTATAAATATTGACCCAAAATCTTTATTAATTTTATTTTATTATTATTCCTTTTCAGAGATAAGGTCTTGCTCTGTCGGCCAGGCTGGAGTGCAGAGGCACAATCATAGCTCACTTCAGCCTAAAACTTCTGGGCTCAAGTGATCCTCCCACCTCAGGCTCCCAACTAGCCAGGACTGCCTATGTGCACCACTACATCCAGCTAATTGTTTTATTGTTTTAGAGAGACAGAGTTTTGCTATGTCACCTAGGCTGGTCTCAAACTCCTGGCCTTAAGTGATCCTCCTGACTCAGCCTCTCAAAGTGCTGGGAGTATAGGCATGAACCACTGCATCCAGTCTCCAATTTTTTTTTAGTCAGCAAATGAATGTTGGCAATTCATTAAAAGAGTAACTTAAAATGACCAAATGAGATGGGAGACTCATACATCCAGATTTCAAAACTTACAAAACAATAGTAAGCAAGACTGTGTGGTACTGCGTCAAGGAGAGACACATAGATCAATAAACCAGAATCAGGAGTCTGGAAGTAAGCCCTCACATTTGAGGTCAATGATTTTCTACAAAACTGCCAAAACAATTCAATGGGAAAAGAATAACTTTTTCTACAAATGCTGCTGGGACAATTGAATATCCACATGCAAAACAATGAACTTGGATCCTTATCTTACACCATATGAAAAATTAATTCAACATGGATCAAAGACCTAAATAAGGCCAGGTGCGGTGGCTCATGCCTGTAATCTCAGCACTTTGGAAGGCTGAGGCAGGTGGATCACCTGAGGTCAAGCGTTCAAGACCAGCCTGGCCAACAGGGTGAAACCCTGTCTCTACTAAAAATACAAAAGTAGCTGGGCATGGTGGTACATGCCTGTAATCCCAACTATGTGGGAGGCTGAGGCAGGAGAAGTGCTTGAACCCGGGAGGCAGAGTTTGCAGTGAGCCCAGATCACATCATTGCACTCCAGCCTGGACAACAAGAGCAAAACCCTGCCTCAAAAAAAAAAAAAAAAAAAAAAAAAAAAGATTAAATGTGAGAGCTAAAACTCTAAAACTCTTAGGAGAAAACATAGGTGTAAATTTTTATGATCTTGTACTGGGTAACAGTTTCTTAATTACGGCATTAAAAACACAAGTAACTAAAAAAATAGATAAATTTGACTTTATCAAAATTTAAAAATTCTGTGCTGCAAAAAATACTATCAAGAAAGTAAAAAGCCAAGCCACAGAATGGAAGAAAATACTTGTAAATTGTGTATTTGATAAAGTACTTGTATTTAGAATATGTAAATAACCCTTAAACTCAATAATAAAATGACAAATAACCCAACTAAAAACTGGGCAAACGGCCAGATGTGGCAGCTCATGCCTGTAATCCTAACACTTTGGGAGCCCGGGAGGATTGCTTGAGCCCAGGAATTTGAGGCCAGCCTGGGTAGCATGGCAAATCCCAGTCTTTACAAAAAAATACAAACATTAGTTGGGTGTGGTGGCACATGCCTATAGTCCCAGTTACTCGGGAGGCTGAGATGGGAGGTTTTCTTGAGCTGAGGAGGTGGAGGTTGCAGTGAGCAGAGATGGTGCCACTGCACTTCAGCCTAGGCAACAGAGCAAGACTCTGTCTCAAAAAACCCAAAAACCAAAAAACAAAAAAACAACAAAAAAAATGTAAAAATTAAAAAAAACCTGGGTAAAGGCTCTGAATAGATTTTACTCCAAAGAAAATATACAAGTGGCCATTATGCACATGAAAAGATGTTCAACATCATTAGTCATTAGGGAAATGCAAATCAAAACCACAATAAAATATCATTTCAGCCGGGCGCGGTGGCTCAAGCCTGTAATCCCAGCACTTTGGGAGGCCGAGACGGGCGGATCACGAGGTCAGCAGATCGAGACCATCCTGGCTAACCTGGTGAAACCCCGTCTCTACTAAAAAATACAAAAAACTAGCCGGCCGAGATGGCGGGCGCCTATAGTCCCAGCTACTTGGGAGGCTGAAGCAGGAGAATGGTGTGAACCCGGGAGGCGGAGCTTGCAGTGAGCTGAGATCCGGCCACTGCACTCCAGCCTGGGCGGCAGAGCGAGACTCCGCCTCAAAAAAAAAAAAAAAAAAAAAAAAAATCATTTCAATTCCACTATAATCAAAAAGATAGACAATAAAAACTATTAGCAAGAATGTGGAGAAATTTGAAGCCTCATATATTGCTGGTGGAAATTTAAAATGTTACAGCTATTTTGCAAAACATTTTGGCAGTTCCTCAAAAAGTTAAACACAAAGTTACCATAACCCAGCAATTTTACTCCTAGATATCTACCCAAGATAAATAAAAACCAATGTCCACACAAAGACATAAATGTTCATAGTAGCAGTACTCAAGATAGCCAAAAAGTGAGGACAACGAAAGTTTCCTTCAATTGATAAATAAACTGTTATATCTATACAACGAAATATTATTCAGCCATGGAAAGGAATGAAATACTGATACATGCTACAACATGGATGAACCTTGAAAATATACTAAGTAAAAGAAGCCAGATGAAAAGACCACATATTGAATGATTTCCATTATATGAAATGTCCAGAATAAGCAAATCCATAGAGACAGAAAGCAGATTAATGGTTGCCAGGGGCTGAGGACTGGGGAAGGGGTTGGGGGTGGCTGCTAACGGGTATTGGGTTTCATTGTGGAGTGGTGAAATGTTCTTGAATTAGATAATGGATGGTTGCACATTTTGTGAATATTAAAGTGTACTAAATTGTACACTTTGAGAGTGAATTTTATGGAATGTGAACTATATCTTAATAGAAATATCAATTTAAAAATTAAGAGAACTAGTTACACAAGTGATAAACAAAAATTATTTTTCTATTGAAATAATAAAGTGTAATGGAAAAAATCTCCCGCGGTACAACAGTAAGTACAAAGACAAAATACCTAGTAATAAACTAGGCAGGAATTTGTTTAGAACCTATAGAAAGAAACCTTTTAAAATACGAGTAAATGGAAATATATCTTCATCTTTGATTGGAAATGTTTATTTTTTCTTTGAATCATTTCTATAGTCATGAGTTTCCAAAGACAATATTAAAAATGTTGTTTTGAAACTTAAGAATCAAAATTTATCTAGAAAAAGTTAGCTGGAAAATCCATCTGGAAAATATGATACCAAGAGATTTTGTTTGGAAATTGAACAAGAATTATAATTTATCTGTAAAAATAAAATTTATCATGCAGAATACTCAGGTAAAAAAAGGAGTAATGGACTTGTACAGAATGGAAAGAACTATTCCTAAAATATATTATCAAGGTATAACAATAATAATAATAATAAAACCTATTTTTACAAAAGAAGAAATAGACCAGTAGAACAGAATACAGGGCCCATAAGCAGGCTTAAATACATACAGGAATTTAATTTATAATATAGTTAGTATTTAAAATAGGAAAATTAAAAAATAGTCAATAAATGATGTAGAGATAACTGAGTCTTTGGAAAAAAATAATCTGGATCCCTACTTTACTCTTCATACCAAAATAACTAATGGATCAAAACTTTGTTTTTCTTTTAGCACTTTAATTTTTTTAATTTTTCTATATTTAGGGAGTACAAGTACAGGTTTCTTACATGCATATATCGCACAGTGGTGAAGTCTCAGCCTTTAGTGTACTCATCACCCAAATAGTGAACATTGTACCTAATAGGTAATTTCTCAATCCTCACCCCACTTCCACCCTCCCACCTTTTGTGTTCTCATATGTCTATTATTCCACTCTGTGTGTCCATGTGTAGCCATTGTTTAGCTCCCACTTATAATTGAATATGTGGTATTTGACTTTCTGCTTCTGAGTTATTTCACTTAGGATAATGGCTTCCAGTTTCATCCATGTTGCTGCAAAAGACATGAGCTCATTCTTTTTTATGGCTGAGTAGTATTCCATGGTGTAAGTGCATGTGTATATATATTATGTATGTGTGTATATATATACATAATATATAATGCATTATATATAGCTATGTATATGCATATATATACACATATATATATCACATTTTCTTTATTCCTCCATTGATAAATATTTAGGTTGATTCCACATCTTTGCTACTGTGAATAGTGCTGCAATAAACATACAAGTACAGGTATCTTTTCAATATATTATTTCTTTCCCTTTGGGTATATGCCCAATAGTGGGACTACTGGATCAAATGGTAGTTCTATTTTTAGTTCTCTGAGAAATCTCCATACTGTTTTCCATAAAAGTTGTACTAATTTACATTCCTACCAACAGTGTACAAGCATCCTTGCCAACATCTTTCTCTGCATCATCTTTATCTGCATCTTTGCCAACATCTGTTGTTTTTTGACTTTTTAATAGCCATTCTAACTAGTATAAGATGGTATCTCATTGTGGTTTTAATTTGCATTTCTCTGGTGATTAGTGATGTTGAGCATTTTTTCATATGTTCATTTGTCACTTGTATGCCTTTTTTTTGGAAAATGTCTGTTTATGTCTTTTGCCTACTTTTTAATTATGTTTTTTGTTTTTTTCTTTTGTTTTTTTGTATTGAATTGTTTGAGTTCCTTGTAGAGTCTGGATATTAACCCTTTGTTGGATAGATGCATAGTTTACAAATATTTTCTTCCATTCTGTAGGTTATGTTTACTCTAATGATTTTTTATTTTGTTGTGCAGAAGATTTTTAGTTTAAGTTCCATTTGTCCATTTTAGTTTTTGTTGTGTTTGTTTTTGAGGACTTGGTCATAAATTCTTTGCCTAGGCCAGTGTCCAGGAGAGTTTTGCCTAGGTTTTGTTCTTGGATTTTTATAGTTTCAAGTCTTATGTTTAGGTCTTTAATCCAATTTAGTGAATTATTTTACTGTAAAAGGTATGGGTCCAGTTTCATTCTTCTGCAGATGACTATTCAATTTTCCCAGCAACATTTATTGAAGAGGGTGTCATTTCCCCAGTGTATATTTTTGTTGACTTTGTTGAAGATTAGCTGATTGTAGATAAGTGGCCTTATTTCTGGGTTCTCTGTTCTGTTCCATTGATCTATGTGTCTATTTTCATACCAGTATAATGCTATTTTGGTTACTACAGTTTTGCAGTATAATAGAAAAGGAAAAACAAACCAAACCCAAAGTTAGCAGGAGAAAAGAAATAACAAAGATCAGAGTAGAACTAAATGAAATAGAGACAAAAAAACATACAAAGGATCAATGAAACAAAAATTGGTTCTTCAAAAAGATAAAATTGATAAACCATGGCCAGGCACAGTGGCTCACACCTGTAATCCCAGCACTTTGGGAGGCTGAGCTGGGCGGATCACAAGGTCAGGAGTTTGAGACCAGCCTGGCCAGCATATGGTGAAACCCTGTCTCTACTAAAAATACAAAAAATTGGCTGGGCATGATGGCACATGCCTGTAATCCCAGCTACTTGGGAGGCTGAGGCAGGAGAATTACTTGAACCCAGGAGGCAGAGGTTGCAGTGAGCTGAGATCGCACCACTGCACTCCAGCCTGGGCAACAGAGTGAGACTCTGTCTCAAAAAAAAAAAAAAAAAAAAAAAAAAAATCGATAACCATTAGCTAGACTAACCAAGAGAAGAGAGAAGATCCTAATAAATACAATCAGAAATGAAAAAGGAGACATCACTAATAATATCACAGAAATACAAAAGATTATGAACAACTATATGCTCACAAACTAGAAAACCTAGAGGAAATGGACAAATTCCTGGAAACACGCAAACCCTCAAGATTGGGGCAGGAAGAAATAGAACCCCTGAGCAGACCAATATTGGTAGCAAAACTGAATCAGTAATAAAAAAATCTTCCCCCAATAAAAGCCTAGGTGGGCATTTGGTTAGTATGATTATCATAATTTAATGAGTCGAAATCACTTCAAATCATCGAAATCATTTGTTTTGTCTAAACTACTTACCAATTCAGTCCAATCTAGCCCTTTTTGAGTTCATTCATAGGCTAGGCTGAGGGTTAGAATAGTAATTAATATAATTGATGATTTAATTATTATTATTTAATTATTACGGGAAGATTTGTTGTTCCAGATGAATTCACAGTCAAATTCTACCAAACATACCAAGAAGAATTAATACCAATCCTCCCAAAACTATTCCAAAAACCTGAGGTGAAAGGAAGTCTTCCTAACTCACTCTACAAGGCCAATATCACCCTGATACCAAACAGACCAGGGCACAACAAAAAAGAAAACTGTAGACCAATATTTTTATTAATATAGATGCAAAAATCCTCAACAAAATAGTAGCAAATTGAATATAATAATACATCAAAAAGATAATATACCATGATCAAGTGAGATGTATCCCAGTAATGCAAGAATGGTTCAACATATGCAAATCAATAAACATGATACATCACATTAACAGAATTAAGGACAAAAACCATATGATCATCTCAATAGATGCAGGAAAAAATCTGATAAAATTCAGTATCCTTTCATAATAAACATTCTCAGCAAACTAGACATAAAGGAACATGCTTCAACATAATAAAGGCCATCTATGACAAACCCACAGCCAATATCATACTTAATGGGGAAAAGTTGAAAGCATTCTCTCTAAGAACTGGAACAAGACAACAATATCCACTTTTACCACTCTTACTTAACTTGTATTCTAGAAGTCCTCACCTGCTCAATCAGGAAAGAGAAAAAAATAAAAGGCATCCAAATTGGAAAAGAGGAAGTCAAATTTTTCTTGTTGCTGATGACATGATCTTATATCTAGAAAACCCTAAAGACTCCACCAAAAACTCTAAGATTTGATCAACAAATTTAGCAAAGTTTTAGGATACAAAATTATTGTGCAGAAATCAGTAGCATTTCTATACACCAAAAATAAACCAGCTGAGCACCAAATCAAAAAGGCAATCCCAGGCCGGGCGCGGTGGCTCAAGCCTGTAATCCCAGCACTTTGGGAGGCCGAGACGGGCGGATCACGAGGTCAGGAGATCGAGACCATCATGGCTAACACGGTGAAACCCCGTCTCTACTAAAAATACAAAAAACTAGCCGGGCGAGGTGGCCGGCGCCTGTAGTCCCAGCTACTCCGGAGGCTGAGCCAGGAGAATGGCGTAAACCCGGGAGGCGGAGCTTGCAGTGAGCTGAGATCCGGACACTGCACTCCAGCCCGGGCGACAGAGCAAGACTCCGTCTCAAAAAAAAAAAAAAAAAAAGGCAATCCCGTTTACAATAGCTATTTAAAAACATATAAAATATGTGAATACATTTAACCTAGGAGGTGAAAGATCTCTACACAAAGAACTACAAAACACTGGTGAACAAAATCATAAATGACAAACAAGTGGAAAAATCCCATGCTCATGGATTGGAGGACTCAATATTGTTAAAATGACTATACTGCCCAAAGCAATATATAGATTCAACACAATGCTTATCAAATTACCAAGGTTATTTTTCACAGAATTAGAAAAAAAACTAAAATTCATATAAAACCAAAAGAGAACCTGAATAGCCAAAGCAATCCTGAACACAAAGAACAAAGCTGGAAGCATCACATTCCTTGACTTCAATTATACTCCATGGATCAAAATTCTAAACAAAAAACAAATGATAAGACTTTTTAAATAAATAATTTATTATAATCTTCTAGAATGAACACCTACTAAGCCCAGAGACATAAAGGAAAAAAATAATTTCATTATAGAAAAATGTTTAGCTTTTATACAGCAAAAAAAATTACAAATGAAATCAAAATATGTATGACAAACTGATTAAAATATTTGAAGCACATATGAAAACAAGATAACTTTTTAATTTATGAAGAATGTATACAAATCAGTAAGAAAAAACTCATCAATCTAATTAAAAACAGGGCAAAGTGTGTTAACAGACTCGTAACAGAAAAATAGATACAAACGACTAAATTAGCATTTGAAAGTATTTAACCACATTTATCATTTTAAAAAATGAAATAGGAAATAAAATAAGATACCATTTTTCATCCTTCAGATTGGCAAAAATACAAACATTAGCAAGGGCATGAAATCACTGGCATTCTTAACACAGCCGGTGTATACATCGAGGCAGCATTTTGGAATGGCACTTGAGCAATAGCTGCCAACATCTCATTCATTTGTGAAACACATGCATCTTCCACAGCTAGAAGTTTACCCTACAGTTACACTGACCAAAGACTACCAAGATCACATGTGAGCAAGAATGCTCTTGGCCAACTTCTGGTTCATATAAAAGCTAGACAAAATAAATAAAAACAACCAAACAAGCCAATAGCAAGGGACAGATTAAATAACTCACCACCTCCCTCACCACACTGATACGAATGCCTCCAGCATGACCTCTGGCTGGAATTTTTCAGTAGCCTGTAAATCGTTCCTCATATGTCCTCTCTCGTTCCCCACCTTGCCCAAGTCCATTCCTCATTTTGTAGTCAGAGGTGTCTTTTCAAAATGTAAATCTAATCATTTTACAAATGCACATGTGCGCACACACACACACACACTGCATAATATACTTTTGAAGTCTTTCCACTGCTCCAAGAAAAAACCCACCCCAACTCCTTACCATGACCTACAAGGTACTGCCATGTCCAGTCTACCTGCCTCTCTAGCCTTATTTTGGGCTACACTCCACCCTCAATTTCACTCCCTCACACTCACAGTGCTACCTCCACTCCAGGACCTTTGCATATGCTATTCTATCTGCTTAGAGGTTCTTATTTTTTATTCTTTTGTGTGTTCGTTTATGTATATATGTATGTGAGTACATCCAGAGTCATTTTTTTACTTTATACTTTCCTGTAATTAAACTACAACTAAGAGATGCTACAAGCAACCTTGAAGTAACAATAAGTCCATTATTCCTACTGTTTGCTTGGCCTTTCCCCAAAGCAATCACATTCTGACATGATCTTGAATTGCTTATTGTACAGACAGCTAACCCTCCTCCTGCCCTTATTTACTGACCATCAATAATGCGGGTGTCTGCCTAACAAGGACACTCCTTTCTCTTTTCATTTCCACAGAAAAGAAACCCAGCTGGCAGATGCCTCCTTTGCAGGCCTTCTGGCCAACCCCACATATGTTAGGAGTTGGGGAGGCAGAGACAAACCCTGCATTGTAATCGCAGTTCCTCTGACTGTGCCTGTCCAGAGAATCTCCAACCAAACTCCAAACCATACATCTTATCAACTACTTTGTCTGAAAAGCAAATTTTTTTAAGTTGTATTATGCTTTCTTCTTGATGATCCACCACCAGAAAAGATATCAGAGTGGGTACCAGATGTAATAAAAATCCTGTTGAATAATTTGGACAGCACTTTAAAGATGACATATTTAAAGAATATTGTAATCAGTGACCGAATTCGAGCGTCGTGTTGAAATGGAAAATAGTGTATCTGGAAAACCATTCTCTAGGGACAGGATTTGTAGGGAAAGTCTGTGGGGTGGGTTTCTTGGTGCTATAAGAATTACATTAAACTCTCCTCTCCTCAAAGTCAATAATTTGACTTTAAATCTGTCTTAGTCTGTTTGGGCTGTATAACAAAATACCATCAACTGGGTAGCATATAAAACAACAATAATTTATTTCTCACAGATCTGGGGGCTGGGAAGTCCAAGATCAAGGTACTGACAGATTCAGTGTCTGGTGAGGGTGTGTTCCTCATGGACGGTGCCTTCTTGTTGTGTCTTCACATGGTGAAAGAGGCAGAAGAGGCAGACAAGCACTCTTGGACCTCTTTTACAAGGGCACTTATCTTATTCTTGAAGGCTCTATTGTCATGACCTAATCATCCCCCGGAGTCCCCACCTCCTAATACTATCATCTTTGGGGTTAAGTTTTCAATGTATAAGTGGGGAGGGCAGGGGGAGTGAGGGACATAAACATTCACAACCACAACACAGACCACAACAAAGCCAAGGTTTATTTTTTTTTAGTTTTTTTTATTAAGTGATATTCTTTTTTTAATTTTTTTATTATTTTTTTATTATTATACTTTAAGTTCTAGGGTACATGTGCATAATGTGCAGGTTTGTTACATATGTATACTTGTGCCATGTTGGTGTGCTGCACCCATCAACTCGTCAGCACCCATCAACTCGTCATTTACATCAGGTATAATTCCCAATGCAATCCCTCTCCCCTCGCCCGCCCATAATAGGCCCTGGTGTGTGATGTTCCCCTTCCTGAGTCCAAGTGATCTCATTGTTCAGTTCCCACCTATGAGTGAGAACATGCGGTGTTTGGTTTTCTGTTCTTGTGATAGTTTGCTGAGAATGATGGTTTCTAGCTGCATCCATGTCCCTACAAAGGACGCAAACTCATCCTTTTTTATGGCTGCATAGTATTCCATGGTGTATATGTGCCACATTTTCTTAATCCAGTCTGTCACTGATGGACATTTGGGTTGATTCCAAGTCTTTGCTATTGTGAATAGTGCCGCAATAAACATACGTGTGCATGTGTCTATATAGCAGCATGATTTATAATCCTTTGGGTATATACCCAGTAATGGGATGGCTGAGTCATAAGGTACTTCTAGTTCTAGATCCTTAAGGAATCGCCATACTGTTTTCCACAATGCTTGCACTAGTTTACAATCCCACCAACAGTGTAAAAGTGTTCCTATTTCTCCACATCCTCTCCAGCACCTGTTGTTTCCTGACTTTTTAATGCTTGCCATTCCAACTGGTGTGAGATGGTATCTCATTGTGGTTTTGATTTGCATTTCTCTGATGGCGAGTGATGATGAGCATTTTTTCATGTGTCTGTTGGCCGTATGCATGTCTTCTTTTGAGAAATGTCTGTTCATACCATTTGCCCACTTTTTGATGGGGTTGTCTGTTTTTTTCTTGTAAATTTGTTTGAGTTCTTTGTAGGTTCTGGATATTAGCTCTTGTCAGATGAGTAGATTGCAAAAATTTTCTCCCATTCTGTAGGTTGCCTGTTCACTCTGATGGTAGTTTCTTTTGCTGTGCAGAAGCTCTTTAGTTTAATTAGATCCCATTTGTCAATTTTGGCTTTTGTTGCCATTGCTTTTGGTGTTTTAGACATGAAGCCCTTGCCCATGCCTATGTCCTGAATGGTATTACCTAGGTTTTCTTCTAAGGTTTTTATGGCTTTAGGTCTAACATTTAAGTCTCTAATCCATCTTGAATTAATTTTTGTATAAGGAGTAAGGAAAGGATCCAGTTTCAGCTTTCTACTTATGGCTAGCCAATTTTCCCAGTACCATTTATTAAATAGGGAATCCTCTCCCATTTCTTGTTTTTGTCAGGTTTGTCAAAGATCAGATGGCTGTAGATGTGTGGTATTATTTCTGAGGACTCTGTTCTGTTCCATTGGTCTATATCTCTGTTTTGGTACCAGTACCATGCTGTTTTGGTTACTGTAGCCTTGCAGTATAGTTTGAAGTCAGGTACCATGATGCCTCCAGCTTTGTTCTTTTGACTTAGGATTGTCGTGGCAATGCGGGCTCTTTTTTTGTACCATATGAACTTTAAAGCAGTTTTTTCAAATTCTGTGAAGAAAGTCATTGATAGCTTGATGGGGATGGCATTGAATCTATAAATAACCTTGGGCAGTATGGCCATTTTCACGATATTGATTCTTCCTACCCATGAGCATGGTATGTTCTTCCATTTGTTTGTGTCCTCTTTGATTTCACTAAGCAGTGATTTGTAGTTCTCCTTGAAGAGGTCCTTTACATCCCTTGTAAGTCGGATTCCTAGGTATTTTATTCTCTTTGAAGCAATTGTGAATGGAAATTCATTCATGATTTGGCTCTCTGTTTGTCTGTTACTGGTGTATAAGAATGCTTGTGATTTTTTGCACATTAATTTTGTATCCTGAGACTTTGCTGAAGTTGCTTATCAGCTTCAGGAGATATTGGGCTGAGATGATGGGGTTTTCTAAATATACAATCATGTCATCTGCAAACAGGGACAATTTGACTTCTTCTTTTCCTAACTGAATACCCTTTATTTCTTTCTCTTACCTGATTGCCCTAGCCAGAACTTCCAACACTATGTTGAATAGGAGTGGTGAGAGAGGGCATCCCTGTCTTGTGCCAGTTTTCAAAGGGAATTTTTCCAGTTTTTGCCCATTCAGTATGATATTGGCTGTGGGTTTGTCATAAATAGCTCTTATTATTTTGAGATACGTTCTATCAATATCGAATTTATTGAGCATTTTTAGCATGAAGGACTGTTGAATTTTGTCAAAGGCCTTTTGTGCATCTATTGAGATAACCATGTGGTTCTTGTCCTTGGTTCTGTTTATATGCTGGATTACGTTTATTGATTTGCAAATGTTGAACCAGCCTTGCATCCCAGGGATGAAGCACACTTGATCATGGTGGATAAGCTTTTTGATGTGCTCCTGGATCCGGTTTGCCAGTATTTTATTGAGGATTTTTGCATCAATGTTCATCAGGTATATTGGTCTAAAATTCTCTTTTTTTGTTGTGTCTCTGTCAGGCTTCGGTATCAGGATGATGTTGGCCTCATAAAATGAGTTAGGGAGGATTCCCTCTTTTTCTATTGATTGGAATAGTTTCAGAAGGAATGGTACCAGCTCCTCCTTGTACCTCTGGTAGAATTCAGCTGTGAATCCATCTGGTCCTGGACTTTTTTTGGTTGGTAGGCTATTAATTATTGCCTCAATTTCAGAGCCTGCTATTGGTCTATTCAGGGATTCAACTTCTTCCTGGTTTAGTCTTGGAAGAGTGTAAGTGTCCAGGAAATTATCCATTTCTTCTGGGCTTTCTAGTTTATTTGCGTAGAGGTGTTTATAGTATTCTCTGATGGTAGTTTGTATTTCTGTGGGGTCGGTGGTGATATCCCCTTTATCATTTTTTATTGCGTCTATTTGATTCTTCTCTCTTTTCTTCTTTATTAGTCTTGTTAGTGGTCTATCAATTTTGTTGATCTTTTCAAAAAACCAACTCCTGGATTCATTGATTTTTTGGAGGGTTTTTTGTGTCTCTATCTCCTTCAGTTCTGCTCTGATCTTAGTTATTTCTTGCCTTCTGCTAGCTTTTGAATGTGTTTGCTCTTGCTTCTCTAGTTCTTTAAATTGTGATGTTAGGGTGTCAATTTTAGATCTTTCCAGCTTTCTCTTGTGGGCATTTAGTGCTATAAATTTCCCTCTACACACTGCTTTAAATGTGTCCCAGAGATTCTGGTATGTTGTATCTTTGTTCTCATTAGTTTCAAAGAACATCTTTATTTCTGCCTTCATTTCATTATGTACCCAGTAGTCATTCAGGAGCAGGTTGTTCAGTTTCCATGTAGTTGAGCGGTTTTGATTGAGTTTCTTAGTCCTGAGTTCTAGTTTGATTGCACTGTGGTCTGAGAGACAGTTTGATATAATTTCTGTTCTTGTACATTTGCTGAGGAGTGCTTTACTTCCAATTATGTGGTCAATTTTGGAATAAGTGCGATGTGGTGCTGAGAAGAATGTATATTCTGTTGATTTGGGGTGGAGAGTTCTGTAGATGTCTATTAGGTCTGCTTGGTGCAGAGATGAGTTCAATTCCTGGATATCATTGTTAACTTTCTGTCTTGTTAATCTGTCTAATGTTGACAGTGGAGTGTTGAAGTCTCCCATTATTATTGTGTGGGAGTCTAAGTCTCTTTGTAAGTCTCTAAGGACTTGCTTTATGAATCTGGGTGCTCCTGTATTGGGTGCATATATTTAGGATAGTTAGCTCTTCCTGTTGAATTGCTTCCTTTACCATTATGTAATGGCCTTCTTTGTCTCTTTTGATCTTTGATGGTTTAAAGTCTGTTTTATCAGAGACTAGGATTGCAACCTCTGCTTTTTTTTGTTCTCCATTTGCTTGGTAGATCGTCCTCCATCCCTTTATTTTGAGCCTATGTGTGTCCCTGCATGTCACATGGGTTTCCTGAATACAGCAGACTGATGGGTCTTGACTCTTTATCCAGTTTGCCAGTCTGTTTCTTTTAATTGGACCATTTAGTCCATTTAGATTTAAGGTTAATATTGTTATGTGTGAACTTGATCCTGCCATTATGATATTAACTGGTTATTTTGCTCGTTAGTTGATGCAGTTTCTTCCTAGCCTCAATGGTCTTTACATTTTGGCATGTTTTTGCAATGGCTGGTACCGGTTGTTCCTTTCCAAGTTTAGTGCTTCCTTCAGGGTCTCTTGTAAGGCAGGCCTGGTTGTGACAAAACCTCTAAGCATTTGCTTATCTGTAAAGGATTTTATTTCTCCCTCACTTATAAAACTTAGTTTGGCTGGATATGAAATTCTGCGTTGAAAATTATTTTCTTTAAGAATGTTGAATATTGGCCCCCACTCTCTTCTGGCTTGAGTTTCTGCCGAGAGATCTGCTGTTATTCTGATGGGCTTCCCTTTGTGGGTAACCCGACCTTTCTCTCTGGCTGCCCTTAAGATTTTTTCCTTCATTTCAACTTTGGTGAATCTGGCAATTATGTGTCTTGGAGTTGCTCTTCTCGAGGAGTATCTTTGTGGCATTCTCTGTATTTCCTGAATTTGAATGTTGGCCCGCCCTACTAGGTTGGGGAAGTTCTCCTGGATGATATCCTGAAGAGTGTTTTCCAACTTGGTTCCATTTTCCCCCTCACTTTCAGGCACCCCAATCAGACGTAGATTTGGTCTTTTTACATAATCCCATACTTCTTGCAGGCTTTGTTCATTTCTTTTTCTTCTTTTTTCTTTAGATTTCTCTTTTCGCTTCATTTCATTCTTTTGATCCTCAATCGCTGATACTTTTTCTTCCAGTTGATCGAGTCGGTTACTGAAGCTTGTGCATTTGTCACGTATTTCTCGTGTCATGGTTTTCATCTCTGTCTGTTCGTTTATGGCCTTCTCTGCATTAATTATTCTAGTTATCAATTCTTCCACTCTTTTTTCAAGATTTTTAGTTTCTTTGTGCTGGGTACGTAATTCCTCCTTTAGCTCTGAGAAGGTTGATGGACTGAAGCCTTCTTCTCTCATCTCGTCAAAGTCATTCTCCATCAAGCTTTGATCCATTGCTGGTGATGAGCTGCATTCCTTTGGAGGGGGAGATGCGCTCTTATTTTTTGCATTTCCAGCTTTTCTGCCCTGCTTTTTCCCCATCTTTGTGGTTTTATCTGCCTCTGGTCTTTGATGATGGTGATATACTGATGGGGTTTTGGTGTGGGTGTCCTTCCTGTTTGTTAGTTTTCCTTCTAACAGTCAGGACCCTCAGCTGTAGGTCTGCTGGAGATTGCGTGAGGTCCACTCCAGACCCTGTTTGCCTGCGTATCAGTAGCAGAGGCTGCAGAAGATAGAATATTGCTGAACAGTGAGTGTACCTGTCTGATTCTTGCTTTGGAAGCTTCCTCTCAGGGATGTACTCCACCATGTGAGGTGTGGGGTGTCGGTCTGCCCCTAGTGGGGGATGTCTCCCAGTTAGGCTACTCAGGGGTCAGGGACCCACTTGAGCAGGCAGTCTGTCTGTTCTCAGATCTCAACCTCCGTGTTGGGATATCCACTGCTCTCTTCAAAGCTGTCAGACAGAGTCGTTTGCATCTGCAGAGGTTTCTGCTGCTTTTGTTGTTGTTGTTGTTGTTTAGCTGTGCCCTGTCCCCAGAGGTGGAGTCTACAGAGACAGGCAGGTCTCCTTGAGCTGCTGTGGGCTCCACCCATTGGAGCTTCCCAGCGACTTTGTTTACCTACTTAAGCCTCAGCAATGGCGGGCACCCCTCCCCCAGCCTGGCTGCTGCCTTGCCGTTAGATCACAGACTGCTGTGCTAGCAATGAGGGAGGCTCCGTGGGCGTGGGACCCTCCCAGCCAGGTGTGGGATATAATCTCCTCATGTGCCCGTTTGCTAAGACCCTTGGTAAAGCACAGTATTGGGGTGGGAGTTACCCGATTTTCCAGGTGTTGTGTGTCTCAGTTCCCCTGGCTAGGAAAAGGGATTCCCTTCCCCGTTGCGCTTCCCAGGTGAGGCGATGCCTTGCCCTGCTTCAGCTCTCGCTGGTCGGGCTGCAGCAGCTGACCAGTACCTATGGTCCAGCACTCCCTAGTGAGATGAACCCAGTACCTCAGTTGAAAATGCAGAAATCACCTGTCTTCTGTGTTGCTCGGGCTGGGAGCTGGAGACTGGAGCTGTTCCTATTTGGCCATCTTGCTCCGCCCCCCACCTGCTGTCATGTTTACCAGTTATTATACTCATGATTTCAACATCTAGCAATCTCCCCCTTAGATCTTTCTTCTGAGCTCTGGGACGACATATCCAATTCTGCTAAAAATCCCCTTTCCAGACATCTCACTAGTATGCCAAATTCAACATGTCCAAAACTGACCTCATCCTCCCCATTAAGCTGCTCCCCTCCAGCATTCTCTAGATCTGTGAACATCTCCCCTACCCCCAGCTGCCCAGTATAGAAAACTGCAGGTTGTCCTCAACACCTTTACTTTTGCCCATTAAATGGCTTGCCAAGTTTTGTCAGTTGTATTTCCCAGTATTTCGTTATTGCTTCCCTTCAACTCCCTTCCTACCACCGTCTCCCTGATTTAGGACCTTGTTATCTTTTTCCTAAGTTACTGCCACAAATTGCTCTTCCACTGGATTTAAACCATGGAAATTCACCTTCTGTGCCTTGACCACTATGTGTTTGGAATTCCATATTTTGTTTGTAGTGAGGATAGTGTCTCTCCTCCTTGTCCCCATTTGCTCTTCCTTGTTTTTTTTTTTTTTTTTTTTTTTTGTCACCCAGGCTGGAGTGCAGTGGCAGGATCTCGGCTCACTGCAACCTCCGCCTCCTGGGTTCAAGAGATTCTCCTGTCTCAGTCTCCCAAGTAGCTGGGATTATAGGTGCTCTCCACCATACCCAGCTAATTTTTGTACTTTTAGTAAAGACAGGGTTTCACATTTTGGCCAGTTTGGTCTCCAACTCCTGACCTCAAGTAATCCACCTGCCCCGGCCTCCCAAAGTGCTGGGATTATAGGCATGAGCCATTGTACCTGGCCTCTTCCATGCTTTCTTCTCCTTCTTGTAGTTGGGAGGGAAGGGGCTATATGACCAGCTCCAATATGAAAATGTGAGTAGAAGGAATGTGAGTCTTCTTCAGTTACAGGCACTGAAAAGCACAGTTGTTCTTCCCTGTTAATATGATCACCATGTTCCAGATGGTGCTGCTACAAGATAGCAGAGCCTTTTGTGCCTGGATCCCTGAATGACTATATGGAACAGGGCCCTCAACTGTTCTATTTTGTGCAAGAAGTGTAAGCAAAAAGTAAACCTTTGTTGTGGTAGTCACTGGCACTTAAGTCAAGGGTAATTTGTTACTATAGCAGAAGCTAGCCTAACTTGACTAACATAATTACAATGACGCTTCTTGTAGAAAACCCTTAAGTAGCTCTCCCATTGCATACAAGGTAGGATACAAACTCTTTACCATGGCCTACAACATCTGCTCTTGTCTGGCCTCTGCCTATCTCTTTTAACTCCTCTTTGCTATTTTCTATCTCATGCATTATGTTCCAACAGAATAAGAGTAAGTTTGCATCTTGCTTCCAGACCTGTGCTCCTGCTGTCCCTTCACCAGGGCTTCTCCTTCCACTGACTCCCTCTTGCAGCCAATTCTTATTAACTTTTTAAAGATTAAATTTAGAGAATCACCTCCATGAGCAAGTCTTCCTTGATTTCCTCCCCAACTCAGACTGGGTGAGGTGCCTGACATCAGGATTTCCATATTACCCTCTGCACATATGTATCAATGTGTTTGCCATGCTGAATTATAGTCACTTGCTGTATCAGTCCATTCTCATACTGCTATAAAGAACTGCCTGAGACTGGGTAATTTATATACAAAAGAGGTTTAATTGACTCACAGTTCTGCATGGCTGGGGAGGCCTCAGGAAACTTACAATCATGGTGGAAGATGAAGGGGAAGCTGGCACCTTCTTCACAAGGCAGCAGGAGAGAGAGAGTGAAGGAGGAAGTGCCACTTTTAAAACCATTAGATCTCATGAGAATTCTCTCACTATCATGAGAACAGCATGGGGGAAACCACTCCCCATGAGCCAATCACCTCCCACCAGGTCCCTCCCTCCACACATGGGGATTACAATTCAATATGAGATTTGGGTGGTGACATAGCCAAACAATATCACCTGCATATACCTGTTTCCCTCCTCAGATAAAGTCCAGAGTAGGAACTCCACGTTATTCAACTCTCCAGTCCTCTTGCCTAGCACAGTGAACCATAGCAAACATTCAATAAATGCTTGTAGACTGAGCAGTTAAGCAAATGGACAGTATCTGATGATGGCAAATTCATAAAAATGTGTGCTGGTTGGACTTTTTTGTAATCCTGACCAGGTTGGACCACATCGAGGTTGGATCATCTTCGGTTGCGACTATGTTAGCAGTCAGCCTATATGTTGGTCAAGTACCTAAAACAAAATAAGATGCAGAATACTATGTACAATATGACCCCACCTATGTTTAAAAATGTGTTTAGCTGTATATAAAATTATAGAAGGAAATAAAAGAACCCAGGGCAGTTTTTTAGCCTGTTCATATTTTCATTCATTCAAAGATGTACATCCTTTCCAATTTTAAGAGCTCTGATCAGTGGTTTGTTGCCCAGGCTGGAGTGCAATGGCGTGATCTCAGTTCACTACAACCTCCACCTCCTGGCTTCAAGCAATTATCCTGCCTCAGCCTCCTCAGTAGCTGGGATTACAGATGCTCACCACCACACCGGGCTAATTTTTGTATTTTTAGTAGAGATGGGGTTTCACCATGTTGACCAGGCTGGTCTTGAACTCCTGACCTCATGATCCGCCCACCTCAGCCTCCCAAAGTGGTGGGATTACAGGTGTGAGCCACCGCGTCTAGCCCCACGGCAGTTTTTTAACTCTAGGAAACGAGAGTGGTGAGTGGGCAAAAGTCTTTTTATTGTTTGTTTTACACCATTCTGTATTTTTAATTTTGAGATTTTTTACTTGAGCATGTATTACTTTTATAATTTATAAAAATAGTTCAATCTTTTTCTTAACGCTCTGTAATGGCATGGTCTTTCTCTTGGGATTTTCACACTGGCAAACTGGACTCCTGTCCATGTGGAATATGACAGGCCTGGGGCTGCCTCCCACCTGGGAGGGGCCCTATGCCAGGAAACGCATGGCAATGGGTGGCTTAGCTGTTCCAAACTTTAGAGATAAATGAGACTCTCTCTTCACCTTAATGAGACTGTCCTCCTCATCCTCCTTGCCTCCTCTCTTCATGGGCTGGCAAGGACCAGGGTTTGAGTGTGGGCCTTAGGGCAAGCAATGGACTGAGGAGGCCACTTGGCCTTTATTTAGTTTTGGCTTAGGCCAGAGGTGCTGGGAGAGTTCTGTAGTTCAAGTGGGCTCCTGGGCAGCTCACCAGGGCCAGGGGCTCCACAGAGGGAGTTGAGTCCAAAGCCCTCATTGCAAATAAAAAAACATGCCTGGCCCTGTTCTCTTTGCACAAATCTCCCTGAAAGACATGTAGGCACAATAAGTGGCATAGCTAATGGCATCAGCTAGGGACTGTGCAGTCCAAGTAACCATGCCAGAAGACTCCCATTGACCCTTCCAGATATCCCCTTTCCCCAATTCCCACCCCTGATGTCATGCCCAGGAGGCTGGTTTGTGTGCAATATGTTAATCGGCTCCCTGCTTCTCTGGCTTCCTGTTGGCTTTGGCCAATGGGAAGGCACAGCAAGAGGGAGAGAGGAAAGTGAGGTCAGGGCATTTGTTCTCCGGGTTTCTCCCTGTGAGTTTTCCTGCAAGTGACTGTGTCCCTTGACCAAAAGTCATTGCTCTCTTCAAAGCATTTCCTTTATAAGACTGTCTCCTTCTAGATTTCCCCACTGCTCACTTCCCTTGTCCCTTTGAGCCATACAAGCCCCACATGATGGTACTACTTCCGTAATCTCTGCACCTTTGCAATTTCTCCCTTTATTAAATTCTCCTCAAATTATCCAAATTTGGCTATGCCATTTGTTCAGGACCTTGCTTGATAAAGCATTTGTCTATAAAAATATGTGGAGGCCAATTATGGTAGTTCACGCTTGCAATCCCAGCACTTCGGGATGGGAGGATTGTTTGAGTCCCGGAGTTTGAGACCAGCCTGGGCAATATAGAGAGACTCCCATCTCTACAAAAAAAAAAAATTTACCCAGGCCTAGTGGCGCACCTGTAGTCCCAGCTACTTGGGAGGCTGAGGCAGGAAGATTACTTGAGCACAACAGTCCGAGGCTGTAGTGCCTTTTGATAGATCCTGTGAAAAGCCACTGAACACCAACCTGGGTAACACAGAGAGACCCCATCTTCCTCATCCCCAAACAAAGGAAAGAAAAGAAAACAGAAAATGGTGAAGCCCACTCCCTGAACTGAAAACAGGAAAATGTATGTAATGGGAAAAACTGCAATTACTTTTGCACCAACTGAATACATACTTAGATTCAAGCATTCAGACACGTTTCTCCTTCCTAAGGCACTGGTGAGGCACTGAAACTAGTGTGGCGAGAGAAACAATTCTGGTCTAGTCCACATGGTTACCTGTATGTCCTACACTATTCCTGTCCCACAAGATCTGGGACCTCCCCTTCTTGCTTTAGAGAACTTACTATTCTTAGTCTTGGCTTTTAGTGCCTCTTTCAGTCAATTGATTTCTTTCTTTCTTTTTTTTTTTTTTTAGATGTATCTGTCATCCAGTCTGGAGTACAATGGTGTGACCTCAGCTCACTGCAAATTCCACCTCCTGAGTTCAAGCAGTTCTCTCCCTCCTCAGCCTCCTGAGTAGCTGGGATTACAGGCACCTGCCATCATGCCCAAATAGTTTTTGTAGTTTTAGAGACGGAATTTCACCATGTTGGCCACACTGGTCTTGAACTCCTGACATCAGGTGATCTGCCTGCCTCAGCCTCCCAAGGTGCTGGGATGGGATTACAGGCGTGAGCCACCACACCCGGCCAATTGATTTCTACAGATTCTGCATCCTTGTTCTCGAAACTGAATGATTCCAGTGCCAGTTTTACCACAAATAAATGCATGCTTGATGCTTCTGCTTGGTCTCTCCAGCTTAGTCCCCATGGATGAGGCGTGACCACTGCTGTAGAAACTGGAGGCATACTTTGCTTTGACTGCTGCGGACAGGCTCACCTTCCACCATGACGGTAAGCTGGCTGATCACTGTCTCCCTCATGAACTCTTTTTACTTCATATGATTAAATATCTTTGCCTAGAGCTGCTCAAAATAAGCCTGTTCCTTCCCTTCCTGCCTAACATGGTGTGGGAAGAAAAAGGTTCGTCTAAATTCTCCCTAAAACCCAGGAGTTCCTGCCGGCTTTTCTTGTAGAAATACAAGGAATTCTGCTACCCATATAAGAAGCTTCTAAGACAATACTAAAAGAGAGGAATTCAAAATGTTCATCTTTGGAGGAGGGAAGGCAATGTTCCTAAAAATGAAGGAACCTGAATTCCAACCTGGTTCTGATGCTCCTCTTCTGCAGCCTCTGAGAAGTCATTTGCCTTTGGAGGCTTCAGTGTTCCCTTTTGTAAAATGGAGGCAATTGAATAAGAGTGTCCCTTAACTTTCCCAGACTTAACATTAAAAGATCAAATGTGATCACTAAGAAGGACTAGATTACTTTAAGAATCCTAAGAGTGTATACTGTCATCTGTCCCGGGTGCTCTAACCCCTGTCCCAAGACAGTGGAATGGACCATATGGTCAGGAAAAACAATTTTATGGTCATTTTTCCATACAGACAAAAATCAGTTACAAAGGAGCTACTGAAAATCAGCCCCACAGACTTTTCATGGCCCCAACCTCTGTTAATTACTGGTAGCCAAATTGACTCAACTTTCAGAAAAAGCTGTGACTTTCTTTACCCAGGAGTTTTGTACTCTCAAAGCTACCTATGAAATATACTCAGAACAGGGCACAAATTAGTCACAGTGACTGTGTTCTGGATAAATGTTAAGAAGCCATCCCAAGTGTGTCTGCTACACAGGATGCTGGATCTGGTATGTGAAAGGGAGAAGATAGACTCATCTTCCCAGTGCAGAAGGCTTTGCACCACTGCAGGCCTGGGAAGGCAGGGCTCTCCAGGACAAGGATAGGCAAATTTGCCTCCTTTCACCGGAAATGGGTGAAGCCCGGCTTGAAATTATTACTCAGACGTTTTGTGCTGTGAAGGAAATGTCTTCTGATAGCACAAAGGTATTGGTTTCCTGTTGTGAACTGAGAGTTTCTGCCTTGCCCAAGAACGGACAGGAAGGGAAAGGGTGGTTGTCCCTTGGAAGTCCTTGTTGAATGAAAACGTCTGCTCAAGGTTTTCCAGGACAATTCAAACAGCCAGAGGAGAGGTTAGAGGTTGGGGAGAGGTCACATTGGTAAGGGAGGTAGTGCGTGTGGAATAAATGTGGAGAGGTTGGCTGTGTGACACTTCAGCTCCACAAACATTAGTTGAGCAATACTACATGCTGTGGCATGTGCCCTGTGTCAGGTGTGTCAGCTGGCTTAGGCAGCCCTTGCCCTTCAAATAACAGTCCAGTGGTGGAAACTGGTACAAAAACAATTTTTGAGCAATATGATAAGGACTGACATGGAGCTATGCCTAGAGTACTATGGCAACATAGCACTGTACTTTGGAACAATCTTTACACCCTTTTGGCTCAGCTTCCCCTCGTTTATAATGAGGGATAAGAAGTAGAACTTAAGATTTCCAAGACAGTGGTAATAACTATTGAGCATTAACTATGTTCTAAGTGCGTCCTATGCATTTTCTCCTCTTCTCCTCACAATAACCCTGTGGTGTTGGTCCTATAAGATTTAGAAAGGATGGTCACTTGCTGAAGGTCACAATGCATAAGATGCAACACTGGATCCTGGCAACCCTCTCTTCATCCCTCCTCTCCATTCCAGAGACTCCTTTCTCCAATATATTTGGAGATGATAGAGTTTGCTATGAGCCCCAAGTCTGATCCTGAGTTGCTCTCTTGGCAGGTGTGTCCCCTCCTGCTTCTGTCAGTGCTGCTGTTGACAATTCCATAATATCCCATCTTCACTGCTGAGCCAGCCCCAGCAAGTTCACAGTTATCTGTGTCCATGCAGGGCTGCTTGTGCCACACTGGCCTCCAGGAGGGTGGCCTGGGAAAGCCCAATCTTCACTATCCTATGGGCCTCCACAACACCACCTCATACAGCTGTATGTGTGAGGCTCATTTTACTGAAGAGCTTGGGTAGCTAAAGGGAATTACAACATAGAAGAATAAATTTACAGTGGTTTGCAAAATAGGAACAGTCTCACCATCCAAAAGAATATAATCTCTCCCAAGTAGTTAAAGACCATTAGTGAAATGATGGTTTGTGGGCACACCCCAGTTTTGCTCCCCTCTCTCTGAGTTGACCCTCCTCTTTCCTCCTCTTTCCTCCTCCATGTGTCTAGTCAGCATTTGCTACTCAAGAGGGTTATGGCTGGGCATGGTGGCTCACACCTGTAATCCAGCACTTTGGGAGACTGAGGCGGGTGAATCACCTGAGGTCAGGAGTTCAAGACCAACCTGCCCAACATGGAGAAATCCCGTCTCTACTAAAAATACAAAAAATTAGCTGGGCGTGGTGGCAGGCACCTGTGGAGGCTGAGGCAGGAGAACCACTTGAATCTGGGAGGCAGAGGTTATGGTGAGCCAAGATCACACCACTGCACTCCAGCCTGGGCAACGAGAGCTAAATTCCGTTAAAAAAAAAAGGGGGGGGGGTATTGGTTGTCCTATGATCTAGTCTCCCCTCTTCTCACACCAGTAAGACAGTAACCTACAGAGAAGGGCAGAGAATAGACCTGAGACTTTAGGCCCTAACTGCTACTGTTATTCTACCTAATAGCACACAAATCTATGCCTCTTTGTGTTTGTATACCTGTGCATAGCTTCAGATTGTGAATGAAAAACAACCTTTCTCTAACAAAATAAAAATTAAAACCCTTCCTATTTTTCTTAATGCTTGGTATACTGCATGCATGTGTTCATTCAAATATTTATAATTTCAGCCAGGTGCGGTGGCTCACACCTGTAATCCCACACTTTGGGAGACCGAGGTGGGTGGATCACCTGAGGTCAGGAGTTCAATACCAGCCTGGCCAACATGATGAAACCCTGCCTCTACTAAAAATACAAAAAGTAGCCAGGCATGGTGGAGCACACCTGTAGTTCCAGCTACTCAGGAGGCTGAGGCATGAGAATCACTTGAACCCGGGACACAGAGGTTGTGGTGAGCCGAGATCCTGCCACTGCACTCCAGCCTGGGTGATAGAGCAAGACTCTATCTCAAAAAAAAAAAAAAAAAAAACATGAAATAAAATTTAAAAACAAAATAGGCCGGACGCGGTGGCTCAAGCCTGTAATCCCAGCACTTTGGGAGGCCGAGGCGGGCGGATCACAAGGTCAGGAGATCGAGACCATCCTGGCTAACACGGTGAAACCCCGTCTCTACTAAAAAATACAAAAAACTAGCCGGGCGAGGTGGCGGGCGCCTGTAGTCCCAGCTACTCGGGAGGCTGAGGCAGGAGAATGGCGTGAACCCGGGAGGCAGAGCTTGCAGTGAGCTGAGATCCGGCCACTACACTCCAGCTTGGGCGACCAAGTGAGACTCCGTCTCAAAAAAAAAAAATAAATAAATAAATAAATAAATAATAAAAACAAAATAAAGCAAATATTTATGAATTTCAAAGAAATATTTACCAAAGGCCAAATACTGTAACAGACACAAAGGAATTCAGAACAGATATTAGTATTAATAGAATACTCCCATCTTCTAGCAGGTAGTTCTCAGTCCAACAGAGACACTGTATGTAGTAGAGACACTGTAGGATGACTCACTCTACACATAATTCCAATTGTCCTCTCCCTTGCCTTTCTCTGTTATAGAGATTGTGGAGTGAAATACTTGTTTATCTACTCTCCCTTCTAGCTAAAAATGACTGAAATACAATTCAGGTCAAGGAAATATAAACAGAAGTCTGCTGAGGGGTGTTCTGGAAAAGTTTTTGCTATAACACGAAAAGAGGGACAGCTACGCACACAGCTTTTTTGCTTCCTGTCTGGAATGTAGACATGATACAGCAGCCATCTAGTGATGAAGGGGTGACAAGCCAGAGACCATGGATGGAGGAGCAATACGTAAAGTCTCTGTGTTCCCGATGACATTGGTGAGTGCATTTCCTTCCTATGAACTGCTTACATCTGCATATCTTCTTATGAGAAAAATAACCTCCACTTGTTTAAGCCGCCGTTTATACTCAGGACTCTATTGCTTGAATACATTTCTAATGTATGCCTACATGAATAGAAACAGCTATTCAAGAAGTGCTATATTAACAGGCAAGAAAAATAAATTATGGGAGCATAAAAAATAAGATCATGTCCTCTGCAGGAACATGGATGAAGCTAGAGGCCACTATCCTTAGCAAACAAATATAGAAACAGAAAACCAAATACCACATGTTCTCACTTAAAAGTGAGAGCTAGATGATGAGAACACATGGACACATAGAGGGGAACAGCACACACTGGGGCCTACTGGAGGGTGGAAGGGGGGAGAGGATCAGGAAAACAACTAATGGGTGACAAAATACTCTGTACAACAAACCCCCACGACACTAGTTTACCTATATAACAAATCTGTACATGTACCCCTGAACTTAAAAATTAAAATTAAAAAAAAAAAAGAAATTACGGGAGCAAAGAAGAGAAATCTTTTCAGAAGAAGGCAGCATTTGAGCAAATTCTTGACAGAACAGAAGGAATTTTTCAGATGCACAAAGGCAAGAAAGTACTCTAGACAGGAGGAAAAGTATGTGTGAATGCATAAGCCCAGTAAAAGTGCAACAAGGCAGCTACCAGCAATTGGAGTGCAGATTATAAGTGAAAAAGATGTAGGGTCAGAGAGAGAAATACAAGGGCAAAATCCAAAATCAGTTTAGACTTTATCTTGTAGCAATAGAGGATTACTTGAAAGCCTTAAAGCTGGAAGATAAATAGGGGTTTATAGTTTGGAAAGATAACTCTGCCAGGAGGGTACATGACGGATGAGAGGGAATAGAGGAACGAATGGAGAATGCTGGGAGATTATTGGAATCTTACAGGTGAAAAACAGTGAGACTTGAACTAAGGCAATGGCTTCAGGGCTCAAAGGAAGGAAAAGATTTGTAAGATAAATGTTGGAATCTAATCTAAAATTGCATAGAACTATACATACACAAACATACACAAATGAATGCATGTTATTACAAACAAACAAACAAACAAAAAACAGCTGGGGGCTATGGCTCATGGTAATTACAATAAAGGGACTGTAATCCAATAAAAGCATTGGGATTACAATAAAGCCTGTAATCCTAACCTTTGGGAGGCTGAGGTGGGTGGATCACTTGAGGCCAGGAGTTCGAGACCAGCCTGGCCAACATGGCAAAAACCCATCTCTACTAATAATACAAAAAATTTGCCAGGCTTGGTGGTGCTGTAATCCCAGCTACTCGGGAGGCTGAGGCAGAAGAATCGCTTGAGCCCAGGAGGTGGAGGTTGCAGTCAGCCAAGATCTTAGCACTGCTCTCCAGCCTGGGCAACAGAGCAAGGCTCTTTGTCCAAAAAAAAAAAAAAGTCTGTAGACTAATTAACAGTATTGTACCAATGTCAATGCCCTGGTTTTTATACTGTATTATAGGCTAGGTGCCAAGGCTCATGCCTGTAATACCAACAACTTTGGGAGGCCGGAGCCCAGGAGTTGGAGACAGCTTGGGCAATATGGCGAGACGCCAACTCAATTTAAAAGTAAATAAATAAACAAATAAATAGATATTATTAAGTAAGATGTCACCATTGGGGGAAGCTAAGTGAAGTATACACAGTACTTTATGTAGCATTTTAACAACTTCCTGTGAGTCTATTATTTCAAACTAAAAAGCTTAAAATGTTTTCAAAGTTCCATAAGAATCTAGGTCTTTAAAAGAAAATAAATTATATATAGAGGAACACAGGTCAAGCTGGTCTCTACAAAGCTAAATGCCAAGAAAACAACAGCGTAGTCTTCACAAAAGAGTGGCACAATTTTGAGAATGAATCAAAATTAAGATCTCAAGAATGGCAAAGACATAGTTTGAAAGTGCTAAAAGTGGGCGATGAAATCATTTAAATATCATGCTGTCTTTTGAGATTGCTTTTTAATTTACTTCTAAAACATCTTGAAAATGTAAAAATTCCTTACCTACACATGCTATAAAAATACATACATATACACATAATTGTTGGGTTATTTTTCCTCTGCTCTTCTAACTCCTGGGCTAATGTTTCCTCCCTTGGGCTGGTGGTCTTTGCACTGCTGTTTCAAGAATGAATGTTCTTTTTGGCCATAGACCTCTAGGAGCAGGTCTGAGTTCACCCTAGCCTCAGCAGCCCATGCCCTGAGCCACCAGAGCAACAGCCTTCCTTGACCCCATCTCGGGTCTCTGTAGGATCCCACACCAATTCCAAGGCTGCCAGTGGGCACCTGAGTACCCCTCTTTTCTGCTTTGTCTGGTGGCTTTGCCTACCTTAACCAGTAATCACACTGGCCCTCTGGAATCACCATGTATACTCCACATTGGATCTAATGGCCCTATATCCCCTTAGTCAGCTCTGACTCTCTGGTTTCTGACCTTCCATCACATCTAAATATCCAAATGGAATGAGTTGTCCCTTACCAAGCTGGGAGAGGTGATTTATCCCAACCTGTTGTTTCAGATCAGAAAGACTAATTTCAAGACAGCATCCCCCAAACTGTGCTTTACAAAAAACTAATATACAATAAGATATTAATAGGTAGTCAGAAGAAAGTTCCACTATTAAACTAAGACAAAGTTAAAGAGGGTTATTTTTATTGCATATCATTTAAGTTTTTAACAGGCTAATATTTCTTGCAAATATTGTGCCCCAAACTAATTTGGGGAGCTTTATTAGTGGAAATCCTAGTTTCATTAATCAGAATTCTAGACATTGATAGAACTGTAGTTTGAGGAAATGCTGTTCCAGGGTGAGGTGTCCCCAAGGAACGACAGATCCCTTCCACTATATAGAGTTTTCCTTTCCCTGCCCTATTCCCAAGCCTTGCTAGCAAAGGGAAAATGGCTGTTCCAGGATTAAGAGTTAAGTTCCTTCTGCACAAGAAAAGGAAAAGGAAGCCACCTAGCTCCTTGAGGGCCTGGCAGTGAGACTGCGAACTCCACGGGAAGACAGGCAGGAGAGAGGCCGAAAAGGACGCAGAAAAGAGTGTGGGCTTCCTTTTCCTTCATTCTGATACAAAACCTTCATCTGTATCTGCTTGCCAAGGTTGTTGATATTTCAAAGCAAAGAACTAAATAGGTGAGAAGTAGAGAAAACTGTGGAAAGGGACCAGGAAGGTATGCTGGGATAAATATAGGAATCTCATTGTGGATGTTCTTCTATTTCAGTATCTTCTCTCCCTCCCACCCTCCCTCTTTTGTTCTTTCTTTCTCTCTCTCTGACAATTACCCTAATACTATTTGGTTCCATTTCCAATACTGAAGCTGTCTTTTTAAGCTCAACAAAACTTTACACATTTATGATTTGCTCTGAAATACTTCAGCAAAATAATAAATAAAACATTCATAGTGATTGGGGTTGGGTCATGGAGATTTATACTACTTTTTGTATTTCTGAAAGCTTCCATGATGAAATTTTTTTAAAACACACACACAGCACCTCTTTTGCTTCACTATGGGAATAGGCTTACCTGGATCTCAGAGCTCTTATTAATTACAAAACAAACCAAAATTCATAAAACAAGCCGACAAACAGAAACAGAAGCCAAAGAAACAGAAACTCCAAATACGCCTGAGGACTTGGCAATGATTACAGAATTTAAAGTTCAAAGTCCTGATTGGTCATTGATAAGCAACCCACAGCTCCTAGTATTGAATGCTGTTTGCACAGCTTGCAGATTCAGCTGGCAAAGTAATTTGACAGTGGAGGATGAGAAACTGCCTTCTTACACAGTGTTTCCAAAATCTTAGAGAAGCTTTAAGCTCTTCTTTCTTCCTTCCTTCCTTCCTTCCCTTTTTTCCTTTCTCTCTCTCTCTCTTTCTTTCTTTCTTTCTTTTCTTTTCTTTTCTTTTCTTTTCTTTTCTTTCTTTCTTTCTTTCTTGACAGGTACCCAGGATGGAGTGCAGCAGGTACAATCATAGCTCACTGTAACCTCAAACTCCTGCACTCAAGCCATCCTTCTGCCTCACCCTCTTAAGTAGCTGGGACTATGGGTAGATGCCACCATGTCCAACTACTTCATAAATCTTTTTTTAGAGATGGGGCCTCACTGTGTTGCCCAGGCTATTCTTAAACTCCCGGCCTCAGGTAATCCTCCTGCCTCGACCTCTGAAAGTGCTGGGATTACAGGTGTGAGCCACCATGCCCTGCCAGTTTTAAGCTTTAATCATTGCAGAAGTGTAAACACGTGTTGCAAACTTACCAAAAAAATCATCTGAAGTTTTAGTTATTCAAGTTTCTTTTAGACTTTTTTAGTTTTGTGAATTTAGAACAATCCCATTTTTAATTGTTTGTTTCAGTCAATGCTTACCTTCTACAAGAGGAGTCTATCATTTTTTAAAATGTCCAATTAAAAAGTATATTGCTTCAAATTCACAAATTCAGTAAGTGTAAATGGAATTTAAATAATTACATTTTTATATAACCTCTTTTGTAAGTTTGTTTCATTTATACTTCTGAAGTTATTAAAGCTGGGAAATGCACTAAGGGTTTTGGAACAATATGACATGCATCTTAAATATGACCAGATATTAATACAGAATTGGCTTTGGAAAATTGAGGGTGGATTTTAAAGAGCAGGGAATTTTACCAGGACATGCCTTGGGAAGCTGCAAACATGCCATGCTCTGGGATTCTCTCATACTTGTGTGTGTCTTTACTTGCCACCACTCCCACTCAAGAATTAGACTCTAGTGGTGTTTGGGGGCAGCAT
The DNA here is from genome assembly GCF_002776525.5 of Piliocolobus tephrosceles. Classification (NCBI taxonomy): domain Eukaryota; kingdom Metazoa; phylum Chordata; class Mammalia; order Primates; family Cercopithecidae; genus Piliocolobus; species Piliocolobus tephrosceles. The sequence continues at coordinate 91,301,340 of NC_045439.1, read as the reverse complement.
GGGAGTATGAGGAACTGGCAGACAATTAATTGCACCTCTTGCCCATCTTTCTCTCCTTTGAGCACCTTTCTACACTTCATTTCTGCTTGACAATAATTTCCCATTGCTCCATGAGCTCTGTCATGCATCTGTCCTCTCCCCACTGTGAACAAATCAGCCTAAGGTTTTCCCCTAATGATGCTAAGGCTGCACAGAAGGAAAAAATCAACAGATGACAATCAACAAGAGGGAAATTGGCTATTTCAAGCTAACATATTGCACTAGTTCATTTTGCATTGCTACAAAGGAATGCCTGAGGCTGGATAATTTATAAAGAAAAGAGGTTTATTTTGGCTCAGAGTTCTGTAGACTGTACAAGGAGCATAGAGCTGGCATCTGCTTCTGGTAAGGCCTCAGGGAGCTTACAATCATGAGAGAAGTCAAAGGAGGAGCAGGGGTGTCACACGGTGAGAATGGGAGCAATAGAGACAGGAGGGAGGACCTAGACCCTTTTTAACAATCAGATCTCACGTGAACTAATAGTGAGAACTTACTACCGGGAGGAGGGTACTAAGCCATTTATAAGAGATCCATCCCCATGACCTCCCACTAGGTCCACCTCCAACATTGGGGATCACATTTTAGCATGTGATTTGGAGGGCACAAATATCCAAACAATAACAGTAATTATCTTCCCTGTTTCTTCTTTCACGTCACTGTCCTTCAAATTGGTGAAGACCACCATTTCCATCCTCCTATGAAGTGGTTCTGAAGCTCCGCTGTGCATTCTGGTCAAGAGGGAGGCTTCAGCCACATGCCGACTTCCAGGCCATTCTGATTTTGTAAACATAGGGCAGCATGTAGGGTGGTCTCTGTGGCCACAGGTGAAGGGGCTTTAACTTATCCCACCCTCCAGCCAGTCTTCTCCTCTCCCCCAACAGCTCTCCACCAGTTGTGGGGGCTCTTGCAGCTTCATGGTGGAGAGCACTGTTTTTGGAGTCAGGGAGAGCAGGATGTGGATCCTGATGGTATGATCCCTGTCCTCAACTGTAAGAATGTGGTGCCTCATTAGATGATGATGAGCGTTGACTAAAATAATCTGTGCAATTGTTGATCGTATATTGATTGGCACTAGGCAAGTCCTCAATAAAAATAAGCGATCCTAAGTATAAACAGACTCCCAATAACTATTTTATTTCCCAGTTGTTCCTAAGTCATCAACTTAATAGACTCATTTCTAGAAGAGAAATGGGAATAGATGCTTCTAGAATTGTGCCAGACGTTAAAATTAATTCACTGTTGGAGAGGCTCTGGTTTCCCCCTTTCTTCCTCCCTTTATTAAAAGAACTCAGATTTCTGATCTGACCTTCCCTTTCCCATTGCCCTTGATTCCTGGAAGATTACTAACACTGCTTCTGCTTTCACAGCTGCACTTCCTCTCAGGACCTTGGAATTTAAATTATCTGGGCCCAAAGGCTTGAATCCAATGAAATAAGTTAGACCCTCTTCCTACCCCTTCACATATTTTTATTCATTCATTCAGCAAATGTTCTTGAGCAACACCACTGTGCCAGTGCAATGTTAGATGCTGAAGAGACAAAGCTCATTGTCTAATGTCTTAAACACCACTTCCCCCTTCATGCCTTTTGTTTCATCCTTTTTAGATTAAAAATTATTTCCCTTGCTATGGAAAATGGAAGCAAAGTAGGAGGTGAGCAGTTTTGCTTCCTCTTTGTCCCCTGGTATATTTACATCATTTCCTCCAAACAATGTGTCTTTCCTTTTCTTGTTCTTCTTAATCTATACAGAGCCATAAAACCTCCTTCTGATGAGATCAGCATTTTCCCCAAGCCTCTGCTCTTTTCAAGCTCTAGTTTAAGCCTCCGTTCTTCCTGAGCTCTGTTGGGAGGCAGCCCTGCTTCTTCCATCTTTTATATATGGTCTAAGTCTGTACCTGGGGGAGCTTCCATGAAGCTTCACTAATTCCCTTTGTGCTTCCTCCTTCCCTCTCTCACTGTGCAGTGTAAGTCAGGATAAGCTAGTTTTTGCTGCAGTAACAAACACTGCTCCTAGTTAAAGCAATGACAAACAATGGTGTAAGTCTTGATCACTCAAACAATGATGACCCACGAAACAGGCTGTCAAAGCAATGATGACTCAGCAAAACAGGTTGACAAAGGCTCAACATCCTATATTGCACCACTGAAACAGGTGGCCTTCTTCATCAATGCAGCAGGGCAAGAGTGCTCAAGGGTCTTATACCAGCAGGTAAATGCTTCAGATTAGGGGTGATACACATTACTTCTAGTCACAAACTGCCAGCCAGAATTCATCACATGGCCCCACCTAACTACAAGGGGGTAGGCAAGTGAGTACTAGGAAGGAAAAGATCGTGTATGAGTGAGCACACGAAGTTCACTCCACAGGCTGAGTCACAATTACATGACGAATTTCATTTCGGACCCTCCCAGTCCTGAAGCAATATAGACCCTTTGAGATCCTCTGACCCTAGCATGACACCTACTTCTTGCTGACTCTCCTTTTCTAAAATCTGTGTTCCTTGTCCAATTACTCCCAGCCTTTCACTCCTTCACTCCTTATCCTCACTGGGGAGGTTCCCTGGCGAGAAACTCTAGCCATTCCGATTTTATTCCTGAGAAACCTGGGGAAATTTTATTTAAGCAAAGCACCCCTGTTGGGGATAATTAGAAGATGAGAATGTGGGGGCTAGAAAGAGAAGCCAAGCAGATGGCAAAGAAGTGAAGCCTCCTGCTGAAGGACTGGGGGGCATAAAGCCAACTGCAGTGAAGGAAAAGGTCACAGAGAGTCTTGCTGAGCTGCTCAAAGTTGGGGTCTCTGTACCAGCTGCCTCTGCATCACCTGAGAGCTCATTAGAAATGCAAACCTTCAGCCCCACTGCAGGCCTGTGGAGTAGGAGTCTGCATTTTAACCAGATCCCCAGGGGATTCACATGCACAGTACAGTTTGAGAAGTCCTGCAGTAGAGCACTTCAGAACACCCCTGTTGGGAGGGAAGACCTGGAAAAAATCTTTGGAACCCAGTGAGAACTGGCAGCAGAACCTGGCAATCCTATATCTTAAAAATAGAGAGGTTTTAAACAGGATGCAGAGACTGTGCAGATGCTGGTGTATTATGCATATCTTTAGTAGCAATACAAAATGAATTTACAACCATCTAGTTAAAATGTCTAGGAGGAAGTTTCTAAAAAGCTCGTATCAAATAAGGAATGATAAATGAGAATTCCTTACATAATATTTATTGTTACTAATATGAAGTATGCTAAATGTTATTATCTTAATTTAGTATATGATTTTTGTAAAGGTACAAATATTGGAATGCTTTCCCAAGGCCCACTTGCATCCTTAGTTTCTGACATACTTCTTTTCCCTAAGTATTAATTCCCACTGGAGATGTCAGGATCAAACTATCCTTCTAGCTCCTACTGACTGGCAATGCAGAGATTGTAGCATTTGGTTCTGCCACTTCCAAATTCCCAAGATTCTTATTGCCCACTCCCCCAGTCTCCTTTCTCTAGACTGCACTGGCAATTCTTCTTTCTGCACTACTGGCCCTCTTCATTTTAAGATGTTGCAACCACCAAATTTATAGACTATTCTTTACCTTTCCACTGGGGATGGTTACCTTCTGATGGCATGTAGAGAGGATCTGAGTTGTGGGTAACTTGCGAACAAATCCCAAATGAGAGAGTGAAACTCAGATTGCTTTTATTTACAGGAAGGGCACTTCTGATATGTTGGACTTATTTCACTCTTCAGTGTGAAGAACTACTTTATATTGTCAGAGATATAAATACAGACCTAGACCTAGATATAGATAATGATCATTTATTCATACATGGATATAGAATATCCGTTTCACATCATATGGACCATAAATGGTGGTCACATTTCTTACTATTTGGGCAAAGTCTGGTGGTCAGTGAGAATGAAGTTAACACACAAAAAGAAACAGGGAAGAAAAATAGAGAGCAAGTCCCTAAGTATTCAAGGTTTCAAGATTTAATTTTTTCCTGAGGCCCTGCTATGACTTTGTTTTTTGGCTCATTCCCTTCTAGGAGACCATGAACCAACCCACTTTTGTATAAGCTAATTTAAGCCAGGTTTCTGTTGCCTTGAACCAAGAGACTAAAGTCATTCTCCAAGGCCTCACCTCCTTCCTTAGGTACCATTACTGTGGGAGGACTCACACCCTAACTATGCTATGCTATAATATTGTGACATTTTAAACACAGTGGAAATAGAGGCATGGTTACCTGTATCCATATTATATGATGCTAGCAATGGAATTCATCCATCCATAGATTAAGGAATGAAAAGCCCTGTCCCTCTCTCAAGTCTTACATACCCAGGCCTGTACCACAACAGTGAGTATTGAGATTAATGGGCGAAGCTGGAGAGTATGAACAGTTATGCATGCCCACTGTCATTATCTCCAGAAAAATGTAATGCATGCCGCCCTGCTGAAGTCAGGCAAGAAGGCATCCCTGGGATCCCTAGAAGCCTTGTAATGTGAGAGGATGCATGCATTCCATTGTTTCTGAGGCTGGGTGAGTCCAGGAAGGACAGAGGATATTTGTAGAGAATCTCCAAGTGCTGGCTTTGTGTATTACCTCACCTGGCAATCTATCAGCTTCCATACACTGTAGCATCAAGAGTGCAATAATCATTTTACAGAGGAGGAAACCAAGCCTCAGTGAGGGCAAGTGATGTGCTCTAGGTCACCAGCTACTAAATGCCAGAGCTAGGATTTGAACCCAGATCTGTTAGATGCTAGAGCCTCTTCTCTTCTCCTATAGCTGTGTTTCTGAAATTATGCCACACACACAAATCACCTGGGGGCCTTGGGAAAATGCAGGTTCTGATTCAGTAAGTGTCTTTGTCTGTTTTGTGCTGAAACAGAAAATCACAGATTGGGTAATTTATAATAAACAAAAATTTGTTGGCTCATGATTATGAAGGCTGAGAAGTCCTAGATCAAGGGGCTGGCATTTGGTGAGGGCCTTCTTACTTTGTCATAACATGGCAGAAGGTATTACATGGGGAAAGAGAGGTGGAGGATGGGGGGGGGCAAACTCATTGTTTATAATGTATTCTTTACAACTCTTACTATAACAGCATCAATCTATTCACGAGGACAGAGCCCTCATGACCTAACTGCCTCCTAAAGGTCTACCTCTCCACATTGTTGCTTTAGGGATAAGTTTCCAACACGTGAACTTTAAGGGACACATTCAAATCATAACAGTAGATCCAGACTCCAGGGTTGAAACTGAGAGTCTACATTTTTAACAAGCTGCCAGGTGACAGCAGCACTGCTTGTCTCTGGACCTCCATTGGGTAACAAAACTTTAAAGGACCACATGGCCCTGAGCATAAGTTCCCTGAAAATTAGGAGAAATTATGGGGAAGAATTTCAACTTTTGTGGACCATAGAATTGGTAGAGGTTTGAGCTAATTTTGTAAAGTTCTTGTGGGGTAGGGAGGCCTCCAGCTAACATCTGGGCTACATAAGAATTTAGTTGTACAGAAGACAGAATTTTTTTTTAAGATGCAAAGGAGTCTGAAAACTCCTTTTTTGGTCTGCAGGCAAAAGCTTCCCTGGAGAAAGAAGACCTCTCCTGCTGGACCCTGGTCTTTCCAGGGCTTCTTTTGCACTGTCTAGCTCTTTGTTTTGCCACAAAGATCTATGGGGCACCCCCATTAGCCATTAGCTAGCTGTAGCAGAAACTGCCAGATCTTCTTGTGCCCCCTCCCCCACTACATACTTTCCAGAATGTTAAAATTGCAGCAATTATGTGAATTGCTATGAGAGATGGAACTGTGAGAAATGGATTAGTACAATGGAGCACATGTCATAAACCCAGTGGAAAGTCCAACACTTCAAAAAAAACAAAACTAAAAAATATATATACTTTCCACATATTCCATTAAGGGGAAGAGACAAAGAAACTTGGCCTAGGGATCCTCCTAGCTGAGAATCTAGGAAACCTAACATGACTGTTGGCAGTTCTTTGCTGGGATGGAGTGTGGTCCCCGCTCTCACAGCTCCAGTACACTTCTCAAGGACTAAAGTGACTTTGAGCTGTGTCTCAAAAGCAAGTAAGATGCTCCTTCAACTTTCTTTCATGATACAAATTTTGAACTCGTCTTTCACCTTTCAAGAGCTGCAGCCCTAACCCCATTCACCAACTTGTTCCATACCTGCTACTTAAAATTCAGTTATCAAATCCCACATGTAGGCCAGGCGTGGTGGTTCACGCCTGTAATCCCAGCACTTTGGGAGGCTGAGGCAGGCGGATCTCTTGAGGCCAGAATTGAGACCAGCCTGGCCAATATGGCAAAACCCCCATCTCTACTAAAAATACAAAAAAATAGCCGGGTGTGGCGGCACACACCTGTAATCCCAGCTTTCTGGGAGGCTGACGCATAAGAATTACTTGAACCCAGGAGGCAGAGGTTGCAGTGAGCCAAGATGGGGCCACTGCACTCCAGCCTGGGCAACAGAGTGAGACTGTCTCAAAAACAAAACAAAACAAAACAAAATCCCATGTATGTGTTTGATAATGTCTATGCAAACTGAACGTGTGCATGCCCTACAACCCAGCAAGCCTACTCCTTGGTACACAACCAAGAGACATACGTTCATGTAGGCTAGGAGCACACGTTCACAACTGTACTCACAGAAGCCCTGTTCCTAACAGTGCTGACCTGGGAACAACTCAAATGTCTCCCAACAACAGACGAGGTAAAAGCGTTGCATTACATTTACGTAGTGAAATACTGTGCAATATTAGGAATGGACAAACTGCAAGTATATGCAACAACATAGATAAATTTCACAACATATTGAATGAAAAACAAGAGTAATCCTAAGGTATTTAGAAGTCAGGGTGGTGGTATCCTTGGCAGGAGGTGTGAGGAAAAGGAAGGGGACACAGGGGAGGGGGTCTGCAGGGATGGTTGTGATGTTTCCTGATCTAGGTGCTGGTTTCACAAGTGTGTCACTTCACTATGTGAAGATTCATCGACCTTTATACCCATGATTTGTGTACTTCTCATGTATATATGTTACGCTTGAATTAAAAGTTTACTTAGAAAAAAGAAAAGTTTACCATTCACCTTTAAATCAAAGCCCCTTTTCTGTTAGTGATTCTGCGGCAGCACCTCGGAGGTGTCCAACCCCTCCTTCCCCCTGCCTCCACCACAGTCTGGCTTCATAGGATCTTTCTTCTTTGTGGCTGGCGTTTGTCTCCTTCTATCCTGCTTAACTTCCCCAGTCAGGGCCTCAACCCCTGGGACCTGTTATGAATGAAATTGTCACCTCCCTGGGTTCCCTGCTTCCTGTCTGTCCCATCCAGCTCCCTTGAAGTGTTTGCTCTGGATGTCTGCTTTCATCATAATCTTCCTTTTAAACGATCAATCCACCATCATCAAGTCTGTGATAAAATGCAGCTTCTTTGAATAAAAATCGGGCCACACATCCCTTCCAACTTTGTCCAGTTTGTGTGCTCCCTAATGAGCCAATTCTCCAGGCAGATGGTCCCCTCCTCCCTCATTGTCAGGATACTCTTGTGGCTTCTGCCTGCAACCCCGAATAAGACAGAAAGCCCAAGCCCACTCCATCTTGCTCATTCTTCCCAGGACCAACTCAGATTTCTTTATTTTATTTTATTTTATTTATTTATTTATTATTATTATTATACTTTAAGTTCTAGGGTACATGTGCATAACGTGCAGGTTTGTTACATATATATACTTGTGCCATGTTGGTGTGCTGCACCCATCACCTCGTCATTTACATCAGGTATAATAACTCCCAATGCAATCCCTCCCCCCC
>NC_045439.1:91288117-91293083 GCF_002776525.5 Piliocolobus tephrosceles | reverse complement strand
GTTTGGTTTTCTGTTCTTGTGATAGTTTGCTAAGAATGATGGTTTCTAGCTGCATCCATGTCCCTACAAAGGACACAAACTCATCCTTTTTTATGGCTGCATAGTATTCCATGGTGTATATGTGCCACGTTTTCTTAATCCAGTCTGTCACTGATGGACATTTGGGTTGATTCCAAGTCTTTGCTATTGTGAATAGTGCCGCAATAAACATACGTGTGCATGTGTCTTTATAGCAGCATGATTTATAATCCTTTGGGTATATACCCAGTAATGGGATGGCTGGGTCATATGGTACATCTAGTTCTAGATCCTTGAGGAATCGCCATACTGTTTTCCATAATGGTTAAACTAGTTTACAATCCCACCAACAGTGTAAAAGTGTTCCTATTTCTCCACATCCTCTCCAGCACCTGTTGTTTCCTGACTTTTGAATGATTGCCATTCTAACTGGTGTGAGATGGTATCTCATTGTGGTTTTGATTTGCATTTCTCTGATGGCGAGTGATGATGAGCATTTTGTCATGTGTCTGTTGGCTGTATGAATGTCTTCTTTTGAGAAATGTCTGTTCATATCCTTTGCCCACTTTTTGATGGGGTTGTTTGTTTTTTTCTTGTAAATTTGTTTGAGTTCTTTGTAGGTTCTGGATATTAGCCCTTTGTCAGATGAGAACAGGCAACCTACAGAATGGGAGAAAATTTTTGCAATCAACTCAGATTTCTTTAGCCTTCCCGATAAGACCTTGACATTAGCCTCATCCAATTCCTCTCTCCTCTGATCTTTGGCTGTCCATACTTACTTGCCCAAATCATTCAGGGTTGGCCTTATGGGCACGTGCCCCTTGAAAGGAGTTGGAGAAGAAAAAAAATGTTCTGAACTGTTTTCATTCATGCTTAGGCTGGGAACACATGCTGGTCACTATTGAATACAAAACCTCCTCTGGCTCCCAGATGTAGATCACTCAAACATCCAACCTGATCTTGAACTTCAAAATACAGAAAAAGTAAACTTGGCAGGGAGAAAACTGCCCACTGACTACCAAAGATGACACAGCATGAATATTTCCTCCAGCTACACAATGGAGAAGCTGAGTAATACACAGAATTCACTAAATGACGAGGACTAAGATCACAGGGGTTTTAAGGTCAGCTGAAACTCGATTGCCGTAGTTTTCCTTCCTCTTGGGTAAAAGCTTCTCTGAGCAAACCACGTTTTTTTTTCAGATAATCAAGGCTGGAGTCTCTGCTGAGGCAGTTCGTTCCTGGCCTTCTGGCCTGGGCCACGCGCTTCTCAGCCCTTCCCTGCTGGCCTGCGGGAGGGTTCAAGATGGAATGAGGTAATGCTGGCAGGACAGCTGCCCAGGGAGCCAACGAAACTCTGCCCCGGCTGCAGCCTAAGCAGGACAGGAAGCAAATTAGCAGAAGCAAGCAGTAATTTGCCTGCCAACAATAGGAGTCAAAACTGCATTTCTGACCCTGCACCGTTGATCATCCTCACAACAACAGTCATCCACAAGCCATAAAAAGGACAATGAAACACGACTTGAGATTGCAAATGCTGGAGTCAAGAGAGTCCTGGGTCCAAATTCTGGTTCTGCAACTCATCTGCTATATGACCGTGGGCAACCTGCCTAAAGTCTGTTAGACTCTGATTCTTAAATGTGCATATTTCATAAAGGTGTTGTATGAAATGAGAATGTATGTAAAGTGTGTAGTACATAGCAAGAGCCCAATAAAAAGACAGTATGTTCTATGGGCTTTTGTGAACTCCTGCCATCTTGAGTTTATTAACCCTCCATGTGCAAAACCTCCCTCACATTTTTTGCTTCCCTACATTCTTGGGTTTTTGTTGTTGTTGTTGTTTTTTTTTTTTTTTTGAGATGGAGTTTTGCTCTTGTTGCCCAGGCTGGAGTGTAGTGGCGCGATCTTGGCTCACTGCAACCTCTGCCTCTGGGGTTCAAGTGATTCTCCTGCCTCAGTCTCCCAAGTACCTGACATTACAGGTGCCTGCCACCACACCCAGATAATTTTTTGTATTTTTTAGTAGAGACAGGGTTTCACCATGTTGGCCAGGCTGGTCTCAAACTCCTGACCTCAAGTGATCCACCTGCCTCCGCTTCCCAGAGTGCTGGGATTACAGGTGTGAGACACCGCACCTGGTCCATTCTTGCAAACAAAAAAGGCCCTGTGAAAAAACTGGGAGGTAAAAGTAAAGATATCATCAAAAGCAAGACCAGTTTAGCAGAAGTGGCTTACGAGGCGAGGCGGACTCAACAATAGGGTTAATCTACTCCTAAAGGTCTCTCACTTCATATTGTCTCATTATCTAAAATTCTACCAATCTATTGCATTCCTACTATCCTCTTAAAATTAGAAGCCCATGTGTGAAGATGAAGACTATGTGAGTCATTCACATGTTGGTAGTAAATTAGCAATCTGCTACTACAAGGGACTCATGGTTTTTGTTTGGAAGTTGAAGGATACAGTTAACTCAGGAGCACAGATCACTCGAGGGTTAGGCCAGATAGGGATTCCACTGAAAGACTCTGAGTAGCAACATCCATAAGAGCATGGACTCTGGAATCATAAGGCCCAGTTCAAATCCCATTTCTATCATTTACCAGCTGTGATCTTAGAAAAGCTACTTGACCTCTTTGGACCTCAGTTTCCTTATTATGAAATGGAGATGATAATCCTAGGGTTATCATGAGGATTAAATGAGTTAATGTATACAGTCAGCCCTCTGTATCGGTGGGCTCCACATCTGTGGGTTCAACCAACTGTAGATAGAAAATATTTGAAAGAAAAAATGATATCTGGGTGTGGTGGCTCATACCTGTAATCCCAGCACTACTGGAGGCCAAGGCAGGTGGATCGCTTGAGGTCAGGAGTTCCAGACCAGCCTGGGCAATATGGTGAAACCCCATCTCCATTAAAAATACAAAAATTAGCTGGGCATGATGGCGTATGCCTGTAGTCCTAGCTACTCAGGAGGCTGAAGCAGGAGAATCCCTTGAACCCAGGAGATAGAGGTTGCAGTGAGCCAAGATGCACCACTGCACTCCAGCCTGGGCAACAGAGCGAGACTCTGTCGCAAGAAAAAAAAAAAGAAAAGAAAAGAAAAAATGATGTCTGATGTCTGAACTGACCAAGTAGAGACTTTTTTATATTGTCATTATTCCCTAAACAACACTGTATAACAATCATTTACATAACATTTATATTGTAGTAGGTATTATAAGTAATCTAAATATAATTTAAAGTATACAGGGCTGGGTGCAGTGGCTCACACCTATAATCCCAGCACTTCTGGAGTGCAAAGCAGGCAGATGGCTTGAGCCCACAAATTCAAGACCAGCCTGGGCAACATGGTGAAACCCATCTCTACAAAAAAAATAGAAGTTAATCTGTGAAGATGAAGACTATATGTATGAGTCATTCACACGCTGGTGGTAAATTATCAATCTGCAAAATTAATCTGCAATATATAAAACTTAGCCCCATGTGGTAACCCGCACCTGTAGTTCCAGCTACTCAGGAGGCTGAAGTGAGAGGATCACCTGAGTCCCTAAAGGTCAAGACTACCTTGAGCCATGATCGTGCCACTACACTCCAGCTTGGGTGACGGAATAAGGCCACATCTCAAAATGATAACAATAAAGTATACAGGAGGATGTGCACAGATTATATGCAAATACAACACCATTTTACATCAGGGAGTTGAGCATCCGGGGACGTTAGTATTCAAGGGGGTCCTGGAATCAATTCCCCACAGATACCAAGGAACAATTCTAAGTGCTTGGAAATGTGCCTGGAGCAAAGAAAGTATCATGTAGGTGTCAGTTATTATTAGGAAAGCCTGGGGCAAAGGATATGAAATTAACAAGGAAGATGATGCTGAAGACAAATTCTCCCATTTCCCAACTCAGGGGCCTGGCTAGAGTTCCTCTCTGCAAACTGGCCATTTCCATTTCCACTCTTTTGCTGTCAACACAGAGAAGAGCTTCTGTGCTTCAGCTGAGCCACATTTTGGTGAATGAAGATGTGGGGGTTGCCTGAGGATTTTAAGCAGCAGTTCTAGTATGTTTTCCACAGGCAAAATGCACTTGAGGCTCCAAACTACCAGCTTTTATCAACTGTTATGTGAGGTAAGGCCTTCTCTGGTTCATCCTAAAGCATCCTTATGAAAACAGAAAACTGTAAGTGGAAAAAGATGCAAGTTTGTGGCAGAGGGAAAAATGCACTCTTGGGAAAGACAGGGAGGGAGGGCTATTCCTTTATAAACACAGCATCTAAGATTAAGGTCTTATTATTACAATTATCCCATAAAATACCCTCATTAGACTTTGACCTCAGCCTTTAGACTCTAAAAATAACAACTTTTTTTTTCAGTAGGGATAGTACCAGGTAAAATATAGTATAAAAATAAAACAATAAAAAGAAAAAGAGTCAAAAAATAAAAGTAAAGGAAAATATTTTAAATAAATTTAAAAAGGAAAAAAGAGAAAGAAAGTAACTAAAATTTTTTTTAAAAAAGAGTTCACTTTTTTTGCTTTTCTTTGCAGTTTTGGCGATAAGCTGACTTTCCCCGCGGCAACACCCACAAAGCAGTTCATGTCTCCTCTTTGAGCTTCAAGGTCGCCATTTTTAAGATGGGGTTAAAAATACTTACCAAGCCGGGCGCGGTGGCTCAAGCCTGTAATCCCAGCACTTTGGGAGGCCGAGACGGGCGGATCACGAGGTCAGGAGATCGAGACCATCCTGGCTAACACGGTGAAACCCCGTCTCTACTAAAAAAATACAAAAAACTAGCCGGGCGAGGTGGCGGGCGCCTGTAGTCCCAGCTACTCCGGAGGCTGAGGCAGGAGAATGGCGTAAACCCGAGAGGCAGAGCTTGCAGTGAGCTGAGATCCGGCCACTGAACTCCAGTCCGGGCGACAGAGCGAGACTCCGCCTCAAAAAAAAAAAA
>NC_045439.1:90886822-90967179 GCF_002776525.5 Piliocolobus tephrosceles | reverse complement strand
TGGCGTTATCCTTGACACTCCCCTTCCCCACTCTGCATCAGCAAATAACTGTTGTTCGTTCTGCCTTTAAAATACATCCAAAATCTCACCACCACTGTTGCTAACACTCTGGTCCAAGCCACCAGCATCTCTCATCTAAACTACTGCATTTGAATCCTAATTGGTCTCTTGCCTTCCTCCCTTGACATATCAGCTCCTCCAATTTGTCATTAACACAGAATGATCCTTCTGAAACCTAAGTCAAATCATGTCACATCTCCACCCAAAACCCTCCAATGGCTCCCATTTCACAGAGGACTCTGTGACTTGGAGCCTGGATAAAAGGAAGAGAGAGAGAGAAGCATGAAGAGCTGTGTTGACAGTGCCCGGGGCCCAGGCGTGGAAGGACTGTCCCGTGAGCGCAGCCAGAGGCAGCTGGAACCCTTGCACTGCAAGCTCCCACCCAGCTTCAGGGATGGAAACAGGAATTGGAAACCATGTATATTTTTAGTTTAATATCTTCTTAGGCTTTTTACGGTTTTCTTGGAATTTTTAGTACACAAAACTAATTTATTCCAATTAAATATATGATGATGTTGGGGCTCAAAAATGGATATCCCCAACTACAGTACTTTGACAGGCTGAGCTGCAGAAGCCTCAGGAAATCTCTCTGCCCCTCCCTACCAAAACTCTGACCCTCCCAAACCACAGCATGAAGTTGTTCTCTAAAGTTCCCTTATCCGCCTTAAGTCTAGATTACGCTTGTCCAACCCTCGGCCCAGGATGGCTCTGGATGATGTGGCCCAACACAAATTCGTAAACTTTCTTAAAACATTGTGAGATTTTTTTGCGCTTTTTTGTGGGGGGGCTCATCAGCTATTGCGAGTATTAGTATATTTCATGTGTGGCCCAAGACAATTCTTCTTCCAATGTGGCCCAGGGAAGCCAAAAGATTGGACACCCCTGATCTAGATCCACCAAAGAAGAAAACAATGACTTCTGGTGCCTTCTGTAAGTTTTTATTAACTGAACTCCTACCGCACTACTGCAGGAAGAAAGACTGCAGTCTGTCAACATACCTAGACAGACTTTTGTCACAAACCGCTGTCTGCCCTGCGGATCCAACAGACTTTATCTCAGGCCACTGTATGTTCTTCAAGTCCATTAAATTCCCCTAAAAATCATTTACCATCCCTCTAAAATCATCCACACTTTCCCACTTCCCTTTCCCCTAAGAAGTAGGGCATATAAGAATATGCACCCCCTCAGGATATTGGGTATTCTGTAATTTTTCCCCTGTGCACACAGATTTATATGCCATTTCTCCTATTAATCTGCTTTTTATCAAGTGGTTTTTCAGCAAACCCTCAGCACACAAAGAAGTTTTCCCTTGGCCTCTACAATGGCATGTTCATTTTTTAACGTACTTATTTTATCCAGTCTAGTTGTACACTATAAAACAAGTTTCAAAGTGATTAGCATGCAAATCGTCCTTTCCTAATAGTTATATTAAAATTAAAATAGTATAAAGTTTACACATTATAAGGACAATGGTGATAGTTAAACATCACGACAACAATCAAAACTAGAGAAACTGAAATACCCTTGAGTTATTTCTGACAATAGGGATAAATCAAATTATTTAAGTGAGATCAGCACACAAAAATCATGTTCTGGTATCATAGACCTTTGCAGGCCATATAATCATCCCTGCACAGGGTTTAGTTATGTCCATGACAATCTCTAAAAACAGTCTGAGATTAGGTAAGAATTCTCATCTGATTATCAATCATAATTACGGAGATTTTAGCTAGTAGATTTATATTTAACATCTGGAAACTCACTTTTTGTGGATATATTTTGAACACAGGCTCCTTTACATTTTTCCCCCAAAGTAACTGCCCAGATTTCACTGTAACCATTAAAAAATGTAAAGTGAAGGAGCAAACTAATCATCAGTACTGGTGGTTCTCTTTGCTCATTTTTCCTTTGGAAATTTAAACAGTGCTCTGTTAACAAGTAAGCTTGAGGTTAGGCTCCTCTCCGCGATTCGGCAAGTAATTGACATACAATGGTTAACTAATAGTCTGAGCACTGAATCTGAATGACCTAGACTTCCTGGAAAACAGAGGTTTCCAATTTCACCATGGAGCCGTGGTCCTTTAACACTCTTAAGTGAATCAATACTGTGGGAGTTATCAATGAGCTCCATTACACAGAGCAATGAAAACGCCACATGAATCTGAGGCGCAAGGCATTATGGGAGCATTCATATTTTAAAAGGAAGCTTGCTGTTCAGGTCCCCTGGCCAACTAGGAAAAGGGAAGGTTAACTCTATCTATTAAGGATCGTCCCATAAGTAAAGAGCAACCAGAACATCTTGAATGGTGCACACAATACAAGCTTTTGCCTTCTGGTCCTTGCCATCCCTAACTCTGCTTAGAGAGGTCTCTGATTCCTGCCCAGCTCCAAAAAGCTAAGCCCGGGAACTGCAAAGTGGAGGGAGCAAACCAGAAATGGTTTGCAAAGTAATTGTAGGTGTTGGATTACAGGTAGGGTTTCCTCGCCTTTAAAGATCTCCCTAGGGGATATAAACACCTAGGTAGATGAAATGCTATCAGATTTAAAATACTAATGCATACTACTCTCCAAAGCTCTTGAGGCCACAATTCCAAAGAGACGTTTCCCTTAGCTACAAATAAAACTAAAACACCTTTACTGTTCCTCCACTTCCACACCCACCAAGCTAGGCTTGACCTGGGTATTTGTATCTACACAAAGTGGGACAAGAAGCAATTTCTTTAACACTCCTTCTGATCTAAGCACCTAGTTTTCAGCATGATCTGAGCATTTGGTTATTATAGCAATTTTATCAATAATCCTAAACGACACCATCCTCTTACTATGTGGAAAGCACTGTGTTAAGCACCTGACAAGGTGGTTGCAGCTATTGTAACCATTATCATCATTTTAACTGAGGCTCCAAATGGTAGAAAACTTGCCTGAGGTCAAGCCGCTAATCACAGGCAGGACCTAAAATCAGGTCTGTTGAACTCTAACATCTATGCTCATAACCACACACACACACACACACACACACAAATCATAAGGAGCTCAGAACTGCAGGGAACATTTCTCCCCAGGTTACCCTTGAGACAACCTTGCCCATGTGACTCTGACATAAGACCCAGAATCAGTTCCGGTTGTAAACCCTCTAAATGAAGAATTAAATCATTAAACCATTTCACGCCAGGAACCTCCAACCCAAGTCACATAGAAGTCCGCTGGCACCATCAAGTTTTGGCCATCTTCCCTCTCTTGCCTCTTTTCTCCTGCCTTCTTCACCTGATGCCTGGCCTGACCTCTGCTGCCCCACAGGCTGTTCAGAATTATGTCTGCACCACAGATCACTTCTCATCAGCAGTCCCATAGCCCCATGGTGGATGGTGTGTCAGCTGCAGGACAGGAGACAGCAGAGGCAACAAAAGGGAACAGACCTATTTTTCTATAGCCTTTCACTTCCAGGCTTGCAATGGGCATCCACACACACGTGGTCTCAAAAAGGCAATGATGTCACCACTCTACAGACCTGGTTTAAGGAATTAATTGTAGTCTATTCTTCAAGGTCGATGATCTCTTGTCAGACTGAGCTCTGTGTCACACAGGGAGCTCAGTGGAGAGCAGTGACAATTCCATGCAACCCTCCATCCACAACTAGAGGAGGGGCAGGAGCCTGACTCAGGAGGCACAGAAGTGACAGCATCCTGGGGTGTCCACATGCTCACCCAGCCACAGCCCCCTTCTCTCAGGACTGCACCCTCCTGCAGGCTCCATGGAGGTGGCTGCATTTCTTACAATGCTTTAGCACCAGTCCTCACTAACCTGGGGGTACAACCAGATAAAGCAAGGATGGGAACTGAGCGCATGAAGGAGGCCAGCTGCAGGCAGCCAGGTCAGAGCAAAGCTAGGTGGGGTGGGCCTCAGTGATGTGCAGCGAGTGTGAATGAGGGAAAAGGCTTGAGTGTAGAAAGAGCAATGGGACAGGCACGTGGACAGGAGATGAGAGGAGCCAACCCCAGAGAGAGGCAGCTGGAGAGAGAGAGAGGAACGGGGCAGGAGCTTCAGGCTCCCTGGAATCTTGTAAATATGAATGTGATGATTTCTTTTCAACGACTGCCCCTTCACATGGTTTACTCTAGTGGGTTCCTGGCCACCAAATATCTGTATCTGAAACCATCTACAGCACTCTCCCCTTATCCACTGCTTTGCTTTCCACAGTTTCAGCTATCCACGGTACAGAACAAGATATCCTGTGAGACAGAGATCACATTCACTTAACTTTAATTATAGTGTATTGGTATAATTGTTCTATTTTATTATTACCTACTTGATAATCTCTTACTGTGCCTACTTTGTAAATTAAACTTTATTGTAGATATGTACGTATAGGAAAAAACATAATGTATACCAGATTTGGTACTCTCCAGGGTTCAGGCATCCACTGGGGGTCTTGGGATGTATCCCCCACAGGTAAGGGGGGATCGTTGTATATAAATGTGTAAAAAATCTTTTCTAACATTCCATTTTTTCAACTCTTAACAAATTATAATCGGGGCTGATCTTAAAATACTCGCTGGCTCTTGGACATTTCTAGGCTAGTGTGTCTCAACTCTGGCTGTGTGTGTACACACACACACTCATATACATAGACTGCACACTTAAAAAAAAAATCTACCTAGGAGATTCTAAAGTACAGCTAAGGTAGAGATCCACTGCACCAGAGTGAATCCACTGTATTTCCCAATGTAGTCAAGAAAAAGCAAATTCAAAAACATTAGGTGCTTTCCCTAAAAGTCACAAAACACAGACTTACCAGAAGACACCTCAGAAGTCATGCAGCTAGATGACATTTTATTGTTCCAGGTTTCAAACAGTGGAATGTGAAGCCCAAAAGTGTGAAGCGTCTTGTTTAAGAGGGCTGCTATGGTTTGAATGCTTGTGCCCTCCCAAACTGATGTTGAAATTTAATTGCCATGGTAACTGGATTAAGAGGTGGGACCCTTAATGGGTGATCAGGCCATGTGGACTCCACTCTTATGAACAGATAATGCCTTATCTCAGAGAAGCTTCTTTATCAAAAACGGAGTCTGCGCCTCCCTCCCCTCCCTTGCTTGTCCTTTGGCTTTTCTGGAGGAAGGCTTTGAGCAAGAGCCTTCCTCCCGCCTTTGGTTCAAGAAGCCAGCCAGGAAGCAGAGTAGTCATCATCAGACACCAAACATGCAAGTGCCTCGATCTTGCATTTCCCAGCCTCCAGAAATTGGGAAAGAAACCTCTTTCTTTATAAACTACCCACTCGCAGGTCTTCTGTTACAGCTGCGCAGAACTGACATAGTGAATTAGTGGGAGTGCTAGAGTCAGAACTAATTTTCCTAGTCCAAAAGGTTTTGTTTGTCTTTTTTGAATCACATCTTTTAGATAAAATTAGAAAGCCTATTATTTAAAGCAGCCCTAAAAAAAAATCACTCTGTTATCCAAATAATAATCTCCTAACTGTATGTGTTGAGACTCTGGATTCCTGTACATAGGCTTCTTAAAGTAGAGCAGATTTAGTTTCAACACAAGCCTAAGCAAAATCCAGTACAGAGGGTAAAGCTGCTATCAAAATGAACAGTGCAATTCCTAAAGCCAGATTTTGGAGTCTTATGTGGGATTATCAACACTGAAGAGAATTGTTACTAAATTTGGAGACAGAGTGAGGAATAGAAGCAGTAATATAAGGTAGGGAATGACCTTAAAGGGAAGCTCTAAGTAATCTCAGGACCATATGATTTAAGTGACTTTCGCAGGGGGAAAAAATGCTTTTTACACCAATATGCCATGGCATCATTAGAGTTTTAAGACTTGATTTTGCGGCCGGGCGCGGTGGCTCAAGCCTGTAATCCCAGCACTTTGGGAGGCTGAGACGGGCGGATCACGAGGTCAGGAGATCGAGACCATCCTGGCTAACACGGTGAAACCCCGTCTCTACTAAAAAATACAAAAAGCTAGCCGGGCGAGGTGGCTGGCGCCTGTAGTCCCAGCTACTCGGGAGGCTGAGGCAGGAGAATGGCGTAAACGCGGGAGGCGGAGCTTGCAGTGAGCTGAGATCCGGCCACTGCACTCCAGCCCGAGCGACAGAGCGAGACTCTGTCTCAAAAAAAAAAAAAAAAAAAAAAAAAAGACTTGATTTTGGTTTTTGGAGACAGGTTCTTGCTATGTTGCCCAGGCTGGTCTCAAACTCCTAGGGTCAGAGATTACAGGCATGAGCCACCATGCCCAGCTAATTTATTTTTTGTAGAGACAAGGTCTCACTATGTTGCCCAGGCTGGTCTGAGACTCCTGGGCTCAAGCAATCCTTCCACCTCGGCCTCCCAGTAGCTGAGACTACAGGGAGGTCTCAGTGAGGCTGTGTCACCGTGCCTGACCTAAGACTGAATTTTAGAGAAGACGGAGCCTCTAAGAGTGCCCTAAATGAAAACAACTGTGCTCGGAAAAGAACACATTAAGGAGTTATTGCCCATTAACACAGAAAATGAAGTCATCTGCCACATCTTTTGCAACTGGATTACCAGGGAAAAGCAAGGCCCCTCAAAACAGAACCATGGGTAAGAAAATTGTGGTGAGAGGAGAGTGAGAGCTCAGATTCTGGTACTGATAAAGAGAGAAAACCTGCAGAACCACACCGCGAAGCAAGCCGGAAGAGCCAGGTATGGCAAAAGAGCACTTGGAAGCAGGCTGAAGATGGACCAAAGAGAAGGGCTCTGAGTGGATTCCCAAAATGGACTGTGCCTACTTCAATTTCAACAGGTCTGTTCTTAAGAGTTACATTCTTCCTGTTCACATACTGGCTGCCTTGAATTGCAAGCCAACATTCTATTTCCTTTCTAGAAAGATCACTGTGCTTTCCCCTTAGGTCAAACAGTATTCATAACATTTCTGTTTTTCTTTTTTCTCTTTTATTTTTTTGAGATGGAGTCTTGCTCTGTCGCCCAGGCTGGAGTGCAGTGGCGTAATCTCGGCTCACTGCAACCTCTGCCTCCTGGGTTCAAGCCATTCTCATGCCTCAGTCTCTTGAGTAGCTGGGATTATAGGTGCCTGCCACCACACCCAGCTAATTTTTGTATTTTTAGTAGGGATGCGGTTTCACCATGTTGGCCAGGCTGGTCTCAAACTCCTGACCTCAAGTGATCCGCCCGCCTCAGCCTCCCAAAGTGCT
This sequence comes from Piliocolobus tephrosceles, assembly GCF_002776525.5. Taxonomy (NCBI): domain Eukaryota; kingdom Metazoa; phylum Chordata; class Mammalia; order Primates; family Cercopithecidae; genus Piliocolobus; species Piliocolobus tephrosceles. The sequence goes on along the minus strand of NC_045439.1, from coordinate 90,959,945 downwards.
GGTATTACAGGTGTGAGCCACCACGCCTGACACATTTCTGTTTTTCTGTTCCCTAATCAGTCAAACTCAAGCAGAAATTCTAAGCTTTCTTCCCTTAATGGCATCGTAGTATTCCCTCTGAAAACACTGAGAACAAAGAAGTTAGGTTATTAACTTCAACATGCCCAGGAAAGTAACATGCTACGCAAGGAGAATTCCACCCTGGGACCGCTGGCCATGAACACCATTCACAACCAACAGAAGGTGTTTTTCAAGGGTTCCACGACCTCAGAGGATGCCACTACAGTTTTGCTGTGACATGGATTTTCCAATTATGGATCCTGTGAATCACCGACACAAAAGTTATAAAACAGCAAATCATAGTTACATATTCAAAATGCCTCTGAAATCTATTTCATCCTTTTACAACAAAAAGAAACAGCTTGCGATTAACGATACTTCAAGAATATGTAGTACAGGGTCTGGCACAAGCAGAGCATAAATAAATGTGTGTTTAACAGTTTGGGTTTTTTTGTTTGTTTTGTTTTTTGAGACCGGGTCTCGCTCTGTTGCCCAGGCTGGAGAGCAGTGGCGCACTCACGGCTCACTGCAGCCTCAAACTCTGGGGCTCAGACAACCCTCCCACCTCAGCCTCCTGAGTAGCTGGAACTACAGGCACACACCACCATACCTGGCTACTTTTACAAATTTTTTGTAGAGAATGGGGTCCTAACTATGTTGCCCAGGCTGGTCTTGAACTCCTGGGCTCCTGCCTGGGCCTCCCAAACTGCTGGGTTTCCAGGCATGAGCCACCACACCCAGCCTATGTTTAATAGTTTACTGGTCAAATGAAGGAATAAACGAAATATTAAATCTTTTGTAATTTGCCTTTTGTACGAAAGGCACTGAAAAGTCTTATTTATTTTCTTCTCTCTGCATCTGCTTTCTCTGACTGTATCAACGTTTCTCTGCCTACATTACCAAATGCCTCTCTCCTCCACAGCTTTTGTCACCAGCATCAAAAAGAAGGATCAAAGACGACTTCTGTGGATGGCATCAGCAAACACCGATAACAAACTGAGTTACAAAGGTCTCACTCTCCTGTTTCTCCATTAAAATATTTCAGCTAAAATACTCTGCCTCCTTTACACCTCATTCTTTGGGCTATTTGCTTGTTTGGGTTTATAGTTTCAAATCAGTCTGATTCACTGTCTCTTGAGTCATGCTGCCACTTGTGCACACACAGTCTAAAACTGCTCAGCCCTAAGAGAATCCCCTGGAAAGATGTGTGTTGAGGAGGCTGAATCTGCCTACTCATACCTTAACCAACAGGCAGCCTTTCCTGCACAGATTAATCACTTCACTTCCCCAACTCAAGTGACAACACTATGCTCCAATAAGGTGACCCTGATTTTCAGTGTCCTTTCCACAGATACGTCTAAGTAATTTCAATTCATTCCCTCAATTGCTTGTATTCACAACATACTTACATTACTTACCAGTAATGCAAACATAAAACAAGTCTTGATCTTGGGGCTCTCCATCATGCTCAATGAGCTCTCCTCATTGTTCAAGCCACTCCTGCTGGCTCCTTCAAACCCTGCCTCTCCGCTACACTCTCTTCAGTAACTTTTCAGATGTTTAAAATAATCATCTATTGGCCAAATGGCAACAACCACCTTTCTTACCAAATCTACTTCCTCCTGAAACCCTTACTCTGGATTACATGCCCATCTTAATACTCATCATCTGAGGGGATTCACTGTCTTTATCCAAGCATAAGGGGTCTGCATACTGGTAGTATTTACATCTGTTTCGAGGGCTGGACAGCTCACTCTAGCATGCGTAGGAGCTGGCACAGATAGGTAGTGAGATAAAAGATGTAGAGACATACAAAGGATGGGTTAGTATTGTTTTTCTCTTCAATACAGACCTTTCAGTGTCACAAGAACACCAATACAATGAATACAAAGTGGATCAGGCCTCAAGCCAATACATCTGGCCCTTTTTTTGTCTATGGTTGTACCTGTGGATATTAAACCCTGAAGATAAAATAAGATCCAAGTACCTCTAAGAGTCCAACTTAGGAAAAATTAAATTTACCCCACTTATTTATGGGGCACCCACTATGTGCAATTCACTCAACAAATACCAATGAGTGCCTATTATTTTAAGACACTGTGCCAACTGTCAGGAATAGAGAAGACATAGTGTCCCTGCCCTCAGAGATCTTTCAGTTTAGTGGAGATACAGTTAAATAACAGATATAGCAACACTGTGATAACTCAAGCAAAGGGGCCAAGTACCAGGTGCACAGGGAACACAAAGAGTGTCCTAATCCAATTGAGATCCAGTCAGGATCCATTGTTCCTAGCACAGGAGAAGAGCAGATACAAAAGGCGAGGTGTGAGCAGAAGAGTGGAGCAAAGTCCTGAGTGTGGGGCTTTGGGGCCTGCAAGGCACTTCACCACCTTACAGTCCTCCTGGGGGAATAATCTAAGTACAGAGACGGAGATGACTCAGAACAAGGCAAGTTCTCCAATCAGTGTCCTGGGGAGTATGGTTAACTAGGAGGACAGGAAAGATAAAGATTCCCAAGGAAGACATGGGGGATGGCCGGTGGAAAACAGAGTCTCACCCAGTAACAAAAGAATGGGTACATGGGATGGAAGGCATTCCTGCCATGCACTGACCTGAATTAAGCTGTAAAAGAACAGAGAATAGGGTATGTTCCAGGCAAGTTAGAGCAGAAGAATCATACTGAACAGCAACAAGAAAGTGGTTGAGGGGCTGACTGGCTTCGGAATTAGGTAACTCCTAAGTCAGCAGAATAACCAAGACACATAAATGCACCTCTTGAAGAATCTGATAAATATGACAACCGTAGCAATGGTGCCGTGGCAAGAGTACTAAACTGGTAGTCAAGAGACCTACTGCTGATTTGCCGCTAGACTATCCTCCTGTCAGATGAGCTGGGTGAACATGAGCAGTGTCCATACATGAGTTGGGAAATAAATTTAGCAATTCACAACCATCATTCTTTTTTCTTTTTTTATAAAAGTGAAATAGGCTGGGCATGGTGGCTCACACCTGTAATCCCAGCACTTTGGAAGGCTGAGGCAGGAGGATCACGAAGTCAGGAGATCGAGACCATCCTGGCTAACACGGTGAAACTCCGCCTCTGCTAAAAACACAAAAAATTAGCCGGGCGTCGTGGCAGGCGCCTGTAGTTCCAGCTACTCGGGAGGTTGAGGCAGGAGAATGGTGTGAACTCGTGAGGGGGAGCTTGCAGTGAGCCAAGATGGCGCCACTGCACTCCTGCCTGGGCGACTGAGCCAGATTCCGTCTCAAAAAAAAAAAAAATACAGTGAAATAAAATAACATATTCTGCTACATGTGTTGTCCATAGAAAAATTATTGTTTTGTGAAGCATTAGCTTCAGGTATGTAGATACAGACGTGTATATGTGCTTGATGAAAATGTAAAATGTGTTTCTTACTGTGAGGTTACCGTCAAAACAGTTTGAAAAGCACAAGACATGAGGATTTGTAAGGTTCCTTCAAATTCTAAGCTTCGCATGCAGCCTTTAAATTCTAACCTATTTTACAGGTGAATAAATTAACTTAGATATGAGTTGTGGTATAACATTAAATAAATCATGGGCAATCTTTAGACATACCATCAGATAATTCAAAATTATCCAAAACAATTCCCCTTAATTCAACTGATACACCATCAGATAATTCAACATTATTCAAAACGACGCCCCTTAATTCAACTAAATATGACCAAAAAAAAAAAAAAAGTCTCCAGGAAATAACTACGCTCCACGTCTGCTGTAACACAGACACACCTGTATATTTGGGGCAAAGGGCCAGTCGCGTGAAAGGCTTTCGCTGTAATGCAAACATGCACACACAGGACCAATGTTCTATGGAAATTCTTTAAAAATCTACTCAAGGTAGCATTTTCATGTTTCAAATTTTAAAGATCTAATGCCAAGCTTATTTTTAATACCTTTGCCAACAGCAAATTCTAGCAAGCTATCGACTGTGTGTGACACATACTTTTGAAACCCTTTACTGGAACAGGTGGCTTTTAACTACTTACAGAGTCTGACCCAATGCATCTGCACATGATACATTCTCATCTACCTAAGCCACTTTCGAAAAGCTATAATCCCAATGAGGGCATCCCCTTCAGGACTTCAGGAGGGCATAAACATGCAACATACAGCAAATACTAAGTACTTCCCTATTGGACAAGCCATTTTCCCAGACAGGCAAGGAGTCACTTAGGAACATATGCTTGAGTACGAATGAAAAAAAAAAGATCATTAACGTTGGTGATGTGCATAAGCCAAGCAAACAGGTTTTAGATAAAAACTATAGAAGGGTCCATGGCGACAATAATGCCTGGTGTACTTCTTCTGGGGACTCTTTCATCTGAAGAAATCAAATCTCACCACAGACATGGCCTCAGGCCATGTGCCATGTCATCACTGCTATGAGGCAGGTCGGAAAGGTCACAGATACCCAAACGGGAGCACAAACAGGTAACATGACCTGCCCACGTATCAGACTTTTGTCTAATTGTGAATAAAAGTCAGGTTTTTGGTTTGCTTGTTATAAAACAACCAGGTCTAACCCCTAAACCATGCCCCCAGTGCCTGGCTCACAGATGGCCCACCCTAAACACTTTTCAGTCCTTCTGTGAATGCTAATTCAAGGTCAGAGACTTCCCAGCCCCTGCAGGATTCGAACTTATCCTGGGCTGTTATGGAGGCAGTGTGGAAGGTGCCAGGCCCATAGCTACCAGCTAACTTCCTGCCCCACAGTGCCACTACTCTGCCCCACCAGGAGGCAAACTCCCCGCTCCACCAGACCCTCCAGCTGCCTCCAAGGCTGCCCAGACATTGTCCTGCCGGCACTTTACAACCAGAAAGTCTTTTAGAGGCCATCCTGTCTCACCCACTGACTTTACAGGGAAGGAAAGTGAGGTCTAGAAACCCATGTGCCTTGCCCAAGGTCACTTCAGCTCGTGCAAACGAAACACAAACCTAGTTGTTTCTTTCTGCCTGGTACTTAAGCACCCACACGCTGCCACTAGCGGTGACGGGAGCCACAAAAGAGCCAGCCGGTAGGCCGGCGGCACCCAGGCGAGCCAAAGCCGGCAAAAATCCTCTGAGTCCGAGCTCTCCAGGAACCTGAACGCTGGCGCGGCTTTTGGAGAAGGTGGGAGCAGGCCAGGGAGAGACAAGAAAAGCGAATTTACGGCGGCCAGGGGGCTCTCTGCTGGCCTACAGTCCCGGAGGAGGGGCCCCTGTCCCGGCAGGCCGCCCCAGGTTCCCCAAGAGACCTCCACCCCGCCTCCCCAGAGCTGGAAGCCAGGACTGGAGAACTCGGCGGACTCACCGGGTGCGCAGCGCCTGCCACGCGGCGTCGATGTCGGCGTAGAGGTTCTTCTCCGAGGGCTTGCCCGAGCTGACGCCGTAGCCCGAGTAGTCGTAGGAGAAGATGTTGCAGTTGATGCGCGAGCCGAGGCCGATGTAGAAACTGCACATCTGGCCCAGGTCCACGGCGTTGCCGTGCGAGAAGAGCAGCGTGTAGCGGCTGGAGGGCGCGCAGCGCACGAACATGCAGCCGAGCCGGTTGTCCCGGGCTGTGCGCGAGAAGAAGACCTCGACTGCGTCCAGCTCGCGCTGCGAGTACTGCCAGTCGGCGCGCTCGCTGAGGTGCAGGCTGCACGCGCCGGGCCCCGCGCCCGCGCCCTCCTCGGGCTGCTGCGGTGCCGGCTGGGCTGCGGCGGCGGCGGCGGCGGCAGCTTGGGCCGGGGCCGGGGCGGGCGCGCCGGGGCCGCGCTGCTCCGGCGCCAGCACAGTGTAGGTGGGCTCGGGCGGCAGGAAGGCCAGCTTGGCGGCGATGCGGCTCGGGCAGGGCGGGCAGCAGAAGAGCCAGCACAGCTCGCCCAGCGAGAAGCCGTTCATCCTGGGGCCTGGCTCGGGCATCGGGACGGCCTGGTGCCCGCCGCCGGCCCGGCTGGCTGGCTGGCCCGGGAGGACGGAGGGCAGGCGCGCGGCTAGGGAGCGGGCAGGCAAGCGCGGAGGGCGGCTGCAGCCCGCCCGCCCGGCGGCAGGAGGAGGCGGAGGCGAAGGAGGGCAGGAGGCGGGGCCGGCCCGGCGGGCGCGGCGCTCGGAGCCCGGGCGGGTCAGCGGCGGGCCCGGAGCCCAGGCGAGGCGCGGGCGGCCTGGGCCCGCGCGCGGCACACAAAGCCGGCGGCGGCGGCCATGGCCGGCTCGTGCGCGCCGTCCCCCCCGCTCCCGTTCCAGCTCCCGCTCCCGCACGCCTGCCGCCGCCGCCACTTCCGGGTTACCGCGCGGCGGCGCCCCCGCCGGGACGCGGCGCAGGGCCGGGCATCGGGGCGGGGCTCCGCGGGCAAGGGCGCGGGCACCTTCCCCGGCCTGAGAAGCATGTTCTCGACCTGCGGCCGACGGGGACTTCTAGGAGGCTCCGGGGCCCGGAGGAGCTGGGCGCCGGGGCTGGGGACTCTGCCCCCGGACAGCTGGGCGGATCCACAGAGAGGACCCTGGAGGGGGTGCATGTGTCCCGGGGTGGACCGCTCCCCTCCCCTCCCCCTGGGATTCCCTCCCCCAAATCCAGGTTTCTCCCGTGGATGAAGGTTCTTGGGAATCTACTGAAAACGCAACTAAGGGGTGGACAAGAGTTGGAATGTACCCGAAATATTTGGCTTTCTCGTGTGTGCTGCTTTCTGAACGGCTGAGTACCAAAAGTTCTTGGCACCGTAAGGGGTACCGGGGTTGTGGGATAGGGCGGTCATCAGTGTGTTTCCTATTAGGAGAGGCTGTTTCTGTGTAGATAGCAACAGCGTTTACTTTCTAAGGGCATGGTTTTACCCTTAGTACATTTCTGTACCTATACAAGTCAGCTGTCAGAACAGGAGGGTACTGTATTTAGCAACAAACCATGTTGAGGTTGTCATTTCTAGTCCCACGTATGGCAGATTTTCCGGTAGTAAGTATATACTAGGTATCCTTTACAGTGTTTGTGTCTCTGGAGTTGTTTCAGGTCCAGGATTTTTAAGTGGTCTTAGTCATGAACGATTCTTATACTGCTTTAAATCCACTGTAATCTTGGCAGCCACCTTTACATGATTTTTCAAATATAACTCTCAGTGCCTTGAAACTGTGCTCTGGTGCCAATTTCCACAGAGCCTTCTATACTTCCTTTTTCCTGCCTGATATGGCAGCTGAAGAATTCCCTTTCAGGAACTGACAGGAGATACCCTTCCTGGACTGCCAGCAGGGCAGCTGAAGACGGGGAGGTTGGCACAATCCCTATGCTGGATCTGTTGTTTTAACTCACAGATATCCTGAGAATTTTACCTTTTGTTGTGGCTTTCTACAGGACGAGTATTTTGAGCACCCTCATCTAAATGAATTGTCCATACTGATTTCATTAACCTTCAGGACCTCGCTTTTAATTTTTTCTTTTTTAAGAGACAGGGTCTCACTCTAGTGTCCAGGCTGGACTCCCAACTCCTGGGCTCAAATGACCCTCCGGCCTGCCTTACAAGTAGCTGGGACTACCAGCACATGGCACCTTGCCCAGCCAGGACCTGGGTTTTAAAAGACCATTTCTTCACTAAAACAATTTTAGTTGTTTTTGAACTATTCAAACTTGATTTTTAAAAACCTGGTAACAAAGCCTGTTCAGATTGCATATTTGAAGGTTTTGAAGGTTTTCACAGTTGGTGAAACTATTCACATAAAGCCAAATTTTAGCTTTGCAGGTTTGAAAAAAAAAAAAAAAAAAAAACTTTATACAGCTGTGCACAGTGACTTACGCCTGTAATCCCACCACTTTGGGATGCTGAGGCGGGTGGATCACTTGAGGTCATAAGTTCAAGACCAACCTGGCCAACATAGTGAAACCCCATCTCTACTAAAAATACAAAAATTAGCCGGACGTGGTGGCGCACACCTATAATCCCAGCTACTCAGGAGGCTGAGGCACGAGAATCACTTGAAGCCAGGAGGCAGAGGTTGCAGTGAGCTGAGATTGCACCACTGCACTCCAGCCTGCATGACAGAGTGAGACTATGTCTCAAAAATAAATAAAAAATAAAAAGACTTTCTAATTTGCTACGCATTGGTATACTTTGGTCACTTTATTGTATTCAGCATTTATGTATGTAATGTTTTCTGTGCTCACAGCATCCACTGTGTTAGGTGCTAGAATTACCAAGGTGAGTAAAATAGTCCCTGCTCTCAAATACCTTACAATCTAATTAGGACATCAGCAGAAGATTCAAAACAGTTTTTATGTGCCTTTTAAAAAAATCAAGTCCTCATAAAAGCTAAGAAGACAGTCTTGCGTCCTGGTTCGGTGGTGATATTTCTATGGGGAGCTAAGGTTATAGTCGAGTGCATTAGTCCCTCATCTAATTCAGAACAAGAATAGAACTTTGGGAACTGAGATGAAAGGGTATCTAACAGCCCCCTCAATCAGTCTTTCTCAGATACCACTCCTCTCACCTGTCCTTTGATAAGAATTGAATAGCCTTTAGTTCATGAAAGGGGGGATTGATGAGAGTCTCAAGTACTTGTCTTCTGTGCTGCTGATGGAAAAGACAGTCTTTATATTTCAGATGGCCTGGCAGCAGGTTAGCATTGTTAGAAAAATTTAAAAGCTAGATACTTGTTTATTTATACCTGATCTCATTCCACAAAGGATTTGTGGAGTGTGATTCAGTATAATATAAATACATAAGCAAATAAATAAAAGCCTGGCTTTTGTTTTCTTTCTATTACAAGGCTACACAGAGGTGGGCTGCAAGAGCACTTATTCCCCAGGAAAACATGTTGGTTCAGGTTTGTGTGAACATTCAGTTGAGACGCTAAAATTATATGCCAACCTTTCTTATCTCGTGCCACATATAGCCAGTGGTAGAGTTTGTGTAGCCCACTGACATGAGATGTGCTGCCCAGGGGATAAGAGGTTGAATATCTCAGCACGTCTCTAACATCTGACATCTCTAACAACAAATGTGTTAGTGTGCCTTGTCATATTGGTTGGGAAACTTTAACATACAGCACAGAAAGAATGCATTTGCCCTATAAAATGTGAAGATTGGGGATTACCAGTTGTCCACTTTGACCTTAAAGCAATGGTCCCCAACCATTTTGGCACCAGGGACTGGTTTCATGGAAGACAATTTTTTTTTTCTGTGAAAATACTAGTTAGATTCTCATAAGGAGTACGCAATCTAGATCCCTCCTATGCACTGTTCACAATAGGGTTTGCACTCCTATGAGAAGGGTATGCTGCCGCTGATTTGACAGGGGGCGGAACTCAGGCAGTAATGCTCACCCACAAGCTACCCACATCCTGCTATGCGGCCCAGTTCCTAACAGGCCACCGACCAGTACAGGTCCACGGCCCAGGGTTTGGGGACCTCTGCCTTAAATTTCTATGTCATTCTGATCATCTTAGTAGAGAAAGGTCTAACTTTGAGTTCAGGTCAGCAAACATATTTACTCTGCTAGGTACTTACCATGAGTCAGTCATGGAGTTGACTTGGGAATGTAAAGGTGGCTAATGCACAGCTCCTCCTGCCCTCAACAAGTGCATTGTATGATCTGTCTCTTAGAATAACTCTATATCCTGCCAAGCCAGCCAGTATTGATGAACTAAACAATATTCCACACAACTATAAACACCTTGATCTCTATTACTTAATATTGGCCCTTTACACGCTGAATTTTGGCTTCCACACTAGTCAGCTGGATATGGAGTTGCTCAAGACCACTTTCATTTGTAAAAGTAGAACAAACTTTTGACCATAAGAGAAGGATACTCATGTGTAAAAACAGAATCTGGTTGTCTTGATGGAATCTAAGGTAACGTTGCCCCATTTTACATTTTTTTTTTTTTTTTAATTTGGGACTGGGTACTCAGTGAAATCAGGGATCATGTCTATTTTGTTCATCATTGTTTCCCCCATGACTGGCATAGAGAAGATGCTCAGTAAATGTTAACTAAATTGCTAAATTAAAGAATGAGAGGCCAGGTGCGGGGGCTCCCACCTGTAATCCCAGCACTTCAGGAAGCCGAGGCAAGCAGATTGCTCGAGTTCAGGAGTTTGAGACCAGCCTGGGCAACATGGCAAAACCCCGTCTGTATAAAAAATACAAAAAGAAATTAGCCCGGCGTGGTGGTGCACTCCTGTAGTCTTAACTACTCCAGAGGCTGAGATGGGAGGATCACTTGGGCCCAGGAGGTCAAGGCTGTAGAGAGGTGTCATCATGCCACTGTACTTCAGCCTTGGTGATAGATCAAGACCGTATGTCCAAAATAATAAAAAAAAAATGTCAAAGAATGAATGAATTATTTAGTGAGTACATCCAAAAGACCAAGCCTGTTCCTTCTGGTTTGGGCAGTGTTATTGGAGTTATGGGCTTTGAAGGAGATAAAAAGCGGTCCAGAGCCAATGCCAGCATCACACTGTGTCCTCTGGCTAAGGAATTGTGACATTTTCTCCATATTTGTTACCAGTAGAGCTCAAATTTTGTTCTGGTAACAATGTAACCAGTTAAGACCCAGTCACTCAACCTCCCCTGCTGTCAGGATGGCCACACGAAAGGATTCTGTTCAATAGGCCCTAACTGGAGAATATTGGGGGATCTTCTGGAGAGACTTTTAACAGAGCCAGGTTCAGCTCTAATGTTTCCCTTCACTTTTTTTGTTGTTGATGTTGTTCCTGCCTGGGTTGCAGACACTGTTTTTTGAGCAACAGCAGCCATCTTGCAAGCGTGAGGGTAAATTTCACAGCTGAAGATGGCGGTGCAGAAAGATAATCTATTTCCTTCATGGTTTAATAGCTGCCCAGATCTCACCTAAATTGTCGAGGCTTCTTATGTGAAAAAGCTAGGTCTTTTTATATCATTGTAGTTGGTTTATTTGTTACCTGTAACTTAATGCAGCATTAACTGATTCAGGAAATCAGAAGCAAAGATCTTACATTGTTCTTAACTGCTTTCTCAGTAAGGACAATGAGTACTTTCTTGATCGGTAGTGAAACAGTGTGCCTAAATCCTACTTGCTCCTCCATAGAAAAATATTTAAGTATGACTGACTAAAGATGGGAAATTTTTTTGAGGAGATAACCAGTAAAGTAACAAATCTGAAATGTGAAAACATGAAAAGCTTATAATTTTTAAAACAAGACAAATGATACTTTGAGGCTAGAAGTTCTGTGCTGGCGTTAATTAGGGTAAGAGGCCTGCCATTCAACTAAACACTTTTGGAGGCAAAATATCTTTTCCCAGAATCTTTTTCAGTCTGAAGGCCCTTATCCAAAGTGTTGTAAATGAGGTGACTAGAACCCAGCCGGGGAGAGCTCTGAGATCCACAAACTGCCGAGAAAGCACTGCAGAGATAAAGATTGAAAGAAAGAAAACACCAACCCCCCACAGAAATGTGTTTTCACAGTTCCTATAACCATGGTCATTCCATGGATGATAATGCCTTCAAACCTGCATTTCTGACTAGTCTCATCCAATCTCCTATTCATAGATTCTTAACAGGGGATCCAGAGTCCCTGAACTTGATGACAGAATTTCGAGTTGGTAAAGTACTTCATAGGATCGGTGTCCAACTGTTTTTCCCTGTGTAATCGGCACCAAACATCATATCCTAGTACATAATGGCAACATAAAACACATTTGTCACTTGTTTGGAATTAAATTTCCGGTGATATCCAAACACTTAAAAATATGCAAAGATGTAACAGACTGGATTTAAGTAATAAGTAAATTTATACTTAATAAGTGATTTTCTAAATGGAAAGTGGGAAGGAACAGCCTCTTATATGCTGAGTTTGCACATCTAATTTTAAGATGATGATGAACAATATCATGGTATCAATTTTGAGGTTTTTAAGAATTTTGGATAGTTGCACATTAACACAACATACAAGAATGATTATAGTGTTATTCCTGGAAATTTTTAGTAACAAATATTAAATGCATGTTCCAAAAAATTTAGTAATACCAGCATGACACCAGAGAGAGAAACTACCATGACCTAGCAGTGCATAAGTATTTCACATGTGATGAAGTTGATATTTCAAACCAGTGAGGATACATTAACATATTCAATTAGCTACATATTTGGAAAAAATCAGTTCTGATGGATTAAAAAGTCAAATATTTATTTTTAATGAAACCAAGAGTCAACCAAAAAAGAAAGTTAGATAAAAATTCATAGGCTGAGTGTGGTGGCTCATGCCTATAATCATAGCACTTTGGGAGCCAAGGTGGGAGGATGACTTGAGACCAGAAGTTCAAATATAGTGAGACTCCATCTTTACAAAAATAAATTTTAAGAAGTAACTGGCTGTGGTGGTGCACACCTATGGTCTAAGCTACTCAGGAGGCTGAGGCAGAAAAATCACTTGAGCCCGGGAGGCTGCAGTGAGCCATGTTTGCACCATTGCACTACAGCCTGGGTGACAGAGTGAGACCTTGTTTTAAAGAAAAAAAGGGCCGGGCGTGGTGGCTCAAGCCTGTAATCCCAGCACTTTGGGAGGCCGAGACGGGCAGATCACGAGGTCAGGAGATCAAGACCATCCTGGCTAACACGGTGAAACTCCGTCTCTACTAAAAATACAAAAAACTAGCCGGGCGAGGTGGCCGGCGCCTATAGTCCCAGCTACTCGGGAGGCTGAGGCAGGAGAATGGCGTGAACCCAGGAGGCGGAGCTTGCAGTGAGCTGAGATCCGGCCACTGCACTCCAGCCCGGGCGACAGAGCAAGACTCCATCTCAAAAAAAAAAAAAAAAAAAAAATTGATAACATAAACTTTCAGTCTTCTCTATACTAAAATATTTACAGATGAGATGACATGGTGTTGGGGATTTGCTTAAAAAAAAAATCATCTGCCTGGTACTGTGGCTCATGCCTGTAATCCCAGCACTTTGGGAAGCTGAGGCAGGCAGATCACTTGAACCCAGGAGTTTCAGACCAGCCTGGGCGACATGGCAAAACTTTGACTCTACCAAAATTACTACAGTTAGCCAGGCATGGTGGTGCTTGCCTGTAGTCCTGGCTACTTGGGAGGCTGAGATGGGAGGATTGCTAGAGTCCAGGAAGCAGTGGTTGCAGGGAGCAGAGGTCACACCACTGCACTCTAGCCTTGGCGACAGAGCAAGACCCTGTCTTTAAAAGAATAATCAAATCAAATCAAATAATGTGAGGAGAGGGTGAGGAAGGAAGATAGACAAGAAACAAGATTGATTGGCCGTGAGTTAATAATCGCTGAATCATGGGTAGATGGGTATATGGGGGGTTGATACACTGTTCTCTGCTTGTGTATATGTTTGAAAATTTTCATAATAAAATTTACATATTTTTTAATCTTCAGGATTTTGACAAACTGGGCAAAAATATTTGCTACAAATTCTTTTTTTTTTTAAAGTGAAACACCCCACTGGAGAAAAACTGGCAGGATAAATGATCAAGCATTTTATAAAAAGGAGTACAGATGGCCAATGAGCATATGAAAAAATGCTTAAAGTCATTAGTTTTAAAAAAGCAAATTTGAAAGACTGTATTTTTTACCCCCTTCGATTGACCCAAACTAAAAGATCTTTTTTTGAAAAGGAATAAAGACCACTAGCACTCTGTTGGACATGGTGCTGGAGTGCAGGCACTCTCATATACAACTTTCTGGCAAGAGTGTTAATTGGTGTAACTTTCTGGAAGGAAATTTGACGATATATATCTAAAGGCTTAACAACATACCTTCTGGTAATCCAGTAATTCAGATTGGAAGTTAAGGAAATAACTCATTTCTCACATAGATTTTAAATACTAGGATGTTTATGACAGCATTGTTTATCATAGCCAAAAAAAAAAAAAAAAAAATTGAGAACACCAAAAACTAAAGTAAATAATAGTACATTCAGGCAACAGAGTAATATGTGCCATTAAAGTGGAAATTGAAGAACCGTATTTACTATGATAGGAAAATGTCCACAATATGTTGAGTGAAAACAGAGCACAAAGTATATACAACAATATGTAAATATACTTTAAAAGTTCAAACCCTGAAAAACACTATCACTGGCTTTATTAAGTCATTCTTGCATTGCTATAAAGAAATACCTGACACTGGGTGATTTATAAGGACAGTGGTATAATTGGCTCATGGTTCTGCAGGCTGTACAAGAAGTGTAGTGCTATCGTCTGCATCTGAGGAGGCCTTGGGAAGCTCCCAATCATGGTGGAAGGTGAAGGGGAAAGCTGTCTCATGTGGCAGGAGCAGGAGCAAGAAAGATGGGGAAAGGTGCCACACTTTTAAAGAACCAGATCTTGCAGCACTCACTTGCTATGGCAAGGACAGCACCAAGCCGTGAGGGATCCGCCCCCATGACCCAAACACCTCCCACCAGCCCCATGTCCAACACTGGGGATTAGATTACTCTTCCAACAGGAGATTTGGCAGAGACACAAATCCAAACCATATCACTGGCTAGTGAGATTATGGGAGATTTGGTTTGGTTTGATGGTTGTGTCTTGTGAATACATATATTCTGTAAGTTCTAAGCATGTGCTATTTTTGTAATTAACATTAAAATAGTAAAGGCCATTTTTATTCAAAACACACAAAACAGGAGGAAAGTACTCACGAATAATGAAAATGTTCTTCCAGCTATTCTAAGATACTTTATTTTTTCTTTTTTAAAAATATTTCTTTTAAAAATTTAATTGTTCTTCTTACATTTTGTTAACTGTTTTGTTTTGTTTTTTGTTTGTTTGTTTTTGAGGCAGACTCACTCTGTCACCCAGGCCGGAGTGCGGTGGCATGAGTTCAGCTCACTGCAACCTCCACCTCCCAGGTTCAAGTGATTCTCATGCCTCAGCCTCCCAAGTAGCTGGAATTACAGACATATGCCACCACATCCAGCTAATTTTTGTATGTTAAGTAGAGACAGGGTTTCACCATGTTAGACAGGGTGGTCTCGAACTCCTGACCTTCAGTGATCCACCTGCCTCAGCCTCCCAAAGTGCTGGGATTACAGGCATGAGCCACCGTGCTGGACCTATTTAAGATACTTTAAAATTGATATCTCAGAGATGAAGTAATTTTATATTAATAAAAGAACAAAACAATGTTATTACAATTGAGTTCAGCAAAGCTCTACCAAGACTTACTATGAGCCAGAAATATGGTAATTTCTGAAGAAAATACAAAGATGAAGAAGACAGCCCATGCCCACCCTCAAGAACATTCTCTCCCTCTCACATCCCTCCCTCTTTTACAATCCAAATGATCTGGTTATATAAACTTTCTCAATGTTGGTACCTGCTGTGACAGTTAATATCGTATGTCAACTTGACTGAGCTGGGGGATGCCCATGTAGTTGGTAAAACATTATTTTTGGCTGTATCTGGTAGGGTGTTTCTGGAAGAGACTAGCATTGGAATCAGTAGACTGAGTGCAGAAGATTCACCCTCATTAATGTGGGAGGGCATCATCCAATCCCTTGAGGGCACAGATAGAACAAAAAGGTAGAGAAACAGTGATTCTCTCCCACCAACAATCCCTCCACCCCATCTACTATTGTCCAGTTCCTAGGCCTTTGGCCTGAGACTGAGAGTGACACCGTTGGCTCCCTTAGTTCAGGCCCTTGGACTAAATTATACCGTGGGCTTTCCTGGTTCTGCCATCTTGCAGACAGCAGATCATGGTACTTCACAGCCTCCATGATTGTGTGAACCAGTTCCCATGATAAACCTCCTCTCTCTCACCCTGTCTCTCCTATTGATTCAGTTTCCCCAAAGAACTCTGACTAATGCACTTGCTTAGCCCAAGGATGTGCTTTTGTCTTCTGTGATGGTTTTTGCAGCAGGCTTACTCTCTTCTTCTCTTCTCTACCTTCTTCTCTTCTCTACCTTCTTCTCTATAATGATGACAGCAGTACTCGTAGTGAGGATACCCAGATAAAGAACCTGACCTCACAGTTCTGTATTGCCTCATCTCTCCTGATCCTTTTACTTATAGTCTACTGAACTACCCCAACATTGCCACTCCCTTGTCCTTGTTGTCACGTGGCACTGTGTCATTCCTAGGATGATGCAGTCCCCTAACCACGGCATCCTACTCTTCCACCACTCTTCTTTCCTTCCACTGACCCCCTTCTAGATTCTTATTAATTAGTCCCTCCTTGACCTGACAGTCCAGAATGTTCTTCCTGACCTTGTCTTTGTAGTAAATCGTATCTGGAATGCTCTGTTGCCACTTTAAACTGCAACCTGCCTCCATCCCCATACTTCTGCTTCTGCTGTGCCCACTTTGCTAATCCCGTTCTCTGGACAGAACAAATATATAACAAAATATTATTGAGCATCTACTCTGTGCCATGCAGATCTGTAAAGAGCTGGAATATCCAGATCACATCATTTTAAAAAACTATTTTTCTATTACCAAGTTTAATAGAATAAGAGGCAGTTTGGTTCAGTGGAGGAGCTCAGGATTTAGACTAGAGTAGGTCTGGATTTGAATCCTGGTTCTGCTGCCTTGGGCAGACCACTTCTGTGAACTTTAGCTTCCCTGTCTGTAAAAAGGATGACAATACCTTTTGAGAGAAAATACCTTGTAAAGTGATAAGAAGTTCAGGGTTATGAATACAAGCCCTTCAGCAGCACGTGACTAAATTCTGGCCCCTAATAAAAGTTTTGTGAAGACTACCTTTTACCTTTATGGCAGGCCAAGTAATGACTAAGAACCTGGGTTCAAATTCCAGCTCTTTCAGTTACCAGCTGGGTAAACTTGGGCCCATGACCTAATCTGTTTGTGCCTTTGTTTCTTAGGGCTTTGTGAAGATTGAAGGAAATATGTATGTGTAGTATTCAGCACTTGGCACATAGAAATTGCGCACCAAATGTATGTTGCTTTCTCCATTGGCAGTTCTGAGTATGCAGCAGAGAGAAACAGTCCACAGCATTTTTGCCTGTTTCCAGAAAATTCCTTCTAGTCAGAAGGAATTTGCTTTGTGCTCTAGAAAACATGGTACCTGTCATGCAATGGTGATAATGCTGCTGATGGTAATTATAGAAGCTAACATTTGTTGAGAACTTACTGTGCTCGTAGATTAATACATGTACTTTTCAGTTGTTAGCTCAGTTTATCTTCAGAACAATCTTTCTGATGTATACACTACTGTTTATTTCCATTTGTAGATGAGGAAACTGACTGTGTTAGTCCGTTTTTACACTGCAGATAAAGACATACCTGAGACTGGGCAATTTACAAAACAAAGAGTTTTAATGGACTCACAGTTCCATGTGGCTGGGGAGGCCTCATAATCATGGTGGAAGATAAAAGGCACGTCTCACATGGCGGCAGACAAGAAAATGAGAGGCAAGCAAAGGGGTTTCCCCTTATAAAACCATCAGATGCCGTGAGACTTACTCACTACCATGAGAACAGTGTGGGGGAAACCGCCCCCATGATTCAGTTATCTCCCACTGGGTCCCTCCCACAACACCAGGAAATTATGGGAACTACAATTCAAGATGAAATTTGGGTGGGGACACAGTCAAATTATATCACTGACACAGTGAAATAAAGTAACTTCTAAGGTCACACTAAGGTCACACTACTAATAAGTGGAAAAGCCTAGATTCACCCTTGCTTTTAACCACTACTGTGTACTACCTGTCACTGAAAATACTTCATAACTATTTGTTGAATGAAAGCATAGATTTATGAATAAATCCATGTCACAGACTATGCTGAAAAGGTGGTATAAGAAATAGTCTATGAAGAATTACATATATTTTGAACATGTTTAGAATTATGGTAGCTTGTCTCCAAGATGGCCTCTGCTAATTGCTTCCCTCCCTTTACAAGCAATTTCCCCATTGAGAGATGTATTCTATTCCTGTACTTGCTTGAGATTGGGTTTGCCTTTGACTGCTTTCTTTAACAGAATGTAGTTGAAGTGGTTCTGTGAGACTTTCAAGCCTATATCCTACAAAGCTTCCCAGCTTCTGTCTGACTTTCTTGATATGCTTCCTCTGAGGAAAACCAGCTGGCATGCTGTGAAGAAGTTCAAGTTATCCAAATGAAGGGTCTGCATTGAGAGTGTCTGATCAGCCTCCCAGATTCTCCAGTTGTTCCAGCCCAGGTGTCTGGAAGGTGATCATCATTCAAGTGATGATCAGCTTCAGCTGCTATCTGACCACAACCTTATGAAAGATCCCAAGTGAGAATCACCTAGTTAAGCCTATCCACCCTCAGAACCATGAATAATCATAATAAATTGTCATCTTTGCCACCAAGCTTTGGAGCAGTTTCTTATGTAGCAATAGAAAACTGAAACAAAAACAAAAATTTTTTTTGTCATGCCATATGAAGCCCTCTTCATTAGGATTCCTTAGGAGAAATTTCTATTTTATCTTGATGCCAAAAAGCGTTGAGTAATTAATTGTCCTGCTCTTACCTACCCACATTCGGCCATGGACATTGTGACCTGTGTGGCCCGAAAGTTGACCCTTTCACTTTAGCTGCTAGAAAGCCCAGAGCCAAGTGCTGCCCCTCTTGAGACTGGTGTGATTGTAATCATTTGCAATCACAGCCTTTTTTTTTTTTTTTTTACTCTGTTGTCTTTTCTGTTTTTCACTTTTAAAAAAAAACCCACATATAATTTATGTGAGCTTACATTTCAGGTATCCTTGTAAGCTTTCTTAACTTACTCCTATAACAAGGCAGAATGTAATAAATATAAATAAATAGACTATTTTCCAGGACCTGTGCAGGGTTTGTGAAACAGTCATAAAGTTGAATCAGCCATGGTGTTGTTCTCACGGAGAGACACCCATACAGTAATAACTCTCATGCTTTTTCTGTGACTTGTATGGTAGCAGTAATATAAGAAATACTGAAAGTGCTCTGAGAACACAGAATGATTTATTCCATTGTGAGGCCTCTGATGGATGCCTTCTCAGAGCTGGGCTTTTAAGGAAGAAGGGGCAATTCAAAGCAAAGGGAAGTGTGCAGAGGACACAGATGAGTATAAATGTTTGAATCTCTGGGGAGCCAACAGGTATATGGCTTGCACTGGTTTAGAGCCAGATGTGGCAGGATGGCAGGAGATGAAAAGAAAATCAGAAGTTGAAACTAAATTAACAGAGGCCTCATATTGCTTGTATCCTTCCTCCATGTGATCCACTTCATTGGTCCTCCTCTTAAAAGGGTACTCAGACTCAAAATTCACACTCCACAGAGTAGCACCTGATAAGAGTAGAGCAAAGGGGTACCATTCTGTTCTTTATTCCACACAGTTTCTATTAATGCTGTCTGAAATTGCACTGGTTTCTTGGATTTGCTTCTAGTGTGATCCCAGCTATGTCCCATAACCAACAAA
This sequence comes from Piliocolobus tephrosceles, assembly GCF_002776525.5. Classification (NCBI taxonomy): domain Eukaryota; kingdom Metazoa; phylum Chordata; class Mammalia; order Primates; family Cercopithecidae; genus Piliocolobus; species Piliocolobus tephrosceles. Next base: position 90,940,515 of record NC_045439.1, on the reverse strand, counting down.
AGATGTGCAGTGAGGAGAAATATTGGAAGTATCTCCAAATATTGGGAGCAATCATTAACTGTAAGACTATGGGTAATGTCTGTCTACTTATTTTTATTCCCTTGTGGTTTCCAGTTTTCCTATGATGAACATAATTACATTTGGCATGTTGGAGAATAAAAGTACGTTTTATTTGTTAGTGCCTTCTGTGTGACACTAAAGAGTTTTTATTTCATTTTGTAGGCAACAGAGAGACATTGGGGTATTTAGAAAAGTAATAATCCTATCCGGTTTGGGAGGGATGCCCCCAGTGCGTTGGAGAGGTGTCTTTTTAAAGCATCTGCTTGTTGCTGGGGGTGGTGGCTCACACCCATAATCCCAGAACTTTGGGAAGCGAAGGTGGGAGGATTGCTTGAGCACAGGAGTCCAAGGCTGCACTGAGTCATGAACGTGCCACTGAACTCCAGGCTGGGTGACTGAGAGAGACCCTGACTCAAAAATAAAAAATAAAATAAATCTCTTCATTAGTGCCACTGACCCATCACCTCCAGGAATTATTCTAGAAGCTTCAGTCTCCACTGCTTTTTGGATTTTTCCCTTCAGCTGATAAGGATTCTCAAGTTATCCCATATTGTAAACAAATAAACCCTCGCCTTCCTGGTATCCTCTTACCTCCTGCTTTCTGTGCACCTTTATCTCTTCACTGCCAAGCTCTTTTGAGAAGAGTGGTCTATACTCACTATCTCCATTTTGTCAATATCCAGTAATCCCACAACCCAGTGGTTCCCAAACTTGTTTGCAAACAAAACTATCTTGAGTATTTTTTAAAACTTCCAAAACCCTGGTGATATGGTTTGGCTCTGTGCCTCCACCCAAATCTCATGTCAAATTGTATAATGGTTCCCATTGTTGGGGGAGGGACCTGGTGGGAGGTGATTGGATCATGAGGGCGATTTCCCCCTTAGTTTTCTCATGATAGTGAGTGAATTTTCACAAGATCTAGTTGTTTAAAAAAGAGTAGCACTTCCCACTTCTCTCTCTCTCCTGCCACCATGTGAAGATGTACTTGCTTCTCCTTTGCCCTTCTGCCATGATTGCAAGTTTCCTGGGGCCACCATAGCCATGGCTTCTATATAGCCTGCGGAACTGTGAGTCAATTAAGCCTCTTTTCTTTATAAATTTCCAAGTCTCTGGTAGTTCTTTATAGCAGTGTGAGAACAGACTAATACACTTGGTCATTATCTGGTGGAGGAACTGAGTAATTCCATTGTGTGGACCAGTTTGAAAATGACTGCCATAACCCTTGCAGGTTGCTCCCTTGAAGATCACTAAAAGCAAAGTTTAATGTTATCTTCTTATCCTTTTTTTTTTGAGACAAGGTCTTGCTCTGTTGCCCAGGCTGTAGAGTGGCACCATCATGGCTCATTGCAGCCTCAACCTCTCCTGGTTGCAAGTCATCCTCCCATCTCAGTCTCCCCACTAGCTGGAACTATAGTATGCACCACTAAACACGGCTAATTTTTAAAAATTGTTTTATAGAGATGGAGGTCTCACCATGTTGCCCAGACTGGTCTCAAAATCTCAGGCTCAAGAGATCCTTCTGCCTTGGCCTCGCAAAATTTGGAGATTATAGGCATAAGCCACTGCAACCCAGTATGTTCTTATTTTATTTTATTTTTTTATCATGTTCCATTTTCCAAAAGCATTGGAAATAATTGGCCACCAACCAGGTATGCACTGCTAGCATTCAAAGCCTTCCGTGGAATGGCTTCTAATAAAATTGGAACCTTGAACTGCTTACATAAGGAGGTGTTTTGGGACATTATAAACAAAGTGGGGCAGGGCCAGGAATCCAGAAATGACACGTATTGTTTGTCCTGGGATAAGCACCAGGCAGGTGGACCCAGCTTCTCACAACAGAAAATTGTCCTGCTAGACAGGCAGAACTTCCTGTTCACTCAGCAATCGTGTCTGCACTGAGCCAGTACAGTGACATGTTAACTGAGGGAAGTAGGAAATGCTACGGGGCATCAAGGAAGTAGTTACTCTCTACCCCTGGGAAAGCAGTCAGTCAGAAAAGGCTTCAAGAAGGTGACTTTTGAGCAGAAGAAAGTGCCCAGAATGTGTACCAACAAGCAGTGTAAGTGGCAACCCAGGAAGCTTGGTCACAATCAGGAAGGAGAGAATTCACATTTATGGAGCCCTACCTCTGTGCCAGGCAGTAGTAAACATGTCAGAGGTGTTTGAATGGAAGCAGCTCCATCTTGAACAGAGACTGCGTAAAATGAGGCTGAGACTTGCTGGGCTGCATTCCCAGGAGGTTAAGTATCCTTTGTCACAGGATGGGATAGGAGTTCGGTAGGACCGGTATCACAAGCTTCAGGTCACAAAGACCTGGCTGATAAAACAGGATGTAGTGAAGAAGCAGGCCAAAACCCTCCAAAACCAGGGTAGCAGTGAAAGTGACATCTGGTGTCCTCACTGCTCATTAAATGCTAATTATAACGCATTAGCATGCTAAAAGACACTCCCACCAGCTCATGACAGTTTACAAATGCCATGGCAATGTCTGGAAGTTACCCTATATAGTCAAAAAGGGGGAGAAACCCTCAGTTCCGGGAACTCCCCACCTCTTTCCTGAATGAATAATCCACTCCTCACATAGCATATAATCAATAAATAACCATAAGTATGCTCCGTCAAGCAGCCCATGCTGCCGTTCTGCCTTGGGATAGCCACTCTTTTATTCCTTTGCTTGCTTTCTTCTTCTTCTTCTTCTTTTTTTTTTTTTTTTTTTTTTTTTTTGAGATGGAGTTTTGCTCTTGTTGCTCAGGCTGGAATGCAGTGGCGCAATCTGGCTCACCTGTGGCCTCTGCCTCCTGGCTTCAAGTGATTCTCCTGCCTCAGCCTTCCGAGTAGCTGGGATTACAGGAATGTGCCACCATGCCCAGCTAATTTTTTTTTTTTTTTTTTTTTAGTAGAGACAGAGTTTCTCCATGTTGGTCAGACTGGTCTCGAACTCCCGACCTCAGGTGATCCGCCTGTCTTGACCTCCCAAAGTGCTGGGGTTATTGGCGCGAGCCACTGTGCCCAGCCTCCTTTGCTTTCTTAATAAACTTGCTTTCACTTTACTCTGTCAGCTCACTCTTGAATTCTTTCCTATGCAAAGCCAAGAACCCACATGGGCTCCCAGGCTGAACCGCAGTTTTGGGGTTCACCCTGTGATGAACAGGGCACTGTGAAAGGCTGTGTCCCAGAAAGCAGACTCTCTGAGCTGGAGATCAATATGCAGGAAGTTTATCAGGGAGTGACCTTGGCATCAACATCTGTTGATGGGAAAGGAAAAGAAGGAAAGCAGGATTGGGCAGAAGGAAAGTTGGGCTGTAATGCGGTCTCACTGAATATCTCAGATGCCAGCACAGGGAACGTTGAAGATCAGAGAGAACACTGAACAACTTTTTCGTATCACATATCACACAGCTTACACATCTCAGAACAGAAATTTGAGTCTGGTTCTGATTCCAAAGTTCATATTCTGTCTAGGATGTGCATTCTCAGTGGCAGGTGGGGGGCAGGGAGTAATATTGTCTTAAAGGGTATAAAACTGGTTGTTCTTTTTATCTGAGAAGGGATCTCACTTTGTCACCCAGGCTGGAGTGCAGTGGTGCAATCTCAGCTCACTGCACCGTGGACTTTCCTGCATTTAGGCAATCTTCCCACCTCAGCCTCCCAAGTAGCTGAGACTATGGCATGTGCCACTATACCCCATTAAGTTTTAAAAATTTTCTTGTAGAGGTGGAGGTCTCACTATGTTGCTTGGGCTGGTCTGGAACTCCTGGCCTCAAGTGATCCTCTCGCCTTGGCCTCCCAAAATGTTGGGATTACAGGCATGAGCCGCCATGCCTGGCAGAAAACTGATTTTTGGTGGGACAAAATTATTTTAGCTATTACAGGGTTTGTGACCTTCAAGGGGTCACAGAGCATAAACACATAGACAGTATATCTGTGTTGTTACATTACAATTTCATGAAGAGGAACAATTAGGGAAAAAATATCAGAAAAGCGATAAAAGAAAACTTCAGCCTAATTAAATTTAAAGGAGTTTAATTGAGCAATGAACAATTCATGAATCAGGCAGCCTCCCAAGCCAGAGTAGGCTCTGAGACTCCCGTGCAGTCACCTGGTGGAAGATTTATGGAGAGGAAAAGGAAGTGATGTGCAGAAAAAGAAAGTGAGGTACAAAAACAGCTGGGCTGGGTACATGGTGGCATTGCTTTACGTGAACACAGTTTGAACAGTCAGCTACATTTGACTGGCCAAAACCAGGTGACTGGCACAAGTGTAGACTGTGGTCTGTTTACACCTCCACTTGTTATAGTTCACAATGTACAGAAAAACATTTAGGCCAAACTTAAAATATGTAAGGAGGCAGCTTTAGGCTAAACTTGTCTTAACAGGAGGTGGATGTGGTAGAATGTCAATAGTGACAAATAGGTTGACAAATTGCTCTAGGGAATACTGAAGGTGGGGCTAAGAGGTATAAGGTAAAACTAGGTGTCCACAAAAAGAGTCAAACTCTAAAATATTTGAAGAGATTTATTCTAGCCAAATATGAGTGCCCAATGGCCCATGACACAGCCCTCAGGATCCTGAGAACATGTGCCCAAGGTAGCTGGGGTACAGCTTAGTTTCATTTACATTTTAGGGAGACATGGGACATCAATCAAATACATGTCAGATGTATATCAGTTCAGTCCAGAAAGGTGGGACAACTCAAAGCAGGGCAGTGGGATGAAGGAGGAGCTTCCAGGTTAAAGGTAGATTTAAAGTTTTTCTGATGGGCAATTGGTTGAAGTAGTTGTTATTGTGTAAAACTTAGGAATGTCTGGGTTAAGATAAGGGGATGTGGAATCCGCAGTTTTATCATGCAGGTGAAACCTCCAGGCAGCAGGCTTCAGAGAGAATACATTGTAAAAGTTACTTGTCAGACGTAAAGAGTCTGTTTTATCAGTAATTCCAAAAGGGAGGAGGGTATAATGAGGCATGTCAGACAGCCCCTGCCCATCATGACCTGAACTAGTTTTTCAAGTTAGCTTTGAAATGCCCTTGCCAAGAGGAGGGGTCCATTCACATGGTTGCGGGGCTTAGAATTTTATCTTTGGTTTACATAGGTATTCCACATTGAGACGAAATTATGGACGGGTAAGAAAATTCAGGGGCAGCACCTGGACCTGCTCTCTAGACAATGAGGACCCATTTGGGATTTTCAACAAGGAAATAGCATGTGTTTTGGATATATGGCAGGAGCTGCAGTGTGAAGCATGGATTGGAGATGGGGACAACGAAGATAGGAGGCCATTGCAACAAATGAAATGAGAGAGGCTGACTCAACCATTGACAATAGGATGGAGAGAAGAGGAGAGTTTTGCAAGAGATTAAGAAAGACGAATCAACAATAAGATTCATACACTAACTCCATGGGGGTGAAGTGTGGAAATAACAAACCCAATGTGTTTTTTCTATTTTCTCATCCCACAACATTCCATACAGAAGACTTCTGTGACCAAATGTCAAGGGCAGGGGAGGGAGATCACAAATGTTACAAGGCATCTCCCACCCACACCAAGCAAGCAAGCAGTACTGCAGCAGACACCACCTGGGTGTGTTCTCTACTTCAATTCTGACGTGGTCTACCTGGAGATAGCATCAGATCCCACAGGGTGAGGGCTCAGTCCCACAAGACTGGCCCCATATCAAATGCTAGTCGCAAGCCCCAGATTATTTTACCCATGCTTCTGACTAACGGGCTATAAATTGGGATTTCCATGACCCCCTCCTTGGTTTTGAATAATTTGCTAGAGTGGCTTATGAACTCTATAACCAGTTTATTATTGTAAACCAAAAAGTATCTGAGATAAGTCTCAATCAGTTTAGGAAGTACGTTGCGTTGCCAAGGTTCAGAACACACCCATGACACAGCCTCAGGAAGTCCTGATGACATGTACCCAAGCTTGGTTGGGGCAAGCTTGGTTTTACACATTTTAGGGAGACATGAGATATCAATCAATATATGTAAGATGTACATTGGTTCAATCCAGAAGGCAGGACAACTCGAAGTGGGGTGGGGGCTTCCAGGTCATAGGTAGATAAGAGAAAAATGGTTGTATTCTTTTGAGTTTCTGATTAGCCTCTCCAAAGGAAGCAATCAGATATGCATTTATCTCAGTGAGCAGAGAGGTGACTTTGAGCTCTGTCTGTCCTTTGCCCACAAATTGTGATGGAGGTATGTAACTTTTTTTTTTTTAAATCTTAGTGTTACAGGAAAGGAGTCTGGATCCAGACCCCAAGGGAGGATTCTTGGATCCTGCCTAAGAAAGAATTCAGGGAGAGTCCATATAGTAAAGTGAAAGCAAGTTTATTAAGAAAGTAAAGGAATAAAAGAATGGCCACTCCATAGGCAGAGCAGCTCTGAGGGCTGCTGGTTGCCCATTTTGATGGGCATTTCTTGATTATATGCTAAACAAGGGGTGGATTATTCATGCTTCCCCTTTTTATACCATATAGGGTAACTTCCTGACGTTGCCATGGCATTTGTAAACTGTCATGGCACCGGTGGGAATGTAGCAGTGAGGACAACCAAAGGTCACTCTTGTGGCCATCTTGGTTTTGGTGGGTGTTAGCTGGCTTCTTTACTGCAAACTGTTTTATCAGCAAGGTCTTTATGACCTGTATCTTGTGCTGACCTCCTATCTCATCCTGTGACTTTAGAATGCCTTAACCACCTGGGAATGCAGCCCAGTAGGTCTCAGTCTCATTTTACCTAGTTCCTATTTAAGACGGAGTTGCTCTGGTTCACAGGCCTCTGACATTAGTAGCTATCTTTTTTTTGGAATAGAATGGGAGGCAGGTTTACCCTAAACCATTCCAAGCTCGACTTTCCCCTTTAGCTTAAGTGAGTTTTGGGTTTCAAGATTTATTTTCCTTTCACATTTTAAAGGATATTACAAAGAATGTGGATGAAGTGACATATAGGGTCAGGTGTGTGGAAGGGCACAGAGCTTCTAGGCCTTCCCTGGAGGCCCACCCTCCAGGAACCTCCACATGTTCAACCATCTGGAAATTCTCTAAACCCTGTCCTTTTGTTTTTTTCTGGAAGCTTCATTATGTAGGCATGAATGATGAAGCCACTGGCCCTGTCCCTTCCCTGGAGGTTGGTGGGTGAGGCTGAAAGTCCCAAACCTTTGGGCATAAGGCTGCTTCCTCTGGCAACCAACTCCCGTCCAGTGGTTTCAGGAACTTTCCAAACATTGCCTCATTCACATAAGCTCAGATGTATTTGAAAGGACTTGTAAATAATAAAAGATTGTCTTTCACGTTTATCCTTCAGTAGCTACTTTAGGAACCAAAACCAAAAGGCCAAATACTTTAGCAAAAAATACTCTTACTGTACTACTCACTTGGAAATAATGAGGGCTACTGGGCCTGAGAGCTGGGAATTGTTGATGAAAACCAAATATATATCTGTCATAATAGCATCGATGAGGGGCAGGTATCAAGTGTGGCCATGAGCCTTATAGGGCAGAGATAGTTCTATAATCAGAGCTAATCTAGAGTGAGAGGTACCTTTGCAAGGGCGATCACATGAGTAAGGTTGCTGCAGGACCTCAGGGAGGAGGGCTGGAGGAAGAAGACGGCAATGCTGGTTTGAAGCTGATTCCCCAAAGGAGGGCAGCATTTTTGAGGTAGAAGTGATGACTGAAGCTGTGGAGGTAGGCCACGTCTCTAGGGAAGAGAGTGCAGAGGTAGAAGAAAGCTAAGCAGATGCCATGCTGAAAAAGACATCCGTGAAGAATCAGGGTAAGAAAATGAGTACTTTTCCATGTGGATGGAGGAGTTACAAGAAGGGATTAAGGGAAGAATAATTTTTATCTGAGGAATGTGAGTCCTTTTAAATCATCAGGCCCAGAGAGGCATTAACATGAGACAGCAACTGTACCCTCTTGAGCTATGTATTCGTCTTTTACAACTGCTTGCCATTGCCACAGGTAAATTAATGTAACAATGCCTCACTGGACACTGTAGCCCACACTCTGTAGTCACTGTACCTCATTTTTGTCTTTAAAAATCTGCTTGTGTTTGGGAGGACGAGGTGGGCCATTCGCTTGAGGCCAGGAGTTTGAGACTAGCCTGGCCAACACGGCGAAACTCTGTCTCTACTAAAAATACAAAAATTAGTCAGGCATGGTGGTGCACACCTGTAATCCCAACTACTCGGGAGGCTGAGGCAGGAGGATTGCTTGAACCTGGGAGGCAGAAGTTGCAGTGAACTGAGATCATGCCACTGGACTCCAGCCTGGGTGACAGAGAGAGACTCCATCTCAAAAAAAAAATCTGCTTGTGGCCCAGTGCAGTGACTCACGCCATGCTTGCAACCCCAGTGCTTTGGGAGGCAGAGGCAGGAGGATCCCTTAAGGCCAGGAGTTCGAGACCAGCATGGGAAACATAGCAAGACTCCCATCTCTACAAAATATTAAAAAATTATCCAGAAGTGGTGACGCACACCTGTAGTCCCAGCTACTTACAAGGCTGAGGTGGGAGGGTCCCTTGAGCCAAGGAGTCTGAGGGTGAAGTGAGCCATGATCACACCACTGCACTCCACCCTGGGCAACAGTGTAAGACCCCATCCAACAACAAAACAAAAACAAAACCTGCTTGTAACAAAGGCCAAGCAGAGCTCACACCCAAGATTAAGTCTTAGTCTTCCCAGAAGCTATCCTTACTTTGGCACAAATAAATTCTTTAAATTATATTTTGTGCTGGAAACACTGGCCCACACTTGTCTCAACTACTTGGGAGGCTAAAGTGGAAGGATCCCTTGAGCCCAGGCATTCAAAGCTGCAGCGAGCCATTATCGCACCGCTGCACTCCAGCCTGGGTAACAGAGCAAGATCTTGTCTCTAAGTGTAAATAAATAAATCATATTTTGTGCCTCAGTCTTTTCTTTTTAGGTCGACAGAGCTAAATATGAAATGTTATACAGTGGACCAGAAAAACATTACAGTTAGTTATTAAGGAACCATTGTCATATTTTGAGTGGAACCCAAATTGCAAGAATTTGAGGATCATGTAGTGGCCAGTTGTGATTATGATTGACAGTTTGGACTACGGAGTCTGCTAGACTTGTGCCTGAACCCTAACTCTTCCCTTTAGCTGTGTGATCTTGTAAGCACTCTAAGCTTCAGTTACTTCATCTATATAAATTTGGATAATAATGGCCCCTACCTCTAAGAGACTAAAGATCAAATGAGATATATGTATAAAGAAGTTGGAATAGGCTGGGCATGGTGGCTCATGCCTGCAGTCCTAGGACTTTGGGAGGCTGAGGCAGGAGGATTGCTTGAGCTCAGGAGTTCATGGGCAACAAAGTGAGATCATGTCACTAGAAAAATTTAAAAAGTTAGCCAAGCATGATGATGTGTGCCTGCAGTCGCAGCTACTGGAGAGGCTGAGGTGGGAAGATCACTTGAGTCCAGAAATTTGATTATGGTGAGCTATCATTGCACCATTGTACTCCAGCCTGGGTGACAGAGTAAGACTCTGTCTCTATTTAAAATAAAAAGAAAAGAAAAGAAAACAGAAAATAAACTTGGAAATAGGAATATATTAGGTGCTCAACAAAATTTCAGTGATGATTCTTGCTCAAACATCTAGTAAGCAGGAGGAAGGAGGATTTTATTAATTTCCTAGGGCTGCCATACAAATTGCTACAACCTGGGTGGCTTAAAGCATCAGAGATTCATTCTCTTGCACTTGTGGCAGCCTGAAATAACGGTATCAGGCCATATCTTCTCAGATGACTCTAAGGAAGGATCTTTCCTTGATTGTTCCAGCTTCTGGGAGCTCCAGACATTCCTTGGCTTGTGACTGCATTGCTCTAATCTCTGCCTCTGTCTTCACATGGCCTTCTCTGCGTCTCTCAGTATCAAAATATCCCTCTCCTTTCTTTATAAAGACACCAGTCATTGGATTTAGAGCCCACCATAGATCTGTGATTATTTAAATCTAATGATTCTTAAGTAATTAATTCTGCAAAGACTCTATTTCCAAATAAGCTCACATTCTGAGGCCCTAGTGAAATGGGAGAGTTCCCTGATTTGGATGTGGGGTGACCAAACAGGGGTGTGGCTTGCCTGTTTTGTCACCCTGCAGCTCAAACCCCTTGCGGGAGCATGCAGGCAGGTAGGTACAGAGGCTGGGAGACTGCTTTGGCCTCTCAGCCCCGTAGTAGCATCTAGGGGTGGGTGTGTCTGTGACTTCCAAAGCCCAAGTGGGCATGTGTTACAGTGTGCTCCTTTAGCTTTGGCATCTGCAAACGGCTTGTGTGTAAATTAGCTCAGTGGACCCTATGCCTCATCGCAAGGGCAGGGAGGGGGCCAGTGTGACAGCCTTCTGTATCCCAAGCTCTTACCCAGTATCCTGAAAGAATCAGATCACACACAGGTTTGAAGGATGAGTGCAAGGTTTTATTGAGTGGTGAAGGTGGCTCTCAGAGAGATGGATGGGGAGCCAGAAGGGAAATGGAGTGAGAAGGTGATCTTCCTCTGGAGTCAGTCAACCCAGTGGCCGGACTCTTCTCCAACTGCCCCCGGCCGAACTCCCCTTGGTGTCCAGACATCCCTCCTCTTCTCTCTTTCTCTGTCATGTCATTCCGCTGTCACTGGTCTGCTGATCTACTTGCCTCCTCGTCTCCTCACTTGCCAGTCTCATCTGGAGCTTGGGATTTGGAGTTTATTTGGGGGATAGGGAGCATAGTGAGCCAAAAGGCAACTTTTTGGGCACGAAAACAGAAATGCCTGTCCTCATTTAGGGCCACGAGTCTTCAGGCTTGAGGGTGGGGCCTTTGCTGGGGAACTGCCCTCTTTTACCTGGTATTTCCCTGTCTCTTTCTGTATCGCTGGGTGGACATGAATTTTTTTGGGACACTATTAGACCCACTACATGGGTGTAGAATGTTTTAGAGGAGCTTGGTGGCAAAGGGTGGAAGAGAAACATGACTATATTTTGTTTTTAGGGAAGGGTATTTCTTTGGTAAGATAGAAGAGACTTTGTGGTTTTGCAGGCAGGGGGAAGGAGACAATGAGAAGAAATGGAAAATTCAGGAGGGAATGCCTGATGTGCCCAGAAGAGATGGAGGGCAGTAGAGAAACAAAAGTACAAATAGAGGACCAGGCTTGACCAAAGACAATGTTTCACCTGCTAGGTCAGTTGTGAAGACATAAAGAGTGTGAGGCTGTAAGTAGGGAAGTTGAAGAAGTTTTCATCTGGTCACTGAACTGTATGGGCAGCTATTTACTGAGAATAAGTGAAGATAGAAAAGATTGGATGGGTTAACAAGGAACACTGAGGTTTGAAGTATTGCCTTGGAATATGTGACAATGTGTGACCATGTGTGGAGCAGCACCGAGGACCCAGCTGAGTTACCAGAAAGCCACTCATTGAAAAAGAACTTTGCTTAGTAATGACATTTACAAAACCAGCCAGCTATGCTTGGTCAAATATGGAACTTCAGAAGGGAATCTCAGGACAGGTCATTCTTCTTTAAAATGACTCATCTAATGAAAGAAAGCAAGACCTAAGCGTAACAGTCACCATTAATCAGAAGAAGAAAAAAACACGGCACAATTTAACATTCATCTCATTTCATATGTACTGCAAAAAAAAAAAAAAAAAAAAAAAAAACATTTCTAACAAACCCAGGCTGCAAATTCAAATGATTTCCAGCTCTACAAACTTGGGGACAGGATTTATGGTTTATAATGAAAGAAAAAAATCTTGGAGGGCTAGGAGGGGCAGATGTGTTCTTAGTGAATCAGATATAGAATGACAGAGGGTTATCATTTCCATAGGGATTCTGCTATAGATTTCCAGGATAGCAAGACAACAAAAGTCATGTGACTACATATATAGCTATGCATCTGTGGGATATCATATATGCATAGCTATCTTTTCAATCGTGTGGATGTAATTGAAAGTGCTGGCTATTGTGATTTGCATTAGTATTTCTTTGGGGTTGCTATCAATCAGAATGGTAAAATTAACCACTCATAAATAGATATAAAACTTTGTCAGAATCTTTGTGATCAGGGTCCATGCCCAACCCTTATGGGTGATGAGCAAGAATAAGGTGATGGCATCCCATATTCACTATTTCAGATTCAGACAACTTTCCATTCTGGGTCCTGATCGCCACTGTCCAGTCACAAGAGATAGAACTTCCAGCAGAGCCCAGAAAACTGTTAGAATCAGGGGATAAAGAACAGGGAAGCCAAAGTTTGTTCACTTTAAAAGGTAGGCCGGGCGCGGTGGCTCAAGCCTGTAATCCCAGCACTTTGGGAGGCCGAGACGGGCGGATCACTACAAAAAACTAGCCGGGCGCGGTGGCGGGCGCCTGTAGTCCCAGCTACTCGGAAGGCTGAGGCAGGAGAATGGCCTGAACCCGGGAGGCAGAGGTTGTAGTGAGCTGAGATCTGGCCACTGCACTCCAGCCTGGGCGACAGAGCGAGACTCTGTCTCAAAAAAAAAAAAAAAAAAAAAAGGTAGTAGCAGAAGCCCACTCACATCTCTTGCTGTTACCGAACCAAACTGAGGTCTGCTCACCTGGGGCAACGAAACCAAACAGTAGCATTGGGATTGCAGCCAGAGAAAATGGGGCATTTATTGCAGGGCACCCAGCAAGGAGAATGAGGCAGCTCATGCTTAAGACCTAAAGTCCCTGATGGATTACAGGTAAGAGTTTTTAAAGGTAGGGAGGCAGAGGTTACAGGCAAAGTCATAAATCAATATATGGCAACTATATATTGGTTTGACCGAGAAAGGCAGGACGTCTGGGTTAGGGAGGGCACGGGTCATAGGTAGATTCAAATATTTTCTGATCTGCAGTTGGTTCAGGAGGCAGAAGTTTATCTAAAAATTTGGGATCTACAGAAAAGAATGTAAACTCTGGCTTGTGGGCATGACCTCCTCCAGGCCCTTCAGGAAGAAATTTAGAACAAAGAACTTTTATCAGAGTTCATTCCTCAGTTCCCCTTTATCTGAGGTGTATGTGCCAGTGGTTCCATTTGTTGGAGGTTTAAGTTTCTGAAACAACTCAGAGAGATATGGTAAGATGTTATCTTTAGCTTCTATGGGGAGCCAAACATCTCGTGATTCTAACTTCCTTGGCTATAGTTTTAAGCTACTATTACTTTCTTGCTTATTAAGTTGCTCACTTACTTCTCAGGGCGAGCTAGATGCCTGGAATTTCTCTAGAAATAACGCAAGACTTTTCTTGACTTCCGTGCTTGTGAGAGGCTGTCTGGCAGGCCCCTAAGAGGCATCTTGCTTGGTCTCATTGCCTTGTTAGCTTGGTGGTTGCAAGGACTTTAGGCTCCTGAGTCCATTGAACTAACCGGGCTCGTCCAGTCCTTGGACCTTTGAACTCAAGACAGTGTCTTTTTACCTTTAGCACAGTTTCTTGGTGTCCCATTGACCTAACCAACCTTGCCAAGCAGGACTTTGCTTTAGTATGCATGCTCAACCACCCCTGACCTGCCCAAGTGACTTGGGACTGTAACTCCCAGGTGCCATCATCGGACAACTGATGCATGCCTTGTTTCTCCATCTGGAAGGTCCAGAAAACAGGAACATCTGGTATCCCAAGTATGTGAGAGATTTAGATTAAGTCAGCCTACATACAATCTGATTAAAGAGCACTGTGAAAATGTCAAATGCTATAAATATGGATAATATAGTAGTAACTGAGAAGCAGCTTGGTTAATTGAAGCCAGTCCCAAGAGCTATACTATAATTATGGAGTGGTTGTGTCTGGTATACTCTGAAGCATGGCAAAGATCTTTTATGGAAAGAGGCAAGTCAAATAATTTTGCATCCCATTAATGTCTAAGATACAGCTTTAACCTAGGAAATGGTGCCAAGCATTCTTAAGAGTTTGATAAGTAAAAAGAATGTCTTGACTTAGACACCAACTATTTGTCTTTATGGCATATGACCCCAGTCACCAGCTGGCAGTTCTAAAAGATAATGGGTCCATCATTGTACCTCAGGCTCTTGGCAAATCCATCTGAGTGTGAAATAACTAGAAAAGTTTTTCTCTGACCTGAATAGATGAGAAAAAAATATTAAAAAATCAGGGATGAGGATTACACTCTAAAGGTCAACAATTCCTAAGTCGATAACCAGGACTCCAGTGTTTACAATATTGAGATTACCTTTTTTTCTTTTCTTTTCTTTTTTTTTTTTTTCCAAGATAGAGTTTCTCTCTTGTTGCCCAGGCTGGAGTGCAATGGCGTGATCTCCACTCACTGCAACCTTTGCCTCCCAGGTTCAAGCGATTCTTCTGCCTCAGCCTCCCAAGTAGCTGGGATTACAGGCACCCGCCACCACATCCAACTAATTTTTTTTTTTTTTTTTTTTTTGGTATATTTAGCAGAGATGGAGTTTCACCATGTTGGTCAGGCTGGTCTTGAACTCCCGACCTCTGGCGATCCACCCGCCTTGGTCACCCAAAGTGCTAGGATTACAGGGACATTACCTTTTCTTGAAATGTTAACAGAGGCCGGGTGCTCATGCCTGTAATCTCAGCACTTTGTAAGGCAGAGGTGAGAGGACTGCTTGAGCCCAGGATTTTGGGACCAGCCTGGGTGACGTAGTGGTATCCTGCCTTTAAATAAATGATCAAAATTAAAAACAAAAAGACTGTAGATATCTCCATTCTTCATTCATATCTTGATGTTAGCCACATTCCTAAATAATCCCCCATAATAAGACTATTATGTTTTTAATTTGACAGATTAAATCTCCAAACTACAGATTTATTTATTTAAAACTCCCAGATTTTAAATTTATTTTTAAAATGTTGCTATGGAATGAGTACAGAAGGGATTGATGTAAAAATATGTGTGTACTCTGCAGTTTCCTTCTGTACCTTTTCACAGATTTGGTGTGGTTTTTTATTTGTTTGTTTTGTTTTGTCTGCTTTTTGAGACAGGGTCTCACTCCATCACCCAGGCTGAAGCATAGTGGCACAATCTTGGCTCGCTGTAGTCTCAACCTCTCGGACTCAAGTGATCCCCCCACCCAGAAGAATGAGGGGACTGTTCTGAAGATGATAGTGTGAAGAAGATGATATAAATGAAGTAGTCCCCCCTCCTGAGTAGCTGGGACTACAGGCACACACATCACACCCAGCTAATTTTTTGCATTTTTTGTAGAGACAGGGCCTTGCTATGTTGCCCAGGCTGGTCTCAAACTCTTGGGTTCATGCAATTGGCCTGCCTCGCCCTCCCAAAGTGCTGGGATTACAGGTGTGAGCCACCACACCTGGCCTTTCATTATTTATGTCTAGATGAATGATTTCATTCTTGGGCCTCTCCCTGGATAATCTCCCTGGATAACCTCTTCTCCCACGTCTTCAGTCTGCAGTTCCACCTGCCTCCTAGGCATCTCCACTTCAATGAGCTGCAGGCCCCTTCTACTCATTATGGCTGAAATGGAGCTCAGCTCAAACCCCTCCCCATCTACCTAAGCCCTCCTCCCATGCTCCCAGCTCAGCAAATGGCACTCCCCAGAAAGCCAGAGCTAGGTATGTTGGTGTTGTCTTTGATTCCTTCTTCTTTTTCACCCTGTATTTCCAGTTGGTCTGGGTCTTGCTAATTTTAATCCTGACTATAATTGAATCCATCCCTACCTTAATCCAAGCTACAATTCTTTTTTATTTGTATTTTTATTTTTTGAGATAGGGTTTCATTCTGTTACCCAGGCTGGAGAGCAGTGGCGTGATCTTGGCTCACTGAAGCTTGAACATCCTGGACTCAGGTAATCCTCCCACCCCAGTCTCCTGAGTAGCTGAGACTACAAGCAAGCACCACCATGGCTGGCTAATTTTTTGTATTTTTAATAGAGATGGGGCTTCACCATGTTGTCCAGGCTGGTCTTGAACTCCTGGACTCAAGCAATCTGCCTGCCTCACCCTCTCAGAGTGCTGAGATTATAGGCGAGAGCCACCTGCCTGGCCTCAAGTCACAACTCTTTTTTGCATAGATTGCTGTCTTAGCTTCTAGGCTCTGCCTCAATCCTTGCCCCTCATAAAATTTGCTCATGTACTATTCCTGCTTCAAATCCTTTAATGACATCCCCTTGACATTAAGATAAGGTCTAAATTCCATTATATGGCCTCTGAGTCCTTTCTTGTCTCTCTAACTTTAGTCATTTCCCACCTCATGAGGACCTTTTCTCAATCTCTTAAAGAGACCATACTCTCTTCCCTTACCCCCATTAGACTCCACAAGGACAGGAAGGATAGTTGCCTCGATTATCATCACATTCCTAGGGCCCAATGCCTCATCTGGCCCTTGATATATGGCCATGGTCTGTGGGTCTTTGGTGCATTGCAATTTCCCTTCTAACTGGTCATTATTTAAAAAAATCTACTTTTATTTTATAAAAATAAAATAAAATAAAACAGCATCTTGCTTTGGTGCCCAGGCTAAAGTGCAGTGGTGTGATCACAGCTCACTGCAGCCTCAGACTCCTGGGCTCAAGCGACTGCCCTGCCTCAGCCTCTCAAGTAGCTGGGACTACAACAGGAGCTCGCCACTATGCCCTGCTATATTTTGTGTGTGTGTGTGTGTGTGTGCGCGTGCGCATGTGTAGAGATGGGGTTTTGCTACGTTGCCCAGGTTAGTCTTGAACTCCTGGCCTCCTCATGATATCCTCCTACCATGGCATCCCAAAGCACTGAGATTATAGGCATGAACCACCTCTCCTGGCCTAAAGATGTATTTGTAAGCTTTTTTTTTTTTTTTTTTTTTTTTTTTTTGCCACAGGTTCTCATTCTGTCACACAGACTGGAGTACAGTGGTACAATCTTGGCTCACTGCAGCCTCGACTTCCCAGGCTCAAGTGATCCTCCCACCTCAGCCTCCTGAGTAGGTGGGACTACAGGTGCCCACCACCATGCCTGCCTCAGCCTCCCAAAGTGCTGGGATTATAGGTGTGAGCCACCTTGCCTGACCTAAAGATGTATTTTAATTCCCATATTCCACTCTTGAATTCCTATCAGACCAAGTAACCTTATCCTCCTAAGATTGTTTGTACTATACTATATTATATCTCACGTCCACGTTATTACCAGTGAAATAATACATTTCACTCATTTACAAAATAAGGCTCTTCCTGTAGAAGTCACACCTGTCTTCCATAAAAACTGGTTTCACAAGTCTATCTAGGTGTTTGTCTCCTCTTCTAATTTCAATCTAAAGCCCTTCTGATTTGGTCGCCCTATCTCCAGGACACGAATATTGATCTCAGCCCTCTTGAGGGACATTCCTTCCCAAGTCATGTGTCAGTTTGCTATTTCACAGGACGTTAATGTTTCACGTTGTTGAAGTGTTGCAATATTTGGAGACTCCGATAGTCAGAAACTTCTTCTTTGTGTCTAACAAATTGCTCCTGCTGTAATTTTGAAATGGGCACTCTAGGAAGGGAGAGTTCCACACATCTCCCTGATCCCCACCTCCCACCCCCCATAATCTTAGAGTAAAGAGTAGAGATCCATGAAGCCCTTTCCTTCTTTCATGGCACCCGGCCCTGGGGTCTGATTCTCCCATGTTTACAGAACAACACCAATCATGGGTGAATTGGACACTCCATTTTATGTTTTCATTCTTATTTTTCACAAATTTGTGTGTCATACTCATGCAGGGGTCATGCTAATGTTCTCTGTGTCATTCTAATTTTTGCATATGTGCTGCTGAAGCAGGCACTATTTTATGTTTTTAAATCTAATGAGATAAGGTTTATTTTGTCATGTAATTTCAAAGGAATTACTAGTTTATCAAATTTTAAGCAATATATTATTAGAAAAATAATGTGAAAAGTGTCTTTCTCTTTGCCACATCAAATAAGGAGAAAGGATAAATTTTTTAAGAATCAGTAACTTCTGAAAACATACAGAGGAAAGTCTGAACAAATTCACTTTAGATGCCAAAGTCTTTGGAGAATGTGGGGACTCTTCTGAAGATGATAGTATGAAGAAGATGATATAAATGTTTGAAATGGAATTCAGAGAGGTTCCTTTTCTGTGATCCTTCACTATTCTTACCTTGCCAATCCATAGCCCTGAATAAGCACAAACAGGCCAGGTGCAGGGGCTCACACCTGTAATCCCTCCCAGCACTTAGGAAGGAGAAAGTGGGAGGATTGCTTGAGCCCAGGAGTTCGAGACCAGTGTGAACAACATGCAAAACCCATGTCTCTACAAAAAATATTAATGAAAAAGGTTAGCTGGGTGTGGTGGTGTACACCTGTAGTCCCAGCTACTTGGAAGGCTGAGATGGGAGGAAGATCACCTGAGCCTATGAGGTTGACGCTGCAGTGAGCCGTGATTACACCACTGTGCTTCAGCCTGGGTGACAGAGCAACACCCTCTCTCAAAATAAATAAAAATACAAACACCTGTCTCCTTTGTTCTTCATCATGGGCTGTTCTGCTTGGCTATGGAAATTGGTATCTCGTTGCACAACATCAGCCGTGCCTTCAATATTGCTCATGAGTCTTCTTACTCATGAGTCTTCCTTGTTGATGTCCTGTTCCAGTCAGACCACACCTGGTATCATACACAATTCTGGAGCCACATATCCAGAGAGACTGAGACAAGCTGAAGCATGTGCAGGAGCTTAGAAATTCAACCTGTGCCTTGTGAGCAGTCCTTGAAAGAACGTTCGATGTTTAGTTTGAAGAACAGGAGAGCTGATTTCTGAAGTTCAACAGTCATTCAGGAGGTTCCAAGAAATAGAACTTGGACTAATTGGCAAGAACTGCAGAGAGAAGGATTCAAGGGTCAGAACAAAGAGGAACCTTATAAGAGTTCTCCAGAAATAGAATGGGCTCCCTCAGGAGAAGGTTGCCTTCACTAGAGCTGATTATGTCAAAGTCTAATCTGTCACAGATGGCTGAACTAGAATGCTGGGATCCCTTGTAACCAAGAAGACCTATTATTCTGTGTTGTAGTTTTCAAATTTATTTTTAAAATGTTTTCTCATTGCATTATGCATAAGAGATACATCATGATTATTAAAACTGGGCTTTTGCCAGGGAGGAGGATATGAAGGCAAAAAAAAAAAAAAAAAAACATAATTACTGCATGGCATTAGAAGTGCCATACTAAAAGGGCGTCTAAGAGCACAAAAGAGGAAGTGACTACTGAAGAAGTCAGAGACTTTTCCTGAAGGAGGTGAGTTTTAAGCCCAATCTTGTAGAATTGAGCCAACGTGTTCATAATCAAAAAGGAGCAAGTACAGTCATTTGGGAAAATAATATGGAGGTTCCTCAAAAAACCAAAAATAGAATTACCATACGACTCAGCAATTCTGTTTCTGGGTATATATCCAAAGGAATTGGAACTGGAACATCTAAGAGACCTGCACACCTCTGTTTATTTCCGCATTATTCATAACAGCCAAGATAGGAAGCAACCTAAGTGTTTAGCAGTGGATGAATGAATAAAGAAAATGTGGTATATACACACGCGATGGAATACTATATACAATCTTTAAAAAACAAGGAATGTCTGTCATTTGAGACAACACAAATGGAATCAGAGGACATCATGTTAAGTGAAATGAGCCTGGCTCAGAAAAACAAATAATGTATCATCTCACTTATATGTGGAATCTAAAAAAGTTCAATTACATGCAAATGGAGAGTAGAAAGAAGGGTGAGTACCAGAGGCTTCGCAAAGATGGAGGGATAGAGAAAGGGGAGATGTTAATCAAAGGGTACAAACTTTCATTTAGACTGGAGATAAGAAATAATGTAGTGATCTACTGAACTGCATGGTGACTACAGTTAATAACAACATATATTTCAGGGCCAGGCATGGTGGCACATGCCTGTAATCCCAGCACTTTGAGAGGCCAATGTGGGTAGATCTCTTGAGCTCAGGAGCCCAAGACCAGCCCGGACAACATGGTGAAACTCCGTCTCTACCAAATATACTAAAAATTAGCCTGGCATGGTGGCACGTGCCTTTGGTCCCAGCTACTTGGGAGGCTGAGGTGAGAGGATCACCTGAGCGTGGAAGACCAAGGCTGCAGTGAGCTGAGATTGTACCACTGCACTCCAGTCTGGGTGTCAGAGTGAGACCTCATGTCAAAAAAGAAAAAAAAAGTCAAATAAAATAAAAACCATATAAAAAAAAATAATAATGTATATTTCCAAACTGCTAAAAGTATAGATGTTTAATATTCTCACCACAAAGAAGTGGTAAGTTGGTAAAGTGATATATAAGTTAATGAGCTAGATTAATCTCTACAATGCATACATTAGAGATCAAAACATTACATTGTACTCCACAAAAATACACAATTATTTGTTAATTATAACTAATAAATTAATAGAAGGAAGAACCATAAGCAAAAGTACAGGAGAATTAGAAGTGCATGTTGTGTGTAGCCCATTGTGTATAAATGGCTTTAAATGGCACTGCACCTTTGTTTTCCAGCAAAAGTTAAACTTTCATTTCCCCTGATTCAATCAGCAGACTTTTACTGAGCACTTATACTGTATACAATACTGTGAGGTGAGAAGCTTTAAAGCTTTGAAAGTAATCTAAGACCGGATTTTTAACAACTTTATAAGAGCTTAAGGTCATGACACCTTATGTTTGTTATGAGACCACAAGGAATTCTTGAAGACTTGAAGCCCAGGGATGAAAAGATTAAATAGGTGTTGTAGAAAGTTGTGATGTGTTTGTATGAGGTGGTGTGGACTTTGGAGCACTTGAGGTTAGGAGACTTCTGACCTTGTGTAGTGAAGCTGGAAATAAGGAGGAAGGGATGGAGTCAATCATTATTTCAGAAGTAGATATGACAAAACTGAAATATGGGGATTGTGAGGAAGCAGGATCAGTTGAACATGACTCAGAAATTTCTGGTTAGAGTACTGAGCGGAAGATGAAAACACTGCAGGAACACCAGATGATGAAGAGTCTGATTTTAAATGTGTCAATTTAGAGGTGCCCAGGGACATCCAGTTGGGACAATCTGATGATTCTCAGAAATATGGGCCTAGAGCCCAGGAGAGAGAAATGGAGGCTGGTAATAACAAGTTGGAGTCACCATAAATCAGTCATCTCTGCCCTGGAGGCCTCCCCTCCTTTCCTCTGAAAATAGAGCCTCCTTTATTCCGGAAACAGCTCCCCCACAATCCCCACCATGAGGCTGTCTTTGGAGCTGCCGAGTTCCTCCATCACCACATCACCACATCCCCTGGCCACTGCTGCCCGATCTAGAGGCAGGTGTCTGACTCAAGAGAAGCTAAGTATGATTCCTTCATGGTAATGTTTTTAAAATTTAAACATCCAACATGTACAAAAGTCTACAGAATAGCCTAACATTCAGTGTGTTGTCATGGGTCTTAGAAAAACAAACAAACAGAATAGCGTAACAAACTCCCATCTGTGTAATACCCAGCTTCAACAATGATTCATTGGCCAATCTTGGTTCACCCATACGTCCATCTTTTTCCTCCCTTGTCATATTATTTTGAAGCAGATACCAAATATCTGGGATTTCACTCTCTGGTATTGGAAGGTGTAGGATGTAAATAAATAGATAGGAATGGTTTGCAGCCATGCTTCTTTCATGTTGAGCAAGCCAGACTAAAGGAAGAAAAGATGAAACTGACATAAAGAAAAAAATAGGAAGAAAAAGTCCTAGAAGCTTTTGAGTCTGTTGTTCCCAATGTTCCAGAGTCCTCTCCACAGTTTGATTGTTCCATCTGTAGATTCTCTGAGCCCAAAATCTTCCTTCCAGCTTTAACCAGGTTGAGTAGGATATCAGTCCCTTACTACCAGGCATTCTGACTAATACACATCAGTATTCACCTAATGATTGAAGCCATCTGGGAGGTTGTTCTCTCTTGTAAAGACAGCTTCCCTCCCCGCTGAATGTCCACATCCTTTAACACAAAGGCCACCTCCTTCATGGCAATTTTCTTAATCCTAGTAGCAGGAAGTGGCCTCTCCTATTCCTGAATCACAGGGCACCTTGTCTACACACCCTCATGATGTGCCTCATATTCTCTTATTTTAGAGCCATTTGGGTGTATGTGCTAGGTTTTTGCTACAAACTGTAAGCCTCTTAAAAAACATACAAAAAGACTTGAAGCAGTTTTTTTTTATTTCTCATCTCACCTCTCAACATCATATACAGTATAAGTTCTTGGTAAAAGTCTGCTGATTGAACGAGGGGGAAAATGTTGAACTTTTGTTGTTAAATAAAGGCGCATTTAAAGGTTGAGAGAAATGCATGGAAAGAGATTCAGGGCAGTTTCTCTAGTCTTCCTAGATCAATTCTGTGTAATAGAAAGGGAGTGTATAATAATCATTCAGAAATACAGTCATAATAAAACCAAGAAAGCAGCACCCTAATTATATAGTATTAATTTAATGAAAGCATAATGGCTACCAATATGAAGCCATGGTTACTGCCTTTCTCAATAAATCCCATAATGAAAATGTACTGGACTATATTTTATTTCATCTAAAAGAAGTATGCTATGCTTTAGAGTTCTCAAACTTTATCGTGCACTGGAATCAACCGGAAGACCCTGTTAAAGGCAGGTTCTGATTCATTAGGTCTGGGGTAGGTTTGAGAAGATTACTTTCTGACAAGGCGAGCTCCCCAGTGACACTGATGCTATGAGTCCACGGACCACGCTTTGAGGAACAAGAATGTATACCAGTGATTCCCAAAAGTGGCTGCCCAGTGAAACCATCAGGGAGCTTCAGAAACTAATGATGTCTGTGTCCCACTCCAGGTCTTCAGATTTAATTCATCTAGGGTGTGGCTGGACTTAGGAAATTTTTAAAGATCTCCTAATGATTTGAGTATACAGACAAGTTTAGGAATTACTGCTCTGTTCATTGCAGAATTAGACTGAATGGCCAGATCTGGGCTCTGCCTCTGCTACTTTCAGGCTCGCTGGGTTATCTCGGGAAAATCAGTTCGTATCTCTGATCTTCAGTTTCTGATCTCCAACACGGAGGTCATAAATCCATTGATCACATTTTCAAGAAACAAACTAGAGAAGGTATAGGGAGATTTTTGTAGCCTCCAAAGTTCTGCATGGATATGAAGAATTACTGGGAATGAGTCTGGATCAGAACTCTCCAATATGATAGCCACTAGCCACATTCAACTATTAAGCTCTTGAAAGGTGGCTAGGATTAAATGTCGAAAATATTTAAGCCAGGTATGGTGGCTCATGTCTGTAGTCCCAGCTACTCAGGAGGCTAAGATGGGAGGTTCTCTTGAGCCCAGGAGTTCAAGGCTACAGTGAGCAATGACTGCCCCACAGCACGCCAGCCTGGGAGGCAGAGCAAGACTCCTGTCCCTAAAAAATTTAAAAATAAAGCAGAAAAAAGAAAACATTTTAGATATCTTGGATTACATATATTAAAATTGGCCAGGCACAGTGGCTCACGTCTGTAATGCCAGCACTTTGGGAAGGCCAAGGCAGGTAGATCACCTGAGGTCAGGAGTTCAAGACCAGCCTGGCCAACATGATAAAACCCCGTCTTGGCCGGGCGCGGTGGCTCAAGCCTGTAATCCCAGCACTTTGGGAGGCCGAGACGGGCGGATCACGAGGTCAGGAGATCGAGACCATCCTGGCTAACACGGTGAAACCCCGTCTCTACTAAAAATACAAAAAACTAGCCGGGCGATGTGGCGGGCGCCTGTAGTCCCAGCTACTCCGGAGGCTGAGGCAGGAGAATCGCTTAAGCCTGGGAGATGGAGGCTGCAGTGAGCCAATATCACACTACTGCCCTCCAGCCTGGGTGACAGAGCAAGGTCCTGTCTCTTAAACAAACAAACAAAAATTAAAATTGACTTCACCTCTCTCCCTCTCCCTATTTATTTACTTAGTTTTTTCAATCCTGCTCCTTCTGTAAGTTTTTGTTTGTTTGTTTAAGAGACAGGACCTTGCTCTGTCACCCAGGCTGGAGGGCAGTAGTGTGATATTGGCTCACTGCAGCCTCAATTTCCTAGGCTTAAGCGATACTCCTACACTAGCCTTCTGAGTAGCTGGGACTATAGACACATGCCCCAACACCTGGCTCCCCGGCTTCCACCTGTTTCTTTGTTTCCTTTTTTTTTCTTTCTTTCTTTTTTCTTTTTTTTTTTGTTGTAATGTGGCTATTAGCAAATGTAAACTTATATATGTGGCTCACATTGTGTTTCTATCCAACAGCGCTGGCCTAGACTTTTTAAAGAAATGGCAGATGACAAAAAAATTAACTTTACATTCCCAACTGCTAACACAGGAATTCTAAATTCCTCCTAAATCCAATACAAATAAATGTTGAAAAGTATATCCTAGATGAATGAGCTATTTCAATGTGCTGTCAGTCATTAAACTGAAACATACTTAGTATCGAGGTGGGATACACAGAATAGTACATACCTGGAGGGACAGCTCAAAGGAAAGGTACACTCTATTTACAAAGGAGAAAAGAGATGGGCCATTACTGAAACAGATATTGTATGAAAAAAAACATACTAGTTTTGGGGGAGGGGGAAATGGCAAAAAAAGAGCAATCAGGAACTAATGTCTCCACCTCTCATTTTCTTGCCCATGTGCCTCCTGGGTCTTATCACAGTCCCATAAGAGAGACGAGACTCAATTCCAATGGCTGGGACTTCCTGACCAGAGCCCAGAGCAGTGGAGAATACTGATCTAGATTCAGGATGTGATACAACCAGCCTTGCCACTTGCAGCATGTGACTGCTTGTATTAGTGCATTTTCATGTTGCTGATAAAGACACACCCAAGACTAGGGCAATTTTACAAAAGAAAGAAGTTTAATGGACTCACAGTTCCACATGGCTGGGGAGGCCTCACAATCACGGTGGAAGGTGAAAGGCGTATCTCACATGGTGGCAGACAAGAAAAGAGAATGAGAGCCAAGTGAAAGGGGTTTCCCTATATAAAACCATCAGATCTCATGAGACTTATTCACTACCATGAGAGCAGTATGAGGGAAACTGCCCCCATGATTCAGTGATCTCCCACTGGGTTCCTCCTGCAACACATGGGAATTGTGGGAGCTGCAATTCAAGATGAGATTTGGGTGGAGACACAGCCAAACCATATCACTGCTGTAATTAATCCGTGGCACCAAAGGATTTCATAGTAGGTAAGGACACCGTGTGAGGTAGGGAGGTCCAGCACAGCGCCCCAGGGTTCTGGAGCAAGGCCATGCCATTTGCAGCAGAGAATTTGTCACCATTTGAGAAGCAGATCCTGTGTGTTACAGGGTCCCATTTGAGACCATGCATCAGGGTTTGGACACTGGCACACCCAACAAGTCATTAGGTAGGATGGGAGCAACAGCAGTGCGCAATGAAAATAGTACATTTGAGATCAGGCCTGAGATTGTGCACTGGTCTGCAGTGCACAAGCAAGTTCTACAAATAGAACATCCACTAGGCCAAGCATGGTGGCTCACACTTGTAATCCTAGCACTTTA
This sequence comes from Piliocolobus tephrosceles, assembly GCF_002776525.5. Lineage (NCBI taxonomy): Eukaryota > Metazoa > Chordata > Mammalia > Primates > Cercopithecidae > Piliocolobus > Piliocolobus tephrosceles. Next base: position 90,914,945 of record NC_045439.1, on the reverse strand, counting down.
GGAGGCTGAGGCAGGAGGATTGCTTGAGGCCGGGAATTCACAAGCAGCCTGGGCAACATAGTGAGATTCCATCTCTCCAAAAAATAAAAGTAAAAAGATTAGCCAGGTGTGGCGGTGTGCACCTGTAGTCCCAGCTACTTGGGAAACTGAGGTGAAAGGATCACTTGAGCCCAGGAGTTCAAAGCTGCAGTGAGCTGTGATCATGCCACTGTACTCCAGCCTAAGTGACAGAGCGAGAACCTGTATATAGGTGTGTGTGTGTGTGTATATATATATATATATATGTGTATATATGTGTGTGAACCTGTATATATGTGTGTGTGTGTGTGTGTATATATATCTCCATACAGCTCTTTAATTCATCATAATTTATTTCAGCAATCTACCAATTTGGGGACATTTGTCTTGTCTGAATTGCTGCTTATTTAAATTATTCCATGCTTAATTTATATTCTATGCTTATAGGTTTAAAAAATGGTAACTAGTTGTTTTATTCTGCCTTTATTTAAACTTTTTTCTTATGATTTTGGCCATTTGTATTTTTAAATTAAATATCCTGTTTATTCCTTCTGTTCATAGTTCCATTGGAAATGATCAAAATTCATTTGCATAATCTTAAAAATAAAAAATTACTATAATGGCTTTAACTAAGTTATTTACTTCTGTTGCACCAAGGCAATTGCTTGCGCCATGACCTCCTGGGGAAGGTTTTCCACAACCACTGATAGAGGAGGGAAAAATCCAAACCTGGATCATGAATCAGTCAGCTCAGTATGTTGGTTCAAGCCAAAGATGGACTGCTGCCACTATTGTCCCACTCAGGAGTGGCCCTGAAAACAGCCTCAAGGGAACAGATAGCCTCTCAGTGGACAGAACTTCTGAAGGTGCACCTGGTTATCAACGTGATATAAAGGGAAAGAAAAGAAAATATACTAAGGAAATGGAACGGGCTTGCCACGTGGTGTTGGTTACCTGTTTTGTTTGTGGTTATGAAGTCTAAGCTGAACCGGTCACCCAGGTTCTGCGCGTTTTCTCTGGTGACAGATAATTGGATACTAGTACAAAGAAATCTAAGAGTTGCATTCACTCAGGGTTGGAGTTCTGCCAGGTAAATATGATAAAGGGAAAAAGGCACAGAGGAGATGAAGGCATTTTAAGGAACTGATTGTAATCATAAGAAATGAAGACTTGAGGGAGATAATGGGATACTGAAAATTTAATGTGGAAAAGGAGGGGAAATCAATGGATTTAGTCAAATAATTGTTGAAGTGGGGTATTAGAGAAAGTAAGCTTGGAAGAGAGAAAGATGTTTGAAAGGAAAGTTTCAGAAAAGGTGAATTTATCAGGAGTACTTGGTCTAAAGTATGGCAATGGGAAGAAGGGGTTGTGCTGGGGTGAGGGAAGGAGGTTAAGGAATTGAAGGGCTAAGGGAATGAAGAGTTAAGACTGAAATCACCAAGAATTAAAGCCCACCTGAGGTTAGAGAGGAAGACAGTAAGCCAGGAGGCCAATTCAATTCCTTTATAAATACAGGAGTGACCAGGAAATTAGCTCGTGACTGCAGGGGGTAGGTGCCAGGTCAGACAGTTGGAAGGAATGAGTTGGAAGGAGCTGGGTGTTGTGAAGGAAGGAGGAGAGAAAACTGGAGTGGCTTGGAGGGGACAATGGGGTCAAATAAGCTATCTTGATCTCCTCTCCTGGCCCTCATCAGCCAAAACAATCTAAATTCAATGGTGGGGTTTGATTTAAACAGCAAAGAGTTTATTGCTAGACATAGGCACTAACCCTCTGAGATATGTATTATCCCCATCTTACAGATGCTAAAACAATGACATTTCTTTACCCCTGTCCACAAAGTGTAAGCAAAGCCAAACAAGCAAAGCAGGTATAATTAGTGCAAAATAAATTGATAATTTTAAGTAAGAAAAAATTTTCATGCATAAAAAATACCAGATTTTTTGGTGTTGATGAGAGAGGAGTTCTTGTTACAAAAACATTATATATTCATTATAATATGCAAATACAGACAAGCAAAAGAACAAAAAGAAAACTCATAATCCCACTCTGTAATGTTAACTGTCACTGACACATTAACATATATTATTTAGATCACACATGTATATATATATATGCATATATGTTCAAATAATTCTATTTCTGCCAAGATAAGATCATATCCATACAGCTCTTTAATTCATCATAACTTATTTAAGCAATCTACCCATTTCGGGACATTTGTCTTGTTTAAATTGCTGGTTATTTAAATTATTCCATGCTTAATTTCTATGCTATGCTTATAGGTTTAAAAAATAGTAACTAGTTGTTTTATTCTGCTTTTATTTAAACTTTTCTTCTTATGATTTTTGCCATTTGTATTTTTTAAAATTAAATATTTTGTTTATTCCTTCTGTTCATATTCCTATTGGAAAAGATCAAAATTCATTTGCATAATCTTAAACATCAAAAATTACTGTAATGGCTTTAATAAACAACTGCAGTCTCTTCTTTCAGCTGTTTCCCATGACTCGATTTTTTGATCATTTTGGTCCTTACATTCCTGAGCTGGTTGCCAAATCTTGGACTAAGCCAAAATGTCTTCCTATCTTTTCAAACTCTTTGTTATCTTCTGTTTCAGAGGATGGAGGAGGTAGGTGGATACTTATACCTTCTCTGTCCTTATTGGTTGCTAGAAACTTTACCCTTTCAGATTTAAACCTGAAACTAATATTCAAATGCACAATTCCTAAGTCAATTTGAGAAGTCTAACGGAAATTCAACTGGAATATCTTTCCAGGTTTTTCTTTGTTCTTTTCTTACCTTGGTATTATGTTCTCTACACTAGAGCCAAAATCTTTCAATATCTGGATATATCATAGCACATGAAAACTGCTCTCATTATATTTAATTCTCAGTGCTCTTCCTCTTTCTATCTGGGTTACTGCCTTTCTGGGATAACTGTGCAATTCCCCTCCCCAATTTCTGTCCTTTCTGCAGCCTTTATATGGAGTTAGACAGAAGGAACATTTGATGATTGGACTGAAACTCTTGAAATTATCTCCAAGCCATGGTGCAGGGAAACAGAACCCAAGCAAAGAGCAGGAATCCTGCTGGGTGAAAGAAATAGAGATTAGAGTTCACGACTGTGTAGGCTGCTGGGGTCAGTGTATTTGTAAGAAGAAAGTCTCAGAAAAGGAGTGAAAAATACCTGCACACACACACAAATTCCATCATATGTTTGACTGAATTGTAAAAGATGCATGGGTAGGCTAAGATTCCAGGTGACCAGAAGGCTAGAGAGTAAAGATCTCAGTACTGGACAGTGCTGGGAAGATTTTGAAGTTCAGGAGTACCCAGAGTAGACGTACTTGGTTAACATGTGAACTCTCAGTTGAGACTCTAGAAAGATCATACCATAGGAATAAGAACCATTTATTAGAAGTAAGGGGTACACTTTAGAAACTAGGGCAAAATTATAAAAGACTTGCCCTAACTAAGCCTAAAACCAATCCTCAAGTCTCAACATGATCAAAGTGATCATTTGGTGATTTTACTTCGTGCAAGAACAAAATTTAACAGTCTCTTAAGGAATATTACATAATCCAGAGCCTCTGCAATGTACAATCTACAACATTTGGCATACAATAAAATTATCAGACACACAAAGAGGCAGGAAAAAAGAGACCAATTACTAAGAAATGAAACAGTCAATAGAAGCAGACTCAGAGATGACCCTAGTATTGAAGTCAGCACACAATAACTTCTTTTCATTAATATTTTTTAGAAAACAGAGGAAAAAAGTATGAAATGGGTAAAAGAATAAGCTTTTCAATAGAAAACTAAACTATATTCTTAATAAACCAGGTAGACACTTTAGAAATAGAAAACAATATCTGAAATTAGAAATTTATTAGAATAACTTATCAGCAGACTGCACATAGCAGGAAATAAGATTAGTATACTTGGAGACAAGTCAAGGAAATTACTAGAACTGAAGCACAGAGGAGGGAAAATAGTGAAAAAGTTTCTCTTGTTACTCTGTTTCCCAAATAGTACCAGGTTATTAATTAAAATCTCTAGTCTCATTAATAATTAGAATTTTGCACTTCATTCAAAGTTGAATGTTTTTACTTCCTCAGCTTTGACCTATATAGGCCCGTAGTCAAAAGAAAATTCTCTTTCTTCACCTAGTTCTTCTCATGCACCCTACTAACCAGTTTCTGACTCTCTGAAGTTAGATCAGGGCAGAATGTAGAGGAGAAAATGGACAGAAATTTCTTTCTTTCTTTCTTTTTTAAGCACCTTCTTGCTCTGTGCCCAGGCTGGAGTGCAGTGGTACAATTGTAGCTCACTATAGTCTCAGTCTCCTGACGTCAAGACATCCTCCCTCTTCAGCCTCCCAAGTAGCTGGGACTACAGGTGTGCACCACTGTATGAGGCCAGGAACTTTTAAAGTTGACTACTATAGTGAGTTGGCTTATGTCTTCCGCGGACTTGGCAGGGTTCAAAGTTAACTCTTTCTCTTCCATGGGACTTTAAAAGATTCTTCAAAAACCCCTCCACTTCCTGTTTTTGGGCTGATACCTTTTCCTCTGGCTGGCTGCTTACAGCACCTTCCTTAGCCCCTAAGAATGCTGTGGTCCAGTCCCACAGCTTCCAAGAAGGTCCTGAACTGGTTTGCTCTTCCTCTCTCCACTAGAAATATGCACCTATTCTTTGTCTCATCAAAATCTGGGAGGGCAGTCAAATCCCAAAGCCTGTTCCCAGAGCCAAGTTCCCACAAGCCAGTCTTTCCTAAACTAGCTATCTCAGGTGCAAATCAGTCACCAGTCTGTTGGTTTCTGAAAGTTCAAGAGACACATATTGTGATTTCTAGTGGTCTGATTGGAGCCCATTTTCGTAAGCTTGAAGTGAGGAGCTTAAGAAAACTGGAGGCTCTCCAACCACCACCATCTCTCCAAATGTTCCATAGGCTTGAGGTAGGTAGTTGGCTGAGGGTCACAAAATCTTTTGCAAATCCAGGCAGAGGTCTTGCATCTCACTTTGGCTTGTCTGGGGACTGTGTAATAAAGGGTTAACTCACAGGCTTATGGTGTTCAACCCCTGCACATTCCAAAGAAAGGGTCGGCCTTTGTATACCTGAGGTCTTGGACGACGTCAGATGACTTAATGTTAGTAATGTGATTTATGATGCGGGCCTTAGGCTGCACTGTGTTTGACCTCGGGGAAGGCCAGAGACTGAATAACAAAACCCTGGACACCAAAACTCTCTGATGAGCTTCTGTGGTTGGCCATACTTTGTGTGTACCACCACACGTTGTTCCTGGGAGAATTAAGTACTCTCTGTACAACTCCTCTAGGAGAGGACAGTGGCAAGCTCATACCTGGTCTGTCCTGGACTCTCTCTCTCTCCCTTTCTTTTCTTTCTTTCTTTCTTTCTTTCTTTCTTTCTTTCTTTCTTTCTTTCTTTCTTTCTTTCTTTCTTTCTTTATTTCTTTCTTTCTTTCTTTCAGAGTCTTACCCCGTCGCCTAGGCATGCAAAGGCATGATCTCAGCTCACTACAACCTCTGCCTCTTGGGTTTTCAAGTGATTCTCCTGCCTCAGCCTCCTGAGTAGCTGGGATCACAGGTGCCTGCCACCACGTCTGGCTAATTTTTTTGTCTTTTAGTAGAGATGGGGTTTCACCATGTTGGCCAGGTTGGTCTTGAACTCCTGACCTCATGCTCTGCCGCCTCGGCCTCCCAATGTGCTGGGATTACAGGCGTGAGCCACCAAGCCTGCCTTCCTTTGCCATTTTCATCTGTATTTTTTCACTCTAATAAACTAAGACTGTAAGTATCACAGCTTTTCTGAGTTCTACGAGTTTCTACCAAATCATTGAACTTGACAGTAGTCTTGGGAATCCTCCATGCTGGAGCCAAAACAGAAACAAACATAATGACTTTTGTAGCATACTGCTGCAATATTATTTTTAAAAACTCAAATCTTCAGAGAATTACAGAGGTTAATGTAATACCAACGTATCCATTGCCTACAATTAATAAATACTTTTTATCATATTTGTTTCAGTTCTTCCTTTATTTTCTTTGTTTGGTTAAGAAATAAAACATTGTAGGCCCGGCGTGGTGGCTCAAGCCTGTAATCCCAGCACTTTGGGAGGCCGAGACGGGCGGATCACAAGGTCAGGAGATCGAGACTATCCTGGCTAACATGGTGAAACCCCGTCTCTACTAAAAAATACAAAAACTAGCCAGGCGAGGTGGCGGGCGCTTGTAGTCCCAGCTACTCGGGAGGCTGAGGCAGGAGAATGGCGTGAACCCGGGAGGCGGAGCTTGCAGTGAGCCAGGATCCGGCCACTACACTCCAGCCTGGGCGACAGAGCAAGACTCCGTCTCAAAAAAAAAAAAAAAAAAAAAAAGAAATAAAACATTGGGAGGCAGAGGTGGGAGGATCACTTGAGCCTAGGAGTTTGAGACCAGCCTAGGCAACATAATGAGACCTCAACTCTACAAAAAAATTTAAAAAATTACTGGGGAGTGGTTGTGCATGCTAGTAATCCCAGCAGCTACACAGGAGGCTGAGGTGGGTGAATTGCTTGAGCCCAGGAAGTCAAGGCTGCAGTGAGCCATGAAGGCCCCACTGCCCTCCAGCCTGGGTGAGAGAGTGATACCCTGTGTCAAAAAAAAAAAAAAAAAAAAAAGGAAAGAGAAGAAATAAAACAGTACATAATAGACACACATCAAGTTTCCTTTGAACCCCACCCAGTGCTGGTCCCTGTGGCAATCACTCCTCTGAGATTGATGAACATTCTTCCTTTTGGGGTTTTGATACTATTTTCCTGTGTATTTTTGTTGTTGTTGTTGTTTGTTTGTTTGTTTTTGAGTTAGAGTCTCATTCTGTTGCCTAGGCTGGAGTGCAGTGGCGTTATCTCGGCTCACTGCCACCTCCGCCTCCCAGGTTCAAGTGATTCTCCTGCCTCAGCCTTCTGAGTAGCTGGAATTACAAGTGTGCACAAACATGCCCAGCTAATTTTCGTATTTTTAGTAGAGATGGGGGGGTGGGTTTCACCATGTTGGCCAGGCTGGTCCTGAACTCCTGACCTCAAATGATCTGCCTGCCTTGGCTTCCCAAAGTGCTGGGATTACAGGCGTGAGCCACTGCGCCCGGCATTCCTGTGTATGTTTGTATCCCTTTATGGATGTGCATGTCATCCTAGCACAGGGACCTTGCCATCTTCTCTGCATCACTCCAGTTTTGACAAGCACATTGGTGAAGTGTGCATACTTGACTCGATATCAACCCAACAAATGTGGATTGGGAAGTGTTTGCCAGGTGTCAGGCCTTGTACTGTGGGCAAGTAGTGTCAGTTCACTACTCTCATGCACCCCTGACCTGATGACTATGATAGTGACTTGCTGAACTCAGTACATATGTTCTGAATGGTCCTTCCTAAATACTCACTATTCCCTCAGCACTTGAGGATTCTTCCCTAAGTCAGACCTAGACATGATGAAGGAGAATATCAGGAAGAGACCAAGGCCACAGTCAGGCCAAGCATTTTTTGGAGTTTCTGGTTCCTCTCTTCAGAGCACTGACCCAGTATCCTGGGCTGGTTTAGACTCTCTGAGGGTTGTGAGCTTTGCAGCTTATCAATAAGAGGGAGAATAATGCTCGCCTTCTAGACTCAGTCAGGAGTGTTTATTAAGTTACTTGTTTCCTGTATATCAGGCTCAGCAATCAAGCCCTACTCTGTATCATAGCTTGATCAGCCCTCACTAAGTCTATACAGAGAGAGTTAGTATAGATGGGACCCACTCTATTGGCCATTGACTTACCTTGATGAATGATCTGTCTTTCTAGAAACGGTTTCTAAACCCTTAAGATAAAGTGGCTTTAAAGGGCTAGATGACTTTTCAAGTTCCTTAAAGCCCAACCATAGGCCTTTAAAATTCTGAGAACCCTAAAGCCCAACCATAGGCCTTTAAAATTCTGAGAACCTCAAGACAACAACAACAACAACAAATTGCATGTACCTCTACAATCAGGGAAAGATGGAGATACTACCCAAACAGAATATTCTGTTTCAGGATTGAAGTTCTTCTCTGGATTCCTAGGAATGTTATTTTCACAATGTGAGGGAAAAGCTGCCTGGATGCAGGAGTATTCCAGAATGATTGTTTTGGTATGACTGTGAGCAAATTCAGTTCCGTTTTCAACTAACTTTCATTTGGTGACCACTTAGTGCTTTCTGAGTGCCAGGCAGTTTGCTGGTAGAATGGAAAATCAGAAGGGTATCAGGTTCAAAGGGAGGCACAGGTGGAGTGAAGAGAAGCCAACAGGTAGAAATGTCTTCCAGGTTGAAAGGATCAAAGAAGTCTTCATGGAGAAGGTGGCATAGTGAATTGAATTCTTTTCTATAGAGGTATTTGTTTTGTTTTTACTTAATATGGATTTATTGAGCAATTATGTCATGCCACGCACTATGCAATGCAATGGACTTGGGATATAAGAATGAATAAGACACAAATTCAGGTCTTTGCCTTCAAGGAGATCCCACACAAGCACGATCATGATAGCATGTGACTGAGGGAAATGGAGGGTGCTATAACCAGACAAGAGGCTTGTGAAAGTCTCCAGGAGAAAGGAGCAGGGCTAAACTGGTGCCAAATAGATTTATAGGCATGATCAAGGCAGATAATAAGTAGGAAGGCTTTCTTCTTCTCCTCCTCCTCCTCCTCTTCCTTCTTCTTCTCCTCCTCCTCCTCCTCCTCCTCCTCCTCCTCCTCCTCCTTCTTCTTCTTCTTCTTCTTCTTCTTCTTCTTCTTCTTCTTCTTCTTCGCAATGGTTATGGCATGGCAAAGACATAGTAGGGGAGAGAGCCCCAGAGTACCTGGATAGTGGTAAGCGGTAAGTGATCCAGTACCTCTGAAGCAGAATGCATAATAATGGAAAGTGACTGCATGAACAGGGGCCTGTTTGTAAAGAGCTGAGTGATCAATGAATGCAGATGGACATAAATACATGTTCAGGTGTAGTGGACCAAATGGCACAGAGTATTAACATAAATAAAATAAGAAATGGGTAAAAATGGCAGCCAAACATACCCTAGAAACTCACAAGGTGTAAACTTTGGGAGTCATGTATTTCTAGCATGACAACCATTCCTAACATGTGATTCTTAACAGCTCATCTCTTGAAAAAAGAGAGAGGAAATGCAATTTGTCGCCTATTAAACAATTGGATTTTCCATGTTCTGCTAAAGTGAAGTTTACTTCTCTCCCGGAAAACCACAATCCACAGAGGAGGAGAATAAATGATACATAAATATAAATATATCCCCCTGAAGGTCAGTCAGTAGACAAAAGGCTACTTTAGGAGATGTGCCAGTTGATGTCACAGTGAAGTCAGATAAAATTACTCATCACTATTCTGTTAACGAAAAAAAAAATGAGGGGAAACCAAGAGAAGGTCGTGAAAACTGTGTCAATTACAAGTTATTCCAGGCAAAGTCACCATACCAGACATCTTCTGCTTAAGCTATAGTGAGTAAACAATGGAAATGTTCTTCAGGAAGCTGCTCTTTCTTTGCTCATCCTCTGAGCTCCCTCTGGGTAAAGGTGCTTTCTGACCACATCCTCAGCCCAGCCCAGAATTATAGAGCCAAACAACATCTTCGGGGTGCAGCTCACCTCCCAACCAATGCCGTCCCCCAGAGGCTGCCACCTTGCCAGCATGTGTTCTTTGGGGTTTTTTTTTTTCCACTCTGTCGCCCAAGCTAGAGTGCAGTGGTGCAATCTCGGCTCACTGCAACCTCCGCCTCCCAGGTTCAAGTGATTCTCCTGCCTCAGCCTCCTGAGTAGCTGGGATTACAGGCATGTGCCACCAGGCCAGCTAATTTTAGTATTTTTTATAGAGATGGGGTTTCATCATGTTGGTCAAGCTGGTCTCAAACTCCTGGCCTCAAATGAACCACCCACCTTGGCCTGTCAAAGTGCTGGGATTATAGGCATGAGCCACCGTGCCTGGCCTCCCAGCCTCTGTTCTGAATCGAATTTGAGCACCTGGAGTTCTGCCCCTCCTGCCCCACAGCCCTTGCAAGAATAATTATTTTCTATAGGCCTCTGTTTATTGCACACTCTCCTCCGCAGGCCCCTGCAGTTCTTGCAACCTCTCCCTTTCAGAGCCTGCCTGGGTGGGCATGCTGCCCCCGGGAGGCCTCTCTTATCACCCAGTTAGCTCAGCCCAAAGGCCACTCACATCCCTTGTCACACTCCTCTGAACTCACTCCAGTTTTTCTACGGTTAAAAAAGGGAATGAACCTCCTCATGGGGTAGTGGTGAGGACAGCTGATGGAAAGCATTGGCACAGAGTTTGGCACACAGAAAGTATTTAGGTAGAGAGTGGTTGCTCACACTTGTAATCCCAGCACTTTGGGAGGCTGAGGCAGAAGGATCGCTTGTGCTCAGGAGTTCAAGACCAGTCTTGGCAACATAGTGAGACCACCCTCTCTATAAAAAAATAAAACATTAGCCAGGCTTGGTGACACACTTGGGAGGCTGAGGTGGGAGGATTGCTTGAGCCCAGGACTTGAAGCCTGCAGTGAGCTGTGATTGTGTTACTGCACTCCAGCCCAAAAGACCTGTCTTTTATGAGACCCTGTCTTAAAGAATAAAAAAAAAAAAAAAAAAAAAAGAAAAGAGAGAAAATGCTTAGTATTATTATTTTCATATTCTTAGTCCTTTGCCATAGTTAGCACAGGACTAAATCCCTAAGACATCTGCGCTTCTCTGAGGCAATGCAGGGGATTGAGCACCTGCATGCTCAAGCACAGGCAGCAATGAGATGGCGCCCCTGCCCTCCAGGAGTCCATGGTCTATAGAAGGCAAAAGATGAATGGGATAAAGATCTGAAGAGAGGTCAAAGAAAGGGTGGGTGGTAGAAACTCGGGGGAAGGAAGACAACCCTCGCTCCTGGCCCAACTCCACTGCTGATGCAGCTCTCTCGGAGCCTTGCACCCTCATGGGAAGCCGGAGGCTGCCTGCCAGTCCCTGAGCAGCCTTAATATGCAGGGACTGATGGGCTGTGTTCTCAGGAGCATCTGAACTGGGCCAAACTCACACGCTTCAGGTTTGGCTTTAGTCAGAGTGTGGTGGGGGATTTCCCACTGCTGGGTCTTATGGTCTCCTGGACAGAGAGGCCAGAGGCATCACCTCCCTGAACAAAAGCATCTGCCCAGGTGCAGTGCAGACTCATCTCTCTTTCAAATACTTTCCATGAAACAATGCTGATCCCTTCATTCCTGATCTCAGCTTGCTGAGTCCTTTGTGATGCCTCGGTGGACACACTGAGAGGAGGAAGAGGAGATGGGAGAGGTGAGGCCATAGCCACAGACTCAATATTACTGGCACTTGTGTAACTGCAATCAGATGATGTTCAGCTTACATCAGGGTGACTGGTGGCTCACAGAGCTTTCCTGGGAGGGAAAACCCTCTGTTTCCTGTGCACACAGTGAGGGTGGTATAAACGTAGAAAGAGTCAGCACATGACCAAAGTAAAAAATTTTAAAAAGATAATGTCAGGAAATAGTGGTGATGGTTGCACAACGTTGTGAATGTACTGCATGCCACTGAAATAGACACTTCAAAATAAAGTGGTCAATTTAACGTTATGCGTATTTCATCACAATTAAAAAGAAAAAGATGATCTCAGGTGACCATGAGACAGCCTCCAGGCAGTATCCAGCCCCTTCCCAGTGAAGATGCTGCGCATGAAGTGAGGCAACTTCTGCTTCTGGGGCCAGCTGGCTCTGGTCCTCACCACCTGTGTCATCAGGCAAACTTCTTAACCGCTTGGAGTCCCTGTTTCTGCATGTGTAAAAGTGAAGGGATGTTGGGCGACAAGATGAGATCATTTAAAATTCTTACAGTACCTGGCCAGGCATGGTGGCTTATGCCTGGAATTCCAGCAGTTTGGGAGACTAAGGCAGGCAGATCACCTGAGGTCAGGGGTTCAAGACCAGCCTGGCCAACATGGTGAAACCCCATCACTACTAAAAATACAAAAATTAGCCAGCCATGGTGGCACATGCTTGTAGTCCCAGCTACTTGGGAGGCTGAGGCAGGAGAATTACTTGAACCCGGGAGACAGAGGTTGTAGTGAGCCCAGATCACACCATTGCACTCCAGCTTGGCAACAAGAGTGAAACTCTATCTCAAAAAATAAAATAAAATAAAATTCTCACAGTACCTGGAAGCCCATCTATCCCAATTTGCCTGGAATGGAAATATTCCTGGGACATGAGGCCATCAGTGCTAAACCGATACAAATCCAGACAAACTGAGATAACTGATCACCCCAGCAGTGCCTAATGTAGTAGATGATCAATAATGGCAGTTGTTGGTACATATGACTGCCATTTCTACTACCATAAAGAGAGGCTAACATCCAGGGGCTTACAATTTGCCTGACCCTATTCCACGTATTTTGCTTGGATTAGCTCATTTAATCTTCATAACAAGCATGACACAGGTAATTATTATCTCCGTTTTGCAGAGGAGGAAACCAAGCAGTCAGGATCTGAATGTAGGCAGTGTGATTCTACATGACAAAATCTTAATCAATATGCTATATCCTCTTCCCCTAAATTTACTAAGTACTGTGTTCCAAGCACTGTTCTAAGTGCCTGAACTATATTATTTCATTCATTTCTTATAATGACTCTGTTATGACTATTACAGATGAGAAAGAAAGGAAGGCTTATTTGGGAGCGTGGAATGGAATTCATCAAGAACTAACTGCACAATTGCTGTGCCTATTCTATAAAAATTGGGTGACCAACTTATCCTGGGTTTTCAGGAGGGCTCCCTGAAAGCCCTATGCCCAGGGAATCCACCTCAGTCCTGAGCAAACCAGAGATGTTGCTCACCCTATGTACACCGTAGCAGGTCCAGGGAAACTAAAGAACCCAAACAGATCATTCCAACAAGAGGAGCCATAGTTAGCAAACAAAACAACTGATACATGTTCAACCCTTCTACTTATCAAGGAAATATAGAAAATATAACAATTCTATGTTTAACAAATGAATAAACATTTAAAATTAATAACAATAGCAACACTAATTAGTACACACGTTTCAGGAAGCCAGTACATCCATTCATTGTTGGTGGTATCAGTGGAAGCATCCAGTGAAATATTGTGCAGCTGTTAAACCGATGAAGTTTGTGTAGCAACACAGAGACATGCTCAGCTAAGTGAGAACAGCTGGATGTGGAACTAGGTCCGCGCTGTGTTTACCACAACATAACATTTTTGCATAAATGTCACCAGGGCCTGGAAAAGCACTTGGAAAAATAAAAACATGTGATGTGTTAGCAGGGAAGATTGTGATGATTTCTTTCCCCATGCTTTCCATTGTTGCTGCTGTTTGTTTGTGTAATAAACACAAAAGAAAGACAACACCCTACACTGACTCACTTTTCTGTCTTTAGTGGGGTTGCCCCTCTTACCTTGCTGGGCAACTCCAAGCCCAGCAAATCTCCCAAACCCCCCTCAGCTCTGGCTTCATTGCTCTCCTATGGTCCTCATCTGGCCCCACCTCAGATTGGACTACAGTTTGGGGCCCCAAGGGCAAAAATCATGACCCATGCTCCTTCTTATTTGCTCCATGTACCTGACAGATAATTGTTACTAAAGAAGTATTCGTTGAATTCAACACTTTCTTGATTCCCTCTTTCTGGCTTCTCTGTCTGCAAGAAGCAAACAGGAAAACAGAAGCCAAGGTAAAGTAAAAAAAAAAAAAAGGCTGATATTCAAGCTATTGGAAGGGAGATGATCAAGTAGGACTTTTCTAGGTAATTTGAAACTCCTCATAAGGAAGGTAGGAGAGATAAAGGCAAAATACCAGTATACTTTGAGGAAGATCCACAGACCCACGACTGTGTATGCTGCGGCTTTTGAGAAGATGGAACATGGGTTGGAGTTTATGTCAGCCAGCATCTGGTTCACCCCTTCACTGGAGGGTCAGAGGAACTGAGGTCAGTGAGGAGACTGATGTGCCCCAGGTGACTCAGCCACTGGGCTTACTCAGGTCTCTGTCTGCTTCTCCACAGGCTAGCTTCACCAATGGCAGCAACTGTCCCTCTGGTCTGCCAAGGTACTGGAAATTTCCATCACCCATGAGTCATTGCCTTTGAGGGTGGCATTTTGACTTGAGGAAGGCATGCGAAACGTGAGTTTGGTTTCCTGAAAGTAGTAACTCATGAACCCATTTTGGACCATCATTGTCTCAGGCAGAATCACTTTGACTAAGGATCTAGCCTCAAACCAGGCCCTGGAAGAGGTGGGAGAAGGAAAGGAGACAGATTTTGATGGATATGAGTGGCTGGGGAGAGAAGCCCAGAGTGAATGGACATAGATGATTGAAGAAAAGGATGCAGGTAGTGAGAGGCAGGCCATGGTGGCAGGTGCAAGAACGTGGGTGGAGTCGTAGCAAACAGAAGTTGTGGATCCAGGGACCTCTTCCATGCATTTACCCATAGGCTCGCCAAGTCTTTCTGAGACTCAGCTTCCTCATTCATAAAACAGGGCAAAACACCTACTCTCACTACCAGGTATTATGAGGACCTAGTAAGAAAAGGCCATAGCATTTGATGACTGGGGGAAGCCATCTTGTGTCCACTGGGCGAAGGTGGAGGCAGGGACAGGGAAGGGAGAGATCTAGCCCAAGTCCATGCCAGACCTCAAAGGCCGAGCGGGGCTTCAACACAGTCTCCACCCTTCAGTGCAAGTGGCTGATGATATATATGAAATTTCTTAGCATTTTTAGCTGTGAAAATGCTAATGATTCTAATTGGAAGAAGGTAATTATACCAAGTGGCTTAGTCAGGAGGTGTTGATGAAGGGCTGAATGAACAATGCTTTGAACAAAAGTGCTTTGAACAAAAATGCTCCGAAACCTCTGATCCTGAGAGCCCTTTGTCTGTTCCCAGGTCCCAAGCCTTCCTTCCTCCCGCTTCACCACAAGCTGAGCAGCTTTTCCCGCTGTTTGCTTGTGAGGGCCCCCTCCTGTCTGGTACAGGACACAGACTTTCAGGGCTCAGCGTGGGAAATGAACACCATGGGGAGCATATAAGGCCAAAGTGAAGCAAGAGTGAGGTTGGTGCCTGACAACAGGATAAAGTGCCTCATGGAGGTAAAATGGCTGTTACTATGGCCACCTCTTCTAAGTTCCTTTCATGAATTAACCCATTTAGGCCTTATAAGAATCCTGTTAATCCCCAGTTTATAGATGAAAAAACTGAGACACAGAAAGGTTAAGTAGCTTGACAAAATTATCACAGCTAATACCTAGTTGAGCCAGGATTTGAACCCAGGCATGTTGACACTAAGAGGCCATGCACTTTACTGCTGAACCAGGCATCAATCTGGTAGCACTAGAGAAAGTTGCAATGAAAGACTTATGGCCCACACAGCGTGATCTGGCAAAAATCATGCTAAGGGAGGTGGCAAGCAGTTGGTCCCATTCCCAGCTCAGCTATTCATGTTCTGGCTAACCCCAACCAAGGCGTTTAGGTCTCAGCTCCCAAGCTATAAAATGGCAGAGGGGGTTGCAGATGGTGAAGTCTAAGAGATCCCTCAACTCCAATGTGAAAATTTTCCCTACTAGATTAAGAGTTTGCCCAACAACATTAGTAATTGTCTGCTCAGGTCAATAGAGACAAAATCTAGAGGAAGTCTGAGGTTGCAAATGCAAGAAGTCATTTTGCAAAATATTTTCAAAAATGAAGAGAACTTGTCAAAAACAATTGAGACATTTTCTTTTATTTCCAAAGGAAATGATTCAACTCAATGAAAGGTCACTAATGAAAGAGAGTTAATGTTATAAACATCAAATATTCGGCAACTCTTCCTGGCCAGCTGGGGAGTCAGCCCTGGCTTTTGCTGTGTATGTGCTTGCATGTTTCTTTCTCAGGCTTCTGCTCAGAACTACCTTCAGAAGATTCTACCGGATGTCTGTGATATCTGTGGATGATTCACTCATGCAGAGTCAGACTGGCTCCCAAGACATTCCAGGCACCCTGACCAGGAAAATGCTTGAGGTTTCTTTTTTCTGAAACAGGATCTCACTGTGTTGCCCAGGCTGGAGTGTAGTGGTATGATCACAGCTCACAGCAGCCTTGACCTCCTGGGCTCAAGGAATCCTTCCACTTCAGCCTCCTGAGTAGCTAGGCCTATAGACACATGCCACCACATCTAGCTAATTTTTGTAGATACTGGGTTTCACCATGTTGCCCAGGCTGGTCTCGAACTCCAGGGCTCAAGCGATCCTCCTGCCTCGGCCTCCCAAAGTGCTGGGATTATAGGCGTGAGCCACTGTGCCCAGCCTGCTCCAGGCTTCTTTGTAGCAAACCAACATTGGGATTCTCTATTTTCCTGCGGGTCAAATGTTACCAAAAGAAATAGACTGAGAAACATATATAAAATAGAAGTTTAATTTTGGAGGTGAAAAGGAGAGTGTATAGAATAAGGTAGGGTGTGCTTAAATCAGTAATTTGCAGCCGTGGCTATACATTGTAATCACCTGAAGTGCTTTAAAAACTGAGGGCTGGGTCCCACTCGACAAATAATTATGATTTCATTGGCTTGGGTATGGCCTCGGCATCGGGACTTTAAAAATCTTTCCTTTTAAAAATACCTCTCTCATATGCGATGTGAACCACCTAACGATGTTTCAGTCAACAACAGAAAGATATAATACCGTATTTTTTACTGTACCTTTTCTATGTTTTGATATGCTTAGATACACAAATACTTAGCATTGTATTAAAATTGCCTACAGTACTCAGTAGTGTAACATGCTGTACAGGTTCATAGCCTAGGAGCAACAGGCTATACCACACAGCCTGGGTGTATAGTAGGCCGTACCATCTAGGTTTGTGTAAGTGTGCTCTGATGTTGACACAATGATGAGATAATCTAACAACATCTTTCTCTAAACTTACCCTTATCATTAATAGATGCATGATTGTACATATGTATATGCGTACATGAGCATATATACATATACATTCATACATTTAATATAAATGGGATCATACTAGATATATATATTATCGATTTGAATTTTTTTACTTTATTAAGTAATATTCTACACACATTTCATATGGCAATATATATTTATTTACAGGATTATTTAAACGTCTAAATAATATTCTATATTAGGGATTTATATTTATTAATATCATTCTATTTTTTGGTATGTAACTTAACATTCTCACCATCATAAATAACACCCTAACAAACAATCCATTATGTAATCTATTTTGTGCTCATCAATAATTATTTCCTGAGAATCAGTGTTTATCATCCTCACATAATTTTGTCAGTGTGAGTAGAAAATGGCATTTCAATATTGATTTTTATTTCTTTTTTAAAAAAAATTACTAGTGAAGTTGAAGTTTTGTGTATGTGCATGGTTATACTATTTTTTTTTTTTTTTCTTTTTTTGAGACAGCATCTTGCTCTGTCACCCAGGCTAGTCCTGAACTCCTGGGCTCAAGTGATCTACCACATTGGCCTCTCAAAAGTACTGAGATGACAGGTGTGAGCCACCACCTCTGGTTGGTTTTTTGTTTTGTTTAGATGAATTTTTTAATTTTTAGCAATTTGTAGTTTATTCTCTGAAGTGCCTCTTTGTGTCCTTTGTCCTCCGTATCGAGAGAGATAGTATAGAGGAAGGCGGCTTTCTGGACATGCCTTACTCCTTATGATAACATTTGGCCACGTGGTGCCCTGATCTTCTTTCAGAACCCAATGAATACATTTTGGATGCCATTCTAGACCTTCTTAGACAGTATCTTGATATCCTTTTCAGACCTGGCATTCAGCAGGCAAGGCTGGTTCTGGGAGTGCCAAGAGAAGCTGGAAGCTGAAGCCAACTGCTCCTGCTGAAGCGATACAAGCAGGAACAGGAAAAATGGGAGGGGCATCCCTCCTCCCTCTGCTCTCCTTTCAGTTTCTCTCTAATGCCTCCTTTTGGCAAACCTAAAAGAGGCCATCATCTAGGGATCTAAGAAATGTAGTTTGCAGGTTCCTAGCCCTGGCTCCACTAAGCAGCACGTAGAGAAAGGTGAGATCCTTGAGGCATGATACTTTCGGGAATCGATCTCACCTAGATTTGATCTCCCATCCATCTCATCTATCTTATTGTGCTCAGGACCCTCTGGCAGTTCCTCTCACCAGAATGGTTAGTTCCTGGTGCTGATTAGCTCCTCCATCTACGGTCTACTTCATGATCACTGAGATGCTCTTCCTTCCATGAACTGACCATCCACACCCGTGCTCTGAGACAGCTTGTTGGACTTCTGGATTTGGAAGAAGACTCCCCCAAGGTCTACCCAGTTGGTGGTAACTCCAGATGGCAAAATGACATCTACCAACTAGGATGTGAAATATGTTCATTGCCATATCTATGCAACACCATGAGATTATCAACTTGACCTTCAAAGAATTCTCATATACTTTATTGAACTCCTCCCACCAGAAGGATCAATAAGCCATCACTCAATTATGGCCTCCCCTCCATCCTGCTGAGTGTGCATCATGGTCACTCTGGCCACAGAGCACAGGCCACTCTGCAACCAAGAGCAGCAGCAGTGTGCTGCCCAGCCTTGGCTCATTTAAGTGGGAGAGATGTACGCTGTACTTGCTCATGCAGAAATGAGCCAGCTGTCGTAAGTCATGTGTGCATGAGTCCCATCTCTCCCTGCTCCTTGTTTTGTCCCACTACTGTGTGCCAGCAGCTTGCACTGGAGATGCAGAAACAGGAGATGCAAGTCAGGCATTCTTCAGAGTACCACGGCTGGCTCAGCACCTAGCCTGCCGAGAGAATACACCTGCCCTGCTGAGTGCTGGTGGGAACCTGCCTCTGGGATCTGAAGCACCTCCACAGGGTGTTTCCACCACTGCCACACCATATCCATGGGGACACCAGAAAAAAAAAAAGGGTAGTGTAGAGTAGCGTAGAAATGAACTCCATGATCTCATATCTCCTTCTCTGCACTTGCACATCCTCTTTCCCCATTTGACTCTGGGATCTTTTCATGGCCTGCCTTCTGAACCCTCTTAATCTGTATTAACTACTCACCATTTTTGACCCTTCCCTTCAGATCCCACTTCTGTCTTTTGCTTTCTCCTTGAGACCCATCCTTGGATATTTCCTTGCTTCCATGCCTACCCAACCTGGGTCTAGCTCATCAGGACATGTTTGGCTACATCAGAACCTTTTCTCTGGAACTCCCTCCTCCAAGGCCTGCAGTGCCTCATTCACTGGGGTCACTCGGACCTGCAGAACAACTTCTTCTTCAAGAACCTTCACTCTCTTCTTTCAGATTTTATCTACTCACAGAGGTTTTCTCTGACTCTGTTTAAGGCCCTTGCCAGAAGAGCTAAAAAGGTGATTTTGGAGGAGGATCATTTGCTTAGGCAAGGAAAAGGGCCTTTTTCTTAGGATCATCAGTCTTCCCTTCCCCCAGCAGAAGCAGTGCAATCTCAGGAAGCAACTGAGTAGAGCCACAGTTCTCCCTGGTCCATCCATCCACCACCCGTCTCAACAGCTAGCCCAAGGCTCTTCAAAGTGGCAAGGGCTGAGGTCTGAGGACACTGAGACTTGTTCTTCCAGGACACGCGTGCTTCCTCCAAACTCCCAAGTACTTGCAGGGGCATTGCAGCCAGCAGGCACGACTCTGGCTAGCTCCTTGCCTTTTCTCTGTTGGCTCCACTAGAAGCAGTCACGTAGATCCTGCTCTGGGCTCTTTGGGAAAATGTGAGCAAGGACGATGTGAGCAAGGACACTGTGCAGTGTCTCATAATATCATAGCGTATCATAGAAAGCTCCATGTGACAAAGTCAATTAGAATTCACTGGGGGTCTACCTGAGGGAGTAGGGTGGGAGGAGGGAGAGGATCAGAAAAAATGCCTGTCAGGTACTATGCTTAGTACCTGGGTGATGAAATAATCTGTACACCAAACCCCCCTGACACAAGTTGACTTATATAACACACCTGCACATGTACCCCTGAACCTAAAATAAAACTTAAAAGAAAAAAAGAATTATGTTCTAGAGAAAGTCCTGTCCTCTCAAGGAAAAGGTGCACTTTTTAATAAAAATAAGGATGTGAACCCCAGGCATGCCGAGCAAGGAGTAATGACAAAACTGGAGGGATTCCAGCGCCAGCCTCCTGCTGCCTTCACAGAGTCTCCAGGGAGAATCTTTTTGTGTGCTTGGACCAGAACCTCCTCATTCCCATTATACCTTTTCTGCTGATGTTGGCTCTAATCTCGGAGAAGGAAAAATTACTATAGGGAATTCTAGAAGCCCACAAAGACCTTCGAGATCTGTAGGGTGTGAAAAAGGGAAGGAGAGCAGATACTATTATTGGCATTCACTATTTGCTGCATTAGTGTTTAACCCAGTGAACTCATGTGTGAATGCATGAGTGAATAAAATAATAGACCATTAAATCTGTCTGTATTTGGTAAGGCCAATTTTCTCCAAGCTGAAGCTCTGCCTGGGGTGGAAATTAGGTACTTTCTGCCCCTGTTTAGCTATCCCAGGCTATGAAAGGCACCCCCACTCTTTTTATGTTGGCCATTTTGCCCCTCAGCTCTATTCCCACTTCTCTGTGCTCTGCTCTGTGTGGTAGGGGGCTGGGACCCTGCACACTGCATCTAGATTCTGCATACCGTTTAGATTCTGTCCATGGCAGAGCAGTGACAGGAGACTGGAAGATGGGGAGAAAGAGTGAAGCCCTTCCTAGTCTTTCTGTCTGCTGCAGCATTGCAGAGTGTAGACTCCTAGGCTCCTGCTCAGGTGCAGTGACAATGGCAGTGGGTACATCAACAACCTCAACATCATGGTGGTTGGTGGGCCGAGACTCAGGTGAGATCAGGCTGGCAGGTGTGATCTGGCTACGTGGCTCCAACAGCAGCAGCAGGAGTGTAGGCTCTGACTTCCTGGGGCATCAAGATGTCAGCTGCAAGAGTCCACAGCCACAACCTCCCAATATCTAGGTTCTCAACTCTGGGCAACACTGTATCCCTGTTAGCTCTCTTGCCTAAGGTGATCCAGTTTCCTGTAGTTCTAGCTTATGGCTAACCTGATCTCTCTCCTTGTGCTCCTCTGGCCTTCCCAGTGTGTTCGTAACCAACTCTGTCTTCAATTCTCTGTATTTGGAACACATGATGTGACTTTTGTTTCCCTGACTGGACATTGATCAACATGCCATCCTTCTGTAGATCCATAACAGCCCTGAGTCCTTACCTAGATATTGTTCCCACATATGTTTTCATATGAAAATAATTCTGTGACTGAAGAAGATTCCTCTTGGTGGGGGAGGTGTCCTCTCATATCCCTCCCTTTCTTGTGAGAACTATGGACCTGTTGACTGTGGCTGGGCTTAGCCCTGTTGGGCTTTCATAGCACAATCAACTGCCCCTCTGCAGGGCCATCCCCATAAACTAAGAACAAATGAATCCCTTCATGGTTTGCAAACATTAATCTTGTGAATTTCAAGTCATGTCACTACAGCCTCAATTAGAACTTAGCTGCATGAGATTAATGGCTGTCATACAGCAAAGCAGGCAGAGTCCCTGAAGAGGGTCTCTGGGCAGCTGAGTTTCCCACCTTGGAGCATGGCTGGGCAGGATTCTAAACACGAGGGGCTTGTTCTGTGGGCTTCTCCTCGGCATTTTCACATTCTGCACTCGCGATGTGTTCGAATTACAGAGAAGGTGTCTTCAGGTCCATCTCCTCCTTGGCCATGGGGGGATAAATGTTGGTTACAGTCTGTGTTGTGGCCTCTGTAATATCAGTTGTTATCAGAGAGACTGTCACTGTGTTTCTCCCCATCCTGATTCACTCCACAATGAGATGGATGGGATGTTTACATATTTTTTGCCAAAGTACAAGCTGTCTGCTTAGATATGTAGCCACAATTTTTAAAATTGCACACTTTGAAGTATACAATTCAGTAGTTTTTAGTATATTCACAAGGTTATACAACTATAACTATTATCCAATGCCGATTTTTTTCATCACCCCAAAAAGAAACCCAGCTCCATTTGCAGCCACTCCTTATTTCTCCTGCTCTCAGTCCCTGGCAACCATTAAATTTATTTTCTGTTTTTATCTATTTGCCTATCTTGGATGGACATTTCTTATAAATCATACAATATGTGGCCTTTTGTGACTGACTTCTTTCACTCAGCATAATGGTTTTTTGGCTTATTTTTTTTCTTTTAGATGGAGTCTCATTCTGTTGCCCAGACTGAAGTGCTGTGGCACAAACTTGGCTCACTGCAACCTCCGCTTCCCAGGTTCAAGCGATTCTCCTGCCTCAGCCTCCTGAGTAGCTGGGATTATAGGCATGCACCACCATGCCCGGCTACTTATTATAGTTTTAGTAGAGACAGGGTTTTGCCATGTTGGCCAGGCTGCTCTCGAACTCCACAGGTGATCTGCCTGCCTCGGCCTCCCAAAGTGCTGGGATTACAGGTGTGAGCCACCATGCCCTGCTCGACTTAGCATAATGTTTTGAACTTA
The DNA here is from genome assembly GCF_002776525.5 of Piliocolobus tephrosceles. Taxonomy (NCBI): domain Eukaryota; kingdom Metazoa; phylum Chordata; class Mammalia; order Primates; family Cercopithecidae; genus Piliocolobus; species Piliocolobus tephrosceles. The sequence continues at coordinate 90,892,344 of NC_045439.1, read as the reverse complement.
CATCCATGTTGTGGCATGTATCTGTACTTCATTCCTTCTAATGGCTGAATAATATGTCATCATATGGCAAGACCACATTTTGTTTGTCCATTCATTAGTTAATAGATATTTGGGTTCTTTTCACTTTTTGACTAGTGTGCATAATGCTGTTATAAGCATTCATGAGCAAGTTTTTGTGTGAATATGCTTTCAGTTCTTTTGAATATATATCTAGGATTAGAATTGCTGGGTCACACGGTAACTCTATCTTAAACTTTTGAGGAATTGCCAGGCTGCTTTCCAAAGTTGTCATGCCGTTTTATATTTCCACCAGCACTGTAGGAAGGTTCTAATTTCTCCATGGCCACGATTTGACTGTGATTAGACTTACCAATACCTAAAGTGTCCAGGATCTGAGAAATTTTCATCCAAAACTTAAGACAGGGATTGGCAGTGAGGTGTCCAGGGTCTCACGTGAAGGCGATGTGCCTGGAGGTCTGTTTTGCTGACCTCCAGAAATAGCTGTGGGAATGTGGATGGCCATACTCATTTCCCCACATCATTTTCAATGATTAAATGTCAGGGGTAGTGGGTTTGCAATCAATATTTGCTATTCTTTTTACCCTCCTCCTGTATTTGGAGACTACTATACTCTATATGAGGTGAAATCTGAAATGCCACCCCCCTGCTTTTCCAGGACCCGTGGAACCAACTTACCACCTGGGCTTTGAGGAGGAATCCCGTGGCCATGTGGGGTCCACCCTTCTGATGAGGGGCCCTAGCAGGGCTATCAACAGTCACTTTCACTTGCTCGCAATGTGGCCCTACTCTCATGCACCCCGTGTGAGGTTCACACTTGCTAGATAGGGGTTTCAAATCAGTAGCTTGCTAGCTGAAGCTGGTTAACAGGTGTGTTTTGTGTGGCCTGTGTGATTTCCTAAAGATGGGAAGATTTCACTGAAATATCCAGAATTGTAGTTTATCTGAAAACAATCCGAAGCTCTGGTAGCCCCGAGCCAGCATTCCACATGTGGCAACTCCTGGCTGGGACCGAGAGCTCATCGATGAGGTGCAAATGGGGTATGAACCCTCAGATTGGCCACTGTGTCACCTCCTTCACTCTCTTTACTTATCTACTTTACCTACCTGCCCCCTCAAACTGAGTTTGTGAGAAGTGAGAGGACTCCTTCCCATGTCTTCACACAACACAACCCTGTCTGTTGAGTGCACAGGCCTGTGGGTGAACTACCCCACTAAGCATTCCCATGGGGATCTGCAGTGAGCTGACTTTCTTTAGAATGGTGGTTCCCAGAGTTGGGGCACATTAGAATTACCTGGGGCTTTTTTTTCTTTTAATTCCAAAGCCCAGCCACATCGCAGACCCATTAAATCACAATTTCTGGGATGGAACGTGAGTAGCAGTATGTGGCAAATGCTTAACAACAGGCTCTTTTGGAGGAAAAGCCCTGACCTGCAACATTTGCTGATTATTGAGGTGTAAATATTCCCATCATGGTTGATTTCCAGCTACAAATGTGCCTTCACTGAATGCAGAGCTGAAAAGAGATGCTCAGCAGCAAACCATGACATAGTGTTTTCATCATGCTGAGAGAACATATACATAAGGTTGGCTACAGTGGCTCATGCTTGTAATCCCATTTCTTTGGCAGGCCAAGGTGGGAGGATTGCCTGAGGCCAGGAGTTCAAGACCAGCTTGGCAACATAGTGAGGCCTTGTCTCTATAAAAAGAAAAATTAGCTGGGTGTGGTGGTGTACGTCTGGGGTCCTAGTTACTGGGGAGACTGAGGTGGGAGGATCGCTTCAGCCCAGGAGGTCAAAGCTACAGTGAGTCATGCTCACCGCACTTCAGACCTTGTCTCGAACAAAAACAAACAAACAAAATATAAATAATGTCAAGAGCATAGATAATAGTTAAATGCATTTAAACAATTTAGAGGTGATGGGTTTTGAATATTTATTACTTTTATTTTTAATATAATTTATTTCATTGTAAGTTTATATGTATATAATTTAATTTTAAATAGTGACTGTGTTAAATACCTGACTCACAAAATTTCTGAAATTTAAAACATCAGCTCTGGTGAGCTGGTACAAATCAACTCCAGTTCACTACTGGGACAGGCATCAGTAGTTTTTTGAAGCTCCCTGGTAAGTCCAAAGTGCAGACAAATTTGGGATCCACTGCTTGAGAACAATGGTTTTTGGACTTAAACTTACATCAGGATAGCCTGGAAGGCTTGGTAAAATACAGATTGCTGTCCCCAACCCACCCCCGATTCCTGGTTTGGTAGATCTTAGGGTGGGGCCCAATAACTTGCCCTTCTAACAAGTTCCCAGGTGATGCTAAGGCTGCCAGTCCAGGGACTCTAACTTTGAGATTAAAAATATGCCAGCCTCAGGTCCTTGTTAGCTTCCTTTTGCAGGCTGGGCCAGGCATGGTTGAAGTCAGTCTGCCCTCACCCTTGTCACTGGTAGTAATACCTTTCCAGAGGGAGGCAGGCATGATTAATGGCAGGTGCCTAGGGGCAGTGCTCTTATCTTGAGGATGCTGTGGGAGGCTCTGCACCCCCTCCAGCAGTCGGTGATTCCTCAGCTCCCCCACCCGCACTTCCAGGGCTAAAGGTGAGGGGGGTGGGCAAGGGAGCAGGCAGCAAAGCTATCACTCTGAAAGCCATTACCAGTTTGCTCAAGGCAGTCACAATTTCCTGACCTCAGTCACCATGGAGACTGGCCAGTTATTGGTAAACTGGGATCTGGAGGAATGAAGACTGAGGCTAGACAAAGGGAGACAGCTTGGTTAGCCCTCATATCCAAAGGCTAAGGAGTCAGAGAGACTATGATCGAGTTTTCCAGAGAAACAGAACCAAGAAGATATATACATATAAAGATAGATAGATAGATCAATCTTTTATACACACACACACACACACACACACACACACACATACACATTTACTTTTTTTTGAAACAGGGTCTCACTCTATTGCACAGGAGTGCAGTGGTGTGATCCTAGCTGATATGGTTTGGCTCTGTGTCCCTGCCCAAATCTCATGTCGAATTGTAATTCCCACTGTTGGAGGAGGGGTCTGGTGGGAGGTGATTGGATCATGGGGGTAGATTTTACCCTTGCTGTTCTCATGACAGTGAGTGAGTTCTCATGCGATCTGGTTGTTTAAAAGCATATGGCACCTCCCCCTTCATTCTCCTCCTCCTGCTCCAGCCATGTAGGACATGCCTGATTCCCCTTTGCCTTCTGCCATGGTGGTACGTTTCCTGAGGCCTCTCCAGCCTTGCTTCCTGCACAGCCTGCAGAATAGTGAACCAATTTGTAAAGAACCTCTTTTCTTTACAAATTATGCAGTCTCAGATAGTTCTTAATAGCAATAAGAGAATGGACCAATACACTATCTTACTGCAGCCTCAAACTCCTGGGCTCAAGCAATCCTACCACTTCAACTTCCCAAGTAGCTAGGACTACAGGCGTGCACCACCACACCCAGCTAATTTTTTCTTTTTTCTTTTTTTTTACGATAGAGTCTCGCTCTGTTGCCCACCCTGGAGTGCAGTGGCACGATCTTGGCTCACTGCAAGCTCCGCCTTCCGGGTTCACACCATTCTCTTGCCTCAGCCTCCCGAGTAGCTGGGACTACAGGCACCCACCACCACACCTGGCTAATTTTTTGTATTTTTAGTAGAGACAGGGTTTCATCGTGTTAGCCAGGATGGTCTCCATCACCTGACCTTGTGATCCACCTGCCTCAGCCTCCCAAAGTGCTGGGATCACAGGAGTGAGCCACTGTGCCCAGCCCACACCCAGCTAATTTAAAAAAATAATAATTTTGTAGAGATGTGGGTCCCACTATGTTGCCCTGGCTGGTCTTAAACTCCTGGGCTGGCTCAAGCAATCCTCCTACCTCAGTCTCCCAAAGTGCTGCAATTGTAAGTGTGAGTCACAGTGCCTGGCCCAATTTATTTGCTTAGGTATTTATTTATTATAAGACATTGGCTTATGTGATTATGGAGGCTGAGAAGTCCCACAATCTGCTCTCTGCAAGCTGGAGACCCAGGAGAACCAGTTGTATAGTTCAATGACCTGAGAGCCAGAGAGCTGATGGCATAGATTCCAGTCTGGATCTGAAGGCCTGAGAACAAGGAATTCTGTGGGCAGAGGGGCGATGTCCCAGCTGATGCAGTCAAGCAGACAGCAAATCCAACCTTCCTCTACCTTTTTGTTTCATTCAGGCCCTCAACGGATTAGATGAGGCCCATCCATATTGGAAAGGGTTGTCTCCTTTACTCAGTCCATCAGTCCAAATGTTAATCTCCTCTGGAAACATCCTCACACACACACCCAGAAATCATGTTTAATCAGGTATCTGGGCATCCTGTGACCCAATCAAGTTGACACATAAAATTAACCATAACAAAAATATTTTGTCTCTGGTGTATTAAGAGATAAAAGAGAGGATTGTCATAATTTCTACCACATTGGGTAAGAAGAGGAATAGGAGAGTTCATCAGGTTAGAAACAGGCAAAATCAGCTAGGCATGGTTGCTCACACCTACAATCCTAGCACTTTGGGAGGCTGAGGCGGGAGAATTACTTGAGCCCAGGAGTTCAAGAGCAGCCTGGGCAACACAGTGAGACCCCGTTTGTATTAGTCTATTTTCACACTGCTCTAAAGATACTACCTGAGATTGGGTAATTTATACAAGAAAAGGTTTTAATTGCCTCACAGTTCCTCTTGGCTGAGGAGGCCTCAGGAAGCTTACAATCATGGTGGAAAGTGAAGGGGAAGTAAGACATATCTTACATGGTGGCAGGAGAGAGAGAGCACATGCATAGGAAACTGCCACTTTTAAGCCATCAGATCGTATGAGAACTCCCTCACTCTCACAAGAACAGCATGGGGGAAACCGCCCCCATGATCCAGTCACCTCCCACCAGGTCCCTCCCTCGACATGTGGAGATTACAATTCAAGATGAGATTTGGGTGAGGACACAGAGCCAAATCACATTACTGTTGCTATAGAAAAATGAAAAAATTAGCTGGGCATAGTGGTGCATACCTGTAGTCTTAGCTACTTGGGAGGCTGAGGTGGGAGGATTGCTTGAGTTCAGCAGGTCAAGGCTGCAGTGAGCAGTGATCATGCCATTGCACTCCTGCCTGGGCAATAGAGTGAGATGCTGTCTCAGAAAACAAGGGAAGAAAGGAAGGAAGGCAGGCAAGCAGGCAGGCAGGCAGGGGAAAGAGGAGAGAAAGAGAGAGAGAGAAAGAGAGGAAGAAAGAGAGAGAGAGAAAGAAAGGAAGAAAGAAAGAAGAAGAAAGCAAGCAAGAAAGAAAGCAAGAAAGCAAGCAAGCAAGAAAGAAAGGAAGGAAAAAAGAAAAAGAAAGAGAAGAAAAAGAAGAAATAAAGAGAAGAGGAAGAAAGAAAGAAAGAAAGAGAAAGAAAGAAAGAAGGAAAGAAAGAAGGAAAGAAAGAAAGAAAGAAAGAAAGAAAGAAAGAAAGAAAGAAAGAAA
>NC_045439.1:90718542-90886812 GCF_002776525.5 Piliocolobus tephrosceles | reverse complement strand
AAAGAAAGAAAGAAAGAAAGAAAGAAAGAAAGAAAGAAAGAAAGAAAAGAAAGAAAGAGAAAGAAAGAAAGCAGGCAGGCAAAATGGTGTGAGGTGTATTCTCTAGGGAGCTAACCAGATGTCACATCCCTGAAGATAGGAGTCTTGGATTATTACTCCTCTCTGCCCACAGCACCCATACCCAGGGCCTGCACAGGGCAGGATTTCAGTATGGACTTGCCCACTGAGTGGATGATATATGCCACTGCATCTCAGAGTTGGGCAGAGCCTTCTTTCTAGGTTCCTGTTCTTTCCACATTCACAACAATATCTGGAAGGGCAGGGGCTGGAGAGAGATTTCTGTGCATTGTTGGACAACTACTTAAATTTCCTAATCCTCAGTTTCCCCATGTGTAAAACAGGCATGTAGTACTGACTGAGGCTTAAGTAGACCTGGTGCATCAAAAAGAACTTAGCCCAGGGATTGACAGGTAATAAATGTTCTCTATTGTAAGACAGTGAGTTGGGAAGCGAAATGGACTGAGGCTGGCACCCCGACCCGATCCCTAGCATTTCTGAAGGCTTTTGAGAGCAGAGAAAGGACATGGAAGGAGGATGAAAAAGTATCCAAGACTGGGAATTAGCCAGGCATACGGGTGTCAGGAAGTCAGCAGGAATGGTGTCCTGAGCATCTAGGGATCTGGGTTGGAGGGGCAGAGACCCCAGCCCTGCAGGACCCCTTGTGATGGACGCTGCACTTCTCACATCCTTCAGCAAAAGGGTTCCATACAAATTCAGAAGCTGCATGTAAACATGAAAACCAAAGAAATCCTAAGAGAAAATTAGGTTGAAAAAATGTACTGATATCTTTTCTAAGTATATGAGCAGGCAGAATGCAGAAAAAGGGATATAAGGACAACATAAATATTCTTTTTTTTTTTTTTTTTTGAGAGGGGAAAAAAATTTTTTTAATTACAAACTCAATTCATTTGGTGCATTTCAAAGGTGCAATACTTTTCTTCATTTATCAGTGAAAGAAGTTAGAAATCAACTTCCCAAAAAAAAAAAACAGTGAATGGCAAACAAATGTCCTTGAAAGTCACAGTCACATATAATGCGTCCTAGAAAAGAGGAGGGGCAAGACAGGCTCCACCCACTTTCATAAGTTTCATCAAATACTGGATCTACTCAAGGGTGGAGAGAAAAGGCAACTTTCAAAAAGGAGTATGTTATTAAATGAGGCATTTACTATACTCCTTCCTAAGAGCACCAGATGGGGAACATGTTTTCTAAACTAGATCTAGGAAGTGGAATGTGGAATCAAACCGTCAAAAGGCTCACTTAGTGACACTTAGGTATCCATAAATACTGGTTGAAGGAATAAATGAAAAGGTAAATTAAGCGACTATATGGTAAAAGATTACAAATTAAAAACTTTAATATAAAAAGTCTTGTGAACTAATAAAAGAAAGAATGAAAACCCCGAAACAAATGGGCAGAAGCTATGAACAAGCAATTCATGAAGATAAAATGCAAACAGTTGATAAACATAAAAAGCAGTGCAAAGTGCAATTTCATTGATTATCAAAGAAATGCAAGTTAAAACATATAAGAAAAGACTTTTTTTGCTTACCAAATTAGGAAAAATAAAAAATATGCCAACTAGAAGGAACTAGTCACACTCAAACTTCGCTTTTTTTGGGAGTAAATAGAGCTATAGTTTTTTGTTTGCTTTTTTTTTAAGCAAAGTGTAATTTATATACCACAAATTTACCCTTTTAAAGTATACAGCTCAGTGGCTTTAGTATTCACAAAGTTGTGCTCATCACCACAATTTAATTCCAGATCATTCTCATCTAATTCCAGTTACAGATCATCACCACAATCTAATTCCAGACATTTTCATTACCCCCGAAAAAACTCCAGTACTTCTTAGCAGTCACTCCCATTTCTTCCTTCCTCTAGCCCCTGATGCAGCTAGTAATAATATACTTTCAGTTTTTTAAAAAATAGAGACACGGTCTAGCTTTGTCATGAAAGCTGGAGTACAGTGGCCTTATCATAACTCATTGCCACCTTGAATTCCAGAACTTAAGCCATCTTCCCGCTTTAGCCTCCCAAGCAGCTGGGACTATAGGTGCACACCACCACCCTTGGCTAATTTTTAAATTTTTGTAGAGACAAGGTCTCTCCCTCTTGCCCAGGGCAAGAACTCCTGGGCTCAAGCGATCCTCCCGCCTTGGCCTCCCAAAGTGCTGGGATTACAGTCGTGAGCCACCGCACCCAGACTATACTTTCTATCTCTATAGATCTACATGTCCTGAACATTATATGTAAGTGAAACCTGTAAGATGTGGCCTTTTGTGTCTGGATTCTTTCATTCAGCATAATGTTTTCAAGGTTCATCCATGCTGTAGCATGCATCAGCACTTCATTACTGCTTATGGCTGAACAACATTTCATTGTATGAATAGACCACATTTCGTTCATTTGTTGGTGGACATCTGAGTTGTTTCCACTTTTTGGCTATGATAAATAATGTTTATATGAACTTTCATCTACTAGTTTTTGTGTATATGTTTTCAATTCCCTTGGGGATATACCTAGGAATGGAATTACTGGGTCATTTTGTAACTATGTTTAAACTTTAAAGAAACTATCAAAACGTACAATAGTTCCAATTTTTCCTCATTTTTGCCAAACATGTATTATTGCCTTTTTTTTTTGAGATAGGGTCTCACTTTGTCACCCAGGCTGGAGTGCAGTGGTGTGATCTCAGTTCACCGCAACCTCCACCTTACATATTGTCTGTCTTTCTTATTATAGCCATCTTAGTGGGTGTGAAGTGGGATCTCATTATGATTTTGATTTGCATTTTTCTAGTGACTAGTAATACTGAGCATCTTTTCATATGCCAGGTACATCCTTTTTGGAGAGCAGTTTGCTAATACATTTCAAAAGCCATTAAATGTGTATGTAATTTGACCATAATATCTGATTCCAGAATTTATTCCAAGGAATAATTATGGATGGCTAAGAAATCACCTGCAAGGATGTTAATCATGATGTTATTTAAAAGTGCAAGTAGTTGAAAACAAAAGTCCCACTATAGGATATTGTTTAAATAATTGACAGTCCATCCGTAAAATGAAATAAAATAAAATAAAATAATTCTGCACAATACTAATGGCATGGAACTATATAGTTACATAAAAATATAGACTATAAAACATTACAATCTTAATTCTATTTAATAATCTATAAACATTTTAAGATAAAAAGGGATATGAACACATATACCAAAATGCTAACAATGATACGGATAGTTCTTTTGTAATTGTCTTTTAAGATAATTCATATACCATACAATTCATCCAAAGTATGGAATTCAATGATTTTAGTATATTTACAGAACTGTGCAACCATTGCCATAGTCAACTTTAGAGCATTTTATCACCCCAAATGAAACCCTGTACCCATTAGCAGTCACTCCCCATTTCTCACCCCCCACCCCCATCTCAAGGCAAGCGCTAATCTTTCTGTCTCTATAGGTTTGTCTATACTATATATTTTATGTAAATGGAATCATATAATATGTGGCTTTTTGTGACTGGCTTCTTTCTCTTATAACGTTTTCAAGTTTTATCCATGTTGTAGCTTGCATCAGTACATCATTCATTTTATGATTGAATATTACACTGTATAAACATTCACATTTAATTTATCAGTTCTTTGGTTGGTGGACACTTGCGTTGTTTCCAGTTTGGGCTGTTATAAGTTCTTGTACAAGTATTTGTGAAGATATATGTTTGCATTTCTCTTGGATATATTCTTCAAAGTGGAATTGCTGGATCATATGGCAACTCTACGTTACTGAAGAACTTCCAGAGTGTTTTTCTAAGTATTGGCACTATTTAATGATCCTACCAGCAGTATATGAGGGTTTAGTTTTAGCTTTTATATTTAGGTCTTTGATGCATTTTACATTTGGATACGGTGTGAGGTTGGGGTCCATTTTTTTTTCTTTTGCATATGGATATCCAATTGTCCCAGTACCATTTGTTGAAAAGACTATCCTTTCCCTGTTGAATTGTCTGAATTATTGTGATATTCTTGTGGAAAATAAACCGACCATAAATGTGGGGGGTTATTTCTGGACTCTAAGCTTTATTTCATTGGTCTATATGTCTATCCTATGCCAGTACCACACTTCTATTACTATAGCTTTGTAATACGTTTGAAATAGGAAAGTGTGAGTCCTCTATGTTTGTCCTTTTTAAAGATGTTTTGGCTATTCTGAGTCTTTTGAATTTTCATATAAATTTTAGAATCAACCTGTCAATTTATGCAAAGAAGTCAGCTGGAATTTTGATAGGAATTGCACTTAATCTATAGATCAATTTGTGGAGTATTGGCAGCTTAACAATGTGGAGAGTATTGCCATCTTAAGTCTTCTGATCCATGAACATGTGATATGTTTCCATTTATTTAGGTTTTATATTTCTTTTAAAAACATTTTGTAGTTTTTGGATTATAAGTTTTGTGCTTCTTTTGTTAGCGAAGAATTTTTAATTGTGGTAAAATATGGATAACATAAAATTTGCCATTTTAACTGCACAGTTCAGTGGTATTAAGTGCATTCACATAGCTATGTAACCGTCACCACCATACATGCCCAGAATATCTTCATTTTTCCAAAGTGAAATGACATACCCATTAAACAATAACTCACCATTCCCTCTTTCCCCAGTCCCTGGCAACTACCAATGTACTTTCTGTCTCTGTGAGTTTGATTACTCTAGGTACCACATACATGTAAAATTGTACAATATTTGTCCTTTCATGTCTGGCTTATTCACTTAGAATAATGTCTTCAAGGTTTACCTATGTTGCAGCATATGTCAAAATTTCATTCCTTTTTAAGCCTGAATAATATTATACACAGCAAGTTTATCCATTCATCTGTCAACACTTGGTTTGTTTCTACTTTTTGGTTATTGTGAATAATGCTGCTATGAACATAGGTCTATAAATATCTCTTTGAGTCCCTGCTTTTAATTCTTAGAGGTATATACCCCAAAGTGGAATTTATCGATTATATGGTAATTCTGTGTTTAATTTTTTTGTGCAATGAATAATTTTAAATTCATTATTGTCTTTTTGTGCTTCTGTATTTTAATATTTATTATGTAATCATGAAAGTATTACTTTTAAAATTTAATTATTTGAATGCATTCTGCATTGTACATGGATATATGTTCTGTGAGCTTTTCAACATTTCCCATAATCTGTGAATTAATATATGTTTACGATGGAGCTAACTTCTGGTTTATGTGATCATTTTGCTGACAACTTGGGAGATTGTCTCATTCCTTCTGCAGACACATGGGTCAGAACATAACTGGCATAATACCCTGGACATTTTTTGTTAACAGTAAGACTTGCCACTTGTATTTGCTTTATACCTCTCACCCCACCTTCATGCCACAGTGCCTCCAATACAGTGGACATTGGGGAAATATATACCTATTCTTGGGCATGTAACAGTGGCAAAGAGTCTATTGACATGCTGGTTAGTGACAGCTTCTATCTTCTGACTCAGATCTCCATTATTTACACTCCAACCATGTAGTCTTCCTTTTCCCAGGCAGCCCATAAAATGGGGAAAAACAGAGTTCAACTGAGAAGATTTGGGGAGCAAGCCAACATACAAACGGGAACAAGAGCCCTGGGACTTTCCTAAGAAAAACAAAGGATTTAAAGAAAGAACAATATTTAGCAGAATGCAAAACTCTCATTTCCAGATTAAGAAAACAACTTGCTGCAAATAACTTAAAATATTTAAAAGTAGCTCTCATTTTTCCAAAAAAAAAAAAAAAAAAACTAAAACAAAAAACCCTCTCCCTCTCATGTAGCACCAAAATAATAATAATACTAATAGTAAGGTTCTTAGAAGCTGAGTTTAAGAAATGTTTTTATGGTTGGAAAATACTAGTTTTAGCTCATGGAAAAACTATTTTTCCCTCAACTGGTCCAACTCAATGGTTCATCCTAACTCTTGGTTCATGCCGGCCTCCCCAAGTGCCTCATTTCCCGTTAAGGTGCTATTGTTCCTAAACCTTCAGGTTTCCTCTTAGTCATGTTTCTTTCCCCAGGAAATCAATTTTCAAGCATTTATCCTTTTGCAGTAGTGAGTCAAAACTCAAGGCAGTTGTCAAATATTCCTCTTGTAACAGGCCAAGCCTTCCAAGGAATGACACCACAAAGTGAAGACACAAACGGATGTGATGAAGTGATTGCCACTAAGCTTGGCACAGCCATGAGTAGTGGAGTGGAGCTGCTGGGGAAGAAACTACGCAGGGCCAGGATACACATTATTTCCAGAAAAGTCATCAAAGATGTAAGTCTCATAAGGCCCAGATTTACAGTCCAGGGGTCAATGCCTTTGGGAGATCCTATAGTCCAGGGTCTGTCACTCAGATTCAGTAACATTCTAGACCAAGGGTCTAAAAACTGTGACTTTTTGTCTGTTATTGTATGGCTGTCAAGGTAAGCATGCTCTTAAATTCTTTACATGGTTTTAAAAAATCAAAAAGTAATCATTTGTGACAAATTAAAATCATATAAAATTCAAACTTATGTCCATAAAAAAAGTTTCGTTGGAACACCTCCGCATCCATTCACCTACATCTACAGCTATGGCTGCTTTCCAGTTGAGTAGTTGCATCAGAGACTGTGTGGCCCACAAAGTCTAAAATATTTACCCTCTGGTTCTTTGCATGAGGTTTGCTGTCCTCTGTCTTAAACTCTTTTCCACAAAATGCAGTAGCAAGAGAAGAGGAGAAAGGAGCAGGGTATGGGAAAGCCAAAACACAAGCATCACTTTCAATATGGGGAACCTAGTGTTGCAGGTTAGGAGCAGGGTTTGGAATCCATGGTTAAGCCTGGCCACTGTGTTTCCAGGAGGCACACTCTGGATGCAGGGAGGGGATGGGCACACCCAGTGACTGTCTCCATTGAACCTCTGTTGTAGCTTCTCACCATGTTAGAGCCCTGCCTGATCACTCAGTGTGTCTTTGGACCACCATGATGAGGGTAGCCACTCCTATCTTAGTCCCAAGAGGAGAAAAAGGCTCAAGTTCTGCTTCATTTAAGAAAAACTTGACTGATGGAGAATTTAGATGTTGGTTCAAGCAATATTTTATGTGGAGAAGCAGCAATGCTGGGTACCATCAATATACTCACAATTAGTCTTTCCTCAAAATTCAGCTTTTGCACTGGCTTTTTTTCTAACCCCTGGGCTCAGTCCTGAATCCTAGTACAGCCCAAGCCTAGGGATACTTTCTTTATACACATCAAGAGCCATCTTGTGGAAGAATGGTTTTGTGCAGTTCCAGGGGTCAGAACTAGTACCAGTAAGTAGGTAGAGCAATAATGGATTTAAATTTAGCCTGGGAAAGACCTGGCTCAGAATTTTTGCTGAGCAGATCTGGAACAAGCTGCTTTGGGAGGCAATGAACTCTCTGCTTTAACAGAAATGCTGTGAGCAGTTAGAAATGTGGTTATATCAAGGACCTCTGGATGCTAGAATTATACGAATCAGAGAACTAATGGATCAAGGGGCAGAGTGAGGAGATGCAAACACTGAATACAGTAGCTAAGAGCATAAATGTTGAAGTCAAAGCTGAAGTGAGTTCATACCATGGCTCTGTCACTTACTAGCCATTTGGTAAAGTTGGTTAAGATGAACTTCAGCTCCTATATCTGTAAAATGTAGACTATAGTTCTTACCTCACTGAGACACTATGAAGGCCAAATTATAGCTAGTGTCAACAAGTGATAGCTGTTGTTGTTGTACATTTATTATAATACATTATTGGTTGGTAATTGCTATGTACATCAGTTGAGTCCAAAATTTGGTAGGAAAATTTTTCTACTCTTTGTTTTTCTTCCTGAGTTGCAAAACTATTTCAAGGCAGGGAATAGAGGAAATGAAAAAATAAATAAAACAGCTCTCTTGGATTATGTACCAGCCTTCAGGCAGATGGTAACTGTCCTGTGTGTGTACCCTCCCAAGACGAGTGACATCAATGTGTGCCTCATCAGCATGATTGCCTCAAACCGGGTTGTTGAATTTGCCCCCACAATTCAAGAGGGTTGGGCAAAGAGGGACGCTCTTCAGATGCCAAGATGGCAATATGTTACAGATGATGGTTGGCAGGGATTTGGGAATCAGAGAACATCACATTAATTTGTTTTTTTTCCCCCCTTGAATATTTTACAACACCATTAATTAAGAAACTCACTTGGCTGGACAACAAATGTCGATGGTGAGTGACGAATACCAGCTTCCGTCACATTTCCCCTTTCTGGTAGTTTCTGAAGTTCTGAGCTTGCTGGCTTAACAGTTTAGCTGCTGGCCAGGGAGATTTTTATCAGCCATAGGCTCTATCAGCTGCTGTCCAGACAAGCTGATGTTAACATCAGCTTAACTTTGGCAGGGATGCAAATTGCTTGAATTCATTTAAATCCAGTTCTCCTACAGAGTGCTAAGCACTGAATGAGACTGTGGAGATACAGAGATGAATTGGACACCACACTGCCCTTAAGGGGATCCTCCAGTGACAAATATTCAATGGCTGTTTCAGGGCAAAGTGGCAACGGACACCATGTGTGGAGGAGAAATGTCTCGCCCAAATTGGGTGTTGTTGAAGGCTTCCTGGAGGGGTCATGTCTCGACTGAGTTTTCTGGGCATTAGAAGCAGAGTTGCTGCATGTTCAGAGGCACGAAGGCCAGAGACACTGTGGTGCCTGTAGGAATAGCTGAGTGAAGTCTGGGGAGTGAAAAAGGGAGTAACTGGCAATGAATCTGGAGAGATGGGTAGGGCCTTAAAGGAATGTCATTCAAAAGAGCATGGACTCTTGTACAAAGGAGTCACGAAGGGTTTTATGAGATATGGGTCAATTTGACTTGCATTTTTAAGTCGATACTTTGTGTGCCACAATGTGGAGAATGAGCTAGAAGGGACACGATTGGCGCTTAGAGGCTGCCAAGAGAATGGTGGGGTACCAGGATGGCGAGTACCACTTCTCTTCTCCCTCAGCAGCCCTCGTGGTCTGTCTGGGATCTTGTCCTCACTGGGGGTCGCTTAATGTTCGCTGATTAGTAGGAAGTTGTATAGGCAGGCTTCAAATGCCCTGGAGTGGAGCTAGTAGTAAAGGCATGTGTGTGTGTGTGTGTGTGTGTGTGTGTATGTGTAACAGGAGTTTCTACCGATCTTGACAATGAAAGGGAAGCCAGGCATGCTTGAATTGTGCTGCATGCAAAGTTCAAATGTGAGCCATTTGCATTTTGAATTCAAGGGGCCCTCATTTAAGTCTGCCAGGCGAGGAAAAATTGCTTCCATCAGGAAGCCTACTTAATCTCGATCAAATTCAACACTTGTAGGTGTTGTAGGTAAAAGAGAGGAGGATATGTTTTAAAAGCCAAGGTTGAAGGAAAGGAGAGGGTTTCGGAATGACAGGAAGCAGATTCTCAGGTATATGCAGTGTCTTCCACAGGCATTGACTCCCTACGTCTTTAGAGCAGTAGTTTGTTGCCGTATTTTATACTTGGAAACACTAGAGTTCAAAAATGTAGAGTAGACAACACACTGAGGGCTCAAGTTCAAGGTTCCTACCTCTGTCTGGGACTTTTATTCACTCCTACTCAGCCTACTGTATGGCAAACCTGAGGACAAACCCTACTATAATGTAACTGATTTTCTGATAATCACAGCACTTTCAACTGAAAAAGGCATGGTTTCCTGTTAGGTGTAGTAAACCCAACAGTGCCCCCCAAAGATGTCCACATCCTAATCCCAGGAATCTGTGGAGATGTTACCTTACACAGCAAAAGAGACTTGGTAGATGTGATTTAGTTAAAGATCTTGAGATGAGACATTATCCTGGATTACCTGGGTGAACCCAGAGGAACCACAAAAATCCTTATAAGGGGAAGGCAGGAGGATTGTAGTGAGTAGAAGATGAGACAGTGGAAGTGAGAGGTTGCAATTATTCAAGGAGGGGGCACAAGCCAAGGAATGCAGCCCTGTAGAAGTTGAGAAAGGAAAGCAACAGATTCTCCCTTCAGAGTCTCCAGAAGGAACTAGCCTTGCCGATATCTTGATGTTAGTCCAGTGAGACTGGTTTTAAACTTCTGACCTCTAGAACTGTCAGATAATAAGTGTGTGCTGTTTTAAGCCATTCTGTTTGTGGCAATTTCTTACAGTAGACACAGGAAACTAAGACAGTGGGTCAGAGACATATTCCAACACAGCATCTTGGAAAGACTTATTTAAGGAATGGCTAATGGAATGGATGATACATTCATTCTTTTGAATAAATGTTCTCAGTGATAGTGTGGCTCCACATTTTTAAAATTAAAGTCAGCAACTATTTATTGAGCAACAAATGTCAGACACTGAGATGGCTAAAAATGTAGCAAAGCACGCATTTTTCCTCCAGGTAGCTCCTGGTCTCAGAAGGGAGAAAATGTAAATCCACCAGTCCCAGTACTCAAGGCAGAAAACACATCCGTAGAGGTTCCAAGTGCGATGGAGGGTAAATAAAGGGAGACAGCCCCTCAGGCAGGAGTGTCAGGGAACTAGCCCCTCAGGCAGGAGTGTCAGGGAACTGTTGCGAATCGGGTGGATTTCTGTGCTAGAGAGTGGGGATGGGGGAGAGGGAGTGGCCCAGATGGAGGCCTGGGGTGAGCAGAGGCACGGAAGGAAAAATGTGTTGAAAGAGTGCCATGGACTGAATTGTGAGTCTCATATTCACAGGCTGAAGCCCTAATACCCATGTGACTACACTGGAGAGAAAGCCTTTAGGGAGATAATGGAGGGAAATGAGGTGGTAAGGGCAGGGCTGTGATCTGGTAGGATAAGTGTCCTCGTAAAAAAAGGAAGAGACAGCAGAGATGGATCTCTCCCTGTGCGTGCATAGAAGAAAGGCCGTGTGAGGACACAGTACAACACAGGCTGGCCCCAAGCCAGGACAAGAGGCTCCACACTAACCAGCCAGGCGGGCACCTTGATCTGGGACTTCCAGCCTCCAAAACTGTGAGGAAATAAGTGTCTGTTGTTTAAGCCACCCAGCCTGTGGCATTTTGTTGTGACAGCCTGAACAGACTAAGATAGCAATAAGCAGTCAGATTTGATTGGAAACATGACATGGAGAAGGAGTTATGAGGTTGGAAACACAGGCTGAGGCCAAACTGAACAATGAGTGAAAATATTTGACTGTTGGAACTCTGGAGACAATCCAAAGTCCCTGGAAGGCTGGGCTAGTGAAGAGGAAGGGCGAGGGCTTGGGTGAGAGCACCGGGGACCCGTGGCGAGGTGCTGCTGTCCCTGTGGTACATCCAGGACCCATGGGGCCGAGCTGCAAGCACAATGTAAGTGGAATACAGCAAAAGGATGCTCCTGTTCTTTCCTTCCACCAGGCAAGCAGGCTCAGGTAGATGCGGAGCCGCTCATTTGCCGGGGCTGTGTTTGGAGGAGAGGGGGCCAGTGCAGAAGCCAGAAGGGAAGAACCTCTGCTTCCTAAACCCAGAGGCCCCTGCCGTGCACATGCACACCCTCTCACACACTATCTCTCCCTCACACACTCACACACTTATACACACACACACTCCCTCACACAGTCCACATACTCACACACCGACACTCCCACACACTCGCACATACCCACACATGTTCACACACGCACTCACACACGGTTCCTCACACATTCCCACACACTCCCACACACTCCCCCCACACACTCACACATGCTCTCACACACAGACACACTGATACACATTCACACACTCTCTCCCCCCCACATACACACACAGTTCCTCGCACACACATCCTTCTGCCTGGGGGCTGAATGGCTTTACTGTGCTTGAGAAAAGGAGACACAGCCTGACTGGTCTGCAACACCCGCAGATATTTTGGGACTATATCTGCCACCGTACCCAGGGCTAGCATTCCGTGAGATGACCGCAGCATCCATGAGCATCCATATTCCACCCCGGCCCATTCTGAATGTCTTCCTGTCTGCAGTCAAAGTCTCACTGCCTTTTTGGATGGAAGCTCACCACGAGGTCACGGGGAAGTCTTTTTTACTCAGTGGGGAGTAAAACCTCCACTCAGTCCCCAAGCTTGGCTTTTTATTTTTGAAGTTCAGATCCTAGAATGCCTAGAAAATTCTTTTTTTTTTTTTTTTTTTTTTTTTGGAGAAGGAGTCTTGCTTTGTCACCCAGGCTGGAGTGCAGTGGCACAATCTCAGCTTACTGCAACCTCCGCCTCCCAGGTTCAAGTGATTCTCCTGCCTCAGCTTCCCCAGTAGCCGGGGTTACAGGTAGGTACCCGCCACCACACCCAGCTAATTTTTGTATTTTTAGTAGAGACGGGGTTTCACCATGTTGGCCAGGCTGGTCACGAACTCCTGATTTTAGGTGATCCACCCGCCTCGGCCTCCGAAAATGCTAGGATTACAGGTGTGAGCCACCACACCTGGCTGAAAATCCTTTTTAACTTTCAATAAAGGCTGAATTTTGCAAAATAGCTTCTTGTTTCTCTACATTTTTAAAGTAATTCATGTAACATTTTATTAATAATCAACTTGTTTGTTTTAGGCCTGGAGTGTCCAATCTTTTGGTTTCCCTGGGCCACATTGGAAGAATTGTTTTGGACCATACATAAAACACATAACACTAACGATAGCTAATGAGCTAAAAAAGAATTGAAAAAAATCCCTCACAATGTTTTAAGAATGTTTGCAAATTTGTGTTGGGCCACATTCGAAGCTGTCCTGGGCCACATGCGTTCAGGTTGGACAAGCTTGCTGGAGGTTCTTTCTCCTGTCCCCTAGCGGCACCATATATGGAGGCTACTCCTGTTGCCTGAACAGACGCTGGGCAGGGAAGGATGGAATAATGAGAATGGAATATCTGTAGTTTAATTTTGAAGTTTAATTTTGAATTACCATATCACATAATTAAATGGAAATGAGGAATTTTGTGCATTTTGCTTTTCCCTCTATTGAGCAATTTTTCTATCATAAATTCTCAGGTCAGGGTGAATGGGTCAGTGGGTAGGTCTGAGTGGCTTATAATCTACTCTAGTACTAAATGAAGGTCAGAAACTTGCAATGATCTTCTCCAGGCCTCATGGGACCAATGAATGCTGCATTGCTGAGATCAATAATGACCACTTAGTGGAGGAAGAACAGCACACGCAGGTCTCATTTTTTATTCTTAAGACAGTTGTACAATGCCACAGCCTCATTCTTCAAGGCTAAGCCAGCTTGGGTGAGCACCTAAATCAGAGGCCTTTATTTATTTATTTAGGTTTTTTTTTTTTTTTTTAGATAGAGTCTTGCTTGCTCTGTTGCCCAGGCTGGGGTGCAGTGGCTCGATCTCGGCTCACTACAACCTCTGCCTGCTGAGTTCAAGCGATTTTCATGCCACAGTCTCCCAAGTAGCTGGAATAACAGGTATGTAGATGTGTGCCACCAAGCCTGGTTAATTTTTTTTTTTTTTTTTTTAATAGAGACAGAGTTTTGTTATGTTGGCCAGGCTGGTCTTGAACTCCTGACCTCAAGTGATCTGCCCGCCTCGGCTTCCCAAAGTGCTGGGATTACAGGCATGAGCCACCACACCGGGCCTGGAGTCTTCAGATGTGTGCGGTGATTCTTGAACACCCTGAACACCTGCTTACACATTAAGAAGTGGAAGGCCTAGCTTAGCAGCTCATGCTTGTAATCCCAGCATTTTAGGAGGATGAGGTAGAAGGACTGCTTGAAGCCAGGAGTTGGAGACCAGTCTGGACAACAAAGTTGGACTCCATCTTTACAAAAAGATACAAGAATTAACCGGGCCTGGTGGTGCACACTTGTAGTCCCAGCTACCCAGGAAGCTGAGGCGGGAGGATTGCTTGAGTCAAGGAGCATGAGGCTGCAGTAAACTATGCTTGCACCACTGCAATCCAGCCTGGGTGACAGAGAGATGCTGTCTCTAAAAAAAAGTGGCCATCCGAGCCTGCCCAGCTACCAGACTGCCAGCTGTCTGCCCACTGCTGTGACCTCTTTACCTCCACCTGCAGGCTCAGCTCGGTTTCTGCGCCATCAGGTCAACTTGCTGCTTGTTCTGCCCATGAAGCCTGTTTCTAAAACCTAGGCATCACCTTGTGATCTTGGGCAGCAATCAAGGTCATATCTGCTTCATGATGTCTGGGTCCTCATTTGAATAACCTTCAGGGGACTAGCCCTCGCATAAAGGGCCCCTGGCTCCTGCCTCTGCCTTTCCACTGGACTTGTACTTGTTAGGTTCCCAGTGACACATTAGCTCCAAAGCCAAAGGACACTTTCAGGCTGGAAATTACTTTTCAGCTATGTCATCTTGTCATTTGACATTGTTGATGCTACTTCCATAATACATGTCTGTGAACAAAATTATGGTTTCCTTTTGGCTTTCTTGAGTGTTGAAAGTGAGTTCACATCACCACGGCCAGAGGATACAAAGGAAAAAAAGAGGAAGTTGGAAGAACACTTTTCCTTTTTTTTTTTTTTTTTTTTTTTTTAGATAGAGTCTCTCTTTGTCGCCCAGGCTAGGGTGCAATTTCTTGGCTTCTTTGATTTCTTTGACTGCATCAATGTAAATTTTTTGGCTGTGTAAGGTGTTAAAAAGGAGGTGAAGGGGAGAGAAGGATGAATGGAACTTCTCTGTACATTTCCTTGCAACCTCCTATAAATCTATAATTATTTCAAAAATTTTTTAAAATAAGGCTTCAGTACAGTGTAAATGCAGTTTATTTATAAATTACAAAATACTCTTCCCGCTGGGCATGGTGGCTCATGCCTTTAATCCCGGCACTTTGGGAGGCCAAGATGGGCGGATCACCTGAGGTCCGGAGTTCAAGACCAGCCTGCCCAACATGGTGAAACTCTACCTCTACTAAAAATACAAAATTTAGCCGGAAGTGGTGGCAGGCACCTGTAATCCCAGCTACTTGGGAGGCTGAGGCAGGAGAATCGCTTGAACCCGGAAGGCAGAGGCTGCAGTGAACTGAGATCATGCTACTGCATTCCAACCTGGGTGACTGTTTCAAAAAAAAAAAAAAAATCCAACAAAATCAAAGTTGCATTTGGAAATTAAGACTCACAAATTAAGTTGAATTTGGAAATTAAGGACCCGCTTGTTCCTGTGTTTTTCGTGAGACATCACCGATATGTACAGGCCAGGGTGTGCAGTAGTACCTTCAACCGGCAAATCCAGCATTGCCTTTTGATTGATTTCCTCACCTTCAATCAATCTACAAACATGCATTAATCAGCTGGTTGTGATGGCTCATGCCTGTAATCCCAAAACTTTGGGAGGCCGAGGTGGGCAGATCACTTGAGGCCAGGAGTTTGAGACCAGCCTGGCTAACATGGTGAAGCCCCATCTCTACCAAAAATATAAAAATTAGCTGAGGTGTGATGTCACATGCCTGTAATCTTAGCTGCTTGGAGACTGAGGCAGAAGAATCTCTTGAACTTCGGAGGTGGAGGTTGCAATGAGCCGAGATTATGCCACTGTACTCCAGCCTGGGCAACAGAGTGAGACCCTGTCACAGAAAAAAAAAAAAAAAAAAATGCATTAATCACTTTTCCACTCAGGAATTTTGTCCATTCTAGGGCATTTCTAGACCATAATCTTGTCCTCTTAACAAATAGATTCCAGGCAGAAGTAAGAATGCAATACATTTTAATGCAAAACCAAAGCAAAAAAAAAAAAAAAAAAAAAGGAACAAACCCCCTAATCTCTGTCGTCACTGAACTTATTAGCCTTAAGCTGTGTGGATTCATATTTTTGAGAACACTGGGTCTTTCCTTGTTTCTTTCACACAGGCCTTGTTCTTTTCTCTGCCTGAGGATTGCTGAACAAGAAGAGTGGCGGAGTTGGTTTTAGTGATTTATGACTACCGCTTATATCCTGCCAGATTTCTTCATTGCCCCATTTCCTTAATTAAGTCATAATTCCTGCCTTTGCTTTGTCTCTTTTCCTTTTGCTTCCACAAACAACAGACCTGGGGGGCAGCCTTTCTGGAAACTGTCTTCCCTCCCACCTCCCATTTCCCAGTGAATCATATTCTAATCACAGAGATCAGTGCAGCTGGCCCTCAGCATCCTGAAAGCCTCCCCCTCCACTTGAGGTCCTGGCTGCTTCCCCCACCTAGGCTGAGGCATCCCCCTGAGCCTGCCATGAGGGTTGAGGACTCCTGTGAGCCCTGCATCTTCTAGACCTGGACAGTGGTGGGGTGGGGGTGGCGGCAGATGAGAGTGCCTGAAAGGAGGTTCCTAGAGAATGGCCCTGAGCCTCCCACTTCATTATTGTCCTTTGGAGGTTTAAATATCATGGGCTAAGTTTTCCTTAAGCCATTCCCTCTCCAGCACTGGGACTGACCAGCTGTTTGCTGTCTCTCCCAGGTCAGCCAATTTTGCTTCCTGTCCATGTATTGTTCCAGCTCATGCAACTGTCATCTCTGCTCATTCAAAAGCTTCATCGGGAATTGACATGTACTTTTCCTTGGCCCCGACTTCTGTATCAAGGATGCGTGTAGCTGCTCTTTGCACTCCTGGGTACTTGGCTGGGACCTCCTTACTTCTGAGACAGAGCACCTGGATTTCTGTCCATCTCTGTGGAAGACTTTGGAGCTAGAACCCTCCCTCACTCCTTGTCTGTGAGGTGGATTGAACAATGTCTGCCCTTCACCCAAATATGTCCAAGTTCTAACCCCTGGTACCTGTGAATGTGACCTTATTTGGAAAGATAACTTTTGCAAATGTAATTAACATCTCAACGTGAGATCATCCCAGATTTAGGATGGGCCCTAAGTGCAATGGCTGGTGTCCTGATAGAGACAAGAGAAGAGAGCGTGAGACAGAGACACAGGGAAAGGTAGAGGCAGGGGCTGAAGATGTGCAGCTGCAGGCCAAGGGATGCTCAGGCTAGCTGGCAGCCTCCAGATGCCGGGAAGAGGCATGGAGCCTCCAGAAGGAACCAACCTTGCCAAGACCAAGACCTTGATTTCAAGCTTTTGATCTCTAGAACTGTGAGATAATTTTTGTTCTGTGAAGTCACCCACTTTGTAGCAATTTGTTGTGGCAGCCTGAGGAAATGAAGATGCAGGTGTATTAGGGTTCTCTAGAGGGACAGGACTGATAGATTAGATGTATACATATAGGGAGTTTATTAAGGAGTACTGACTCACACAATCACAAGGTGAGATCCCACAATAGGCCACCTACAAGCTGAGGAGCAAGGAAGCCAGACTGAGTCCCCAAACCTCAAAAGTAGGGAAGCCGACAGTGCAGCCTTCAGTCTGTGGCTGAAGGCCCAAAAGCCCCTTGCAAACCACTGGTATTAGTCCAAGAGTTCAAAAGCTGAAAAACCTCGAGCCCGATGTTCAAGAGCAGGAAACATTCAGCACGGGAGGAAGATGGAGGCCAGAAGGCTAGCCCAGTCTAGTCCTTCCACGTTCTTCTGCCTGCTTTTATTCTGGCCATGCTGGCAGCTGATTAGATGGTGCCTACCCGGATTGAGGGTGAACTTGCCTTTCCCAGTCCCACTGACTCAACTGTTAATCTCCTTTGGCAACACCTTCACTGAGACACCCAGGAACAATACTTTGCCTCCTTCAATCCAATTAAGTTGACACTTGATATTAACCATCACACCAGGCATTTTCTGAAATTGTCTCCTGACTGGGGGCACCAGCAGCGGGCTAAGCATTGGAAGCTATACTCTTGGGGTGGCACTCTAGAGTCTCTGCCCAGATTTCCCCTTCTCTGCTGAAGGAACCAGCTTTGGGTTTCAGCCACTCCCTCCTTCTCAGGGTCCTTAGAGGGTCTGATGAGGCTGCTGGGAGTCTTATGTTGGTTTTCCTCGGGGGAGAAGCAATGTTGCTCTCTTCAGAAAGTTCAGCCTCAAAGACTCAGGATTCCTTTTACTGGGTAAATCACCAGGTTAGATTCACCTTCAGTTTATGGTGTGGACTTGAGCAGAGCACATGCACTCGACCTGGCCAGGCTTTTCTGGGTCAGTGTGGAAGGGTCATTCTCCACAGGCCTGGTGAGTAGAATTTGACAGACAGGGCTCCTCAGCTTCTCGCAGGATCTTTGTGAGTCTGATTCCTGGCCGTGCTCCTGCAGAAAGTCCAGGCTGAGAGGAGCTTTTCTCTCTTACTAAGGATTCTGGGAAACAAAATAAAATTCTTCAGAACACCTGGATCTCCTTTCCTCCTCTGAGAAGGTGGTCTCCGTTACTACTGAAATCCCCTTCAGACTTCTGTGGTCTTACAAAATCCTATTAGCTTCCTCCTTTCCAGGGCTCTGCCTTCCCAGGCAACAAATATTGGCATCCTGGGTAGGGTCACCAAATATCCTAGTTTTCCTGGGACTGAAGCATTCCCTGGAATGTGCTACATTGACTGCTAAGACTGGGAAAGTCTAAGTCTTAATAAATAGGGATGGGGTGCTCTCTCTAGTCCTTGAAAAAATTGATCTTTGAGGACAAAGTCCTGTTCACATCTATAGTATGAAACATTACTAAAATATTATTTTGACTGAAAGTTAAACTTAATTTCTTTGTATCTATAACATTGCTTTTTTTTGTTTTTGTTTTGTTTGTTTGTTTGTTTGAGACAGAGTCTCACTCTGTCGCCCAGGCTGGAGTGCAGTGGCGCGATCTCAGCTCACTGCAACCGCCACCTCCTGGGTTCAAGCGATTCTCCTGCCTCAGCCTCCTGAGTAGCTGGGATTACAGGCACGCGCCACCACATCCCTGTAAAGGAGGGGTTTCGCTATGTTGGTTAGGCTGGTCTGGAATGCCTGACCTCAGGTGCTGCCCGCCTCGGCCTCCCACAGTGCTGGGATTACAGGCATGAGCCACCGCACCCAGCCTGTATCTATAGCTTTTAAAAGCACATATGTTTGTTTTTTTTTCTTTTTTCTTTTTTCTTTTTTTTTTCTGAGAGTAATTTACATAGCAGTAAAAAAGTTCTTACTTTTTATGCAACTGAAGTTTAGTGATTGTTACAATAGCCCTGCCTGAGGCTGAGTTCTTCAGAGGTGGAATCTGAGAAAAATTGGGTAAAGGTGATTTATTTAAGGAATTCCCGGGAAAAACTGGGAGGGATGGGGAAATTCCATCTGCTACCACCTCCATCCCACAATTGCACAGAACATGCAATAAATAAGGAGGCTCAGTTGTCTCCGAACCCCAGGGAAGGCTCAGGGAGACATCTCACTCTAGGAAGTGAGACTGAAAAGAAAGAAGACTAAGCAAGGCAAATAAAGTTTCCACAGACGGTAACTGTATCTCAATCCCACAGGGATGCTCTGGAGAAAATATGTTATAACTTAGAGATGGCCCCATTCAGGAGCAAGGAAGCTGGGGTATTGAGGACCCTGGACCCAGCAGTCATTGGTAATAAACTATTCTTTGTGGGATGCAAAATCCTAGGCACCCCTGGCTCTGCATGCTTTGGCAAAGTAGGATCCAATAGCTTGAGGACAGTCTTTCAAAAAAGGGATATGGATCCTTGTGCCTGAGCATGAAAGCAGAGAGCAGGTGTGGATGAAAATAGGCAGAGGGTCCCATGGCCTGCTGGTAGTGCCTTATGTCTCTCCAAGAGAACAGCAGAGTCCTGGGGACCTCTGTGGTCTGCTCAACAAGGCTATGCTCTCTCAACCTTCCCTGTGTCCTTAACCTACTCATTAACATCCAAGGAGGCCCAGGTCCCCTGGATCCTGGATCTGTGGCATCTACAGAATCCTTGGGCCCGATGCAGTGAGAAACCTGTGTTTCCATGTTGGTCCCGGCCATGAAGCCCGATCCCCTACCTCTCTTCCATTTTTTCTTTATCTACAGGTCATCTGCCTGAGACATGCCATGTTCCCATCAGATGACCCCAGGCATCATACAGGGTCCACTTGCGTGACAGGAATCAGTACGTTACTCATTGCTTTTCAATTCTTCCCATCTGTCATTCATTAGGAATCCTTTTAGAATCCGAGGATACAGGTTAGATGAAATGCCACCTCTCTCTCACTACTCCTGCCAGCCTGTCCCCTTGAGGTCAACCAATTTTTGTCACAATGAGATGCCAACTGTGTCTCCATCCCAGCTCTCTGCTTCCTTACCATAGCCTTGAAACAGACCAGGAATGAAAATACAAGTTTGCATGCTCATAGCCAGCATAGAGTGGGGGTTCTGAGACCTATCTGAAAACTTTTCTGAAGTTGCAACCAGTCTTTGTGAATTCATTATAGATAAAGACAATTGAGGAATGATGGTGTGACCCAGAGTAAGATGAATTCCTTGGAATTTATTGAACATTAATAGAGTGTCATGTACTGTACAGGGCATAAACCAATGAACAAAAAACCTGAAGTAGCCTTCACTGAACACTTTCTCAGCATCACACTCTAAATCATTTCTCTTTTCTTCTGTCCTGTCTCCAGGGGAGACAGCACATCTCTTTGTGCTAGCATCCAGGCTTGGACAAAAGTCTTTCCCACCCCAATCTGATGACTAGGAAGAGAACCTACTGTTCTTGAATTAACACTTCATTCTGCCCGTAGATAGTGAGTCTAGGATGACACCAAGCTTCCCGGCATCTTCTTAGCATCTGGGGTCCTGGTTCCTCACGGAGTTGGTAACTAGGCAGCTCTGCATGCTCTTCCACAGGAAGCTCTCAAAACCATGCCTTCCCTAGGAGTAAGTGGGGTCTGAGAGATCACGAGGGTTTCCAGGGACCCCATGTAACATCATCCCTGACACGGCTCTATTCCATGGGCCCAAATGAAACTCAACATGGCTACAATGGAAACATGGCTGCCAGTTAAAGGCGTGGAGATTCTGTGAGAAAAATGAGTGGGCACATCTGCACTCAACGAGCCTTGTGAATAAGAAATGCTCACACTCTGATAAATCACTGCGATGAAATGTTGTTTTCTGGCCTCATCAGTCCCAGGCAACGTTCCTTTATTCTTGGCATATATGTTTGACGCTGAGTAAAATGTGTTGAAATAATTAGTAATTTGGAGGTTGTGGCTGTAGAACTAGAGGCAAGCTGCATTCCAGGCATTTTAATCTGGTGTCCTGCTGAGAGGCTATACCCATTTCATGACTTACAGGGGTCTTGGGCTTGGATTTGGGGGCTTGTTAAGTGATTTCTGCAAAAGCTGAGCCAACAACTTGTGTGCCCAGTGGGTAGACTCCATCTTCGATGGGCCCCATCTGGGACCTCTTGCTTAAGTCATGCTAGTCACAAACGCATGAGACACTCAGCCCTTCCCAGACTCTCCCTTCCTTCTTTTGTGTTGGTGCAGAATGGGTGACCTCTACCGAAATCTTTAGTACATTCCAGAACATCATATTGCTTGCCTCTCCCTTCAGGATGAGGCAGTACTCATGAGTGGGGCCTGGGTCTTCCCTGTGTAGCCTCAACCCCAGCACTGTTCATGGAGCTGGTGGTGGGGGCCACACAAATGCTTACTGAGAGAACATGCTTGAGAGGATTTACAGGAGAAAGACGCTCATGATTGTCAGGCTTTAACATGGTAACAGGGGGATAAGCTTATTTTTCTCAGTGGAAAAATAAGTTCTCTCTGGGAGTGGAGGCTGAGAGGGAAGTAAAGTCTAGGTGGCATCATGAGAATGAGTACTAGTTCTTCCGGTGGCTTTGTCCCACTCCCTGAATTCTGAGCAGACATGGTGCTTTCCTCACCCCTGCTCTTGACCTTCTCACCTCTCCCTACTCATTTTTCCCAATCATCAAGAAGAGTGAATTGAGGCCAAAGGGGGTGGCTCATGCCTGTAATCACAGTACTTTGGGAGGCCGAGGCAGGAGGATCACCTGAACCCAGGAGATTGAGCCTGCAGTGAGCTGTGATTGTGCTACTGCAGTCTAGCCTGGGCCACAGAGGGAGACCATGTCTCCAAAACAAAAACGGGGCTGGACACAGTGACTCATGCCTGTAATCCCAGCACTTTGGGAGACTGAGGCAGGTGGATCACCTGAGGTCAGGAGTTCGAGACCAGCCTGGCCACCGTGGTGAAACCCCGTCTCTACTAAACAAATGCAAAAATTAGCTGGGTGTTGGGGTGAGCACCTGTAATCCCAGCTACTCAGGAGGCTGAGGCAGGAGAATTGCTTGAACCTGGGAGGAGGAGTTTTCAGTGAGCTGAAATCATACCACTGCCCTCCAGCCTGGGCGACAGAGTGAGACTCTATCCAAAAAAAAAAAAAAAAAAGAGCAAATTGGAATACAATATTATTGTTCTTCATACTTTTCTATACTCTTCAAAAAGCAATGAGTGTATATCATCAGAAAAATCAGAAGAATAATTATATTGTTCCATCTATGTAAAGGGTTTATTTTTGTTAGCTGTTTTTTGAGGATTGAAAGAGGGACTACAGGGAAAGCACTAGCCTAGGTCATGGCAGGTCCTTTGGCCTTTATTCAGTGTTTCTTCTCCCCATTGTGCCCTGCAGTCCACTCAGCTTCCCATCTGCCACAGGTGTGTCCAGCTAGAGTGTGTTCTACCATCGCACACGTGCATCCTTCTATTTCCCACTCCTTGGCATCAAAATTCTGTAGTGGTTCAAGATTTCAAGCTACTGTGGGTAATCATTTATTCTTTTCTTGTTCTGGCAGGCAATTTGCTTTAGATTACTTTTAATGATTTTATAAGTAATATATATTCTTTGTAGAACAAGTCACATTAAAACTTACAAGGATGTAAGGGAAATTCACCTCGGATCCCATTAGGTTGAGGCTATCATGAAGGGATTTTTATCCATCTGTTACACATATAAAGGCGCATGCCTTTTTTTCTTGAGAAATACACAAAATAAATGAATAAATGCATGTGTAAATAATTTCACATAAATGCAATGTTATTACACTTAACACATTTACTTTAAGTTTTACTTACTTTCTCTGCTTCCTCAATCCTTCCAAATGCAGCTTATTGATGTGAATACAGTATTTTATATTGTATTTCATATTTTCTTTTTTCTGAGACAAGGTTTCACTCTGTCACCTAGACCGTAGAGTGCCGTGGCATGATTATGGCTTATTGCACTCTCAAACTCCAGGGCTCAAGTGATCCTCCTACCTCAGCCTCCTGAGTAGCTAAGATTACTAGGTAAGTGCCACCACACCTGGCTAATTACATTTTTTTTTTTCGTAGAGACAGGGTCTTGCCATGTTGCCCAGGCTGAATATTTTATACATTTCCTACATGTAAATGTGTATGTATATATACAACCATGTACTCACACATGAACCTAACTAATGTGCTTTTGGTCATGTTTGTTTTATCAACATGGATCAATTTCATTTATAATTTTCTGATTATTTATTTTATGTACTAATATATTGAAATAATGCTATCTGATAGTTCATGAGATAGGTATTCTCCAATGTAGTCATCCATTCTTCTATCAGTGAGCTTTGCCTTAATTTACAGTTTTCCCCCAGTACACAATATGGTGGCAATAAACATTCCTATAAGTATATCTCTCTTCAGCACTCTTATTTCGCTAAGATGGATTATTAGAAGTGGGATAGCTGAGTCCAAGATATAGTTTTGTTTAATAGATATTGTCACATCACTCTCAAAATAAATTGCAAAAATTTCTATTTCTACCAAAAATAACTAAGACAGTCGTTTCACATTCACTCCCAGTTTTGCCAGTCCATTGGGGTGAAAAATGTCATGCCATTGTTACTTTAATTTGCATTTCTCTATTTGTGAGATTTAAGTACCTGCTTTTTATGTTTAATTATTAAATATTTCCATTATATATCATTTTGAGAAAAGTATTACAGAATTTTACATGCTCATTACCAAAATGAAACAGCTGCTTAACATTTTGCCATAATTGCCTCAGCTACTTTTCTGTTCCTTTTTAGTCAATACCTCTTTTTCTTTCTCTTTCTTAATCTGTTTTAAGGAATTCAATCATACAAATCATTCTATGTCTTTCTTCCCTCTAAGGATAAACATTATCCAGAATTGTTTTTATCATCGATGAGGTTACTTTTCTTTTATTTCTTTGACTATTATCTACTTATTCACAAAATATGCTAATGTGTTGAGTTATAAAAATATGCACAGCAGTTAAATTCAATGTTATATTTTTAGAATTTTTTTACATGCAACAAGATATTTAAGTGCTGCAATATATTCCTTTGTGTAACTAAATCACAGTTTATTCATTTATCTACTAAAGGATAGATTATTTTCTTCCACTTTTTCACTCTTACACACAGAGCAATAAATATCTTTTTATCTGTCTTCTTGTGTGTATGTGAGACGTTTTGTAGAATAGAAAGTTGGAATTAGAATCACTGTCATGGGTTTGTACATTTTTACCATTCCAACATGCTGTTGGAAAAATGGCACTGATAAACATCATCTTTTTCAGAGCAAGTATGCTATTTTCTACTAGCTAGGAAATAGAATTCCTGTTTCCCCACATCCTCCGTAACAATCATGTTATCAGACTTAGTAAATCTGAGTGACATAAGCATTTATTTTGTTTTAATTTTGCCTTTCCCTTAATTACAATGAAGTTCAGCCTCTTCTAATAGATTTAATGCCATCTGAGTTTCTATGAACTCACAACTCAAACTCTGACCATTTTTCTATTGAGTTCTGTTTTTTTAAACTGACTTTTAGGAATCTTTCATATATTCTGAATACTACAATATTGGGTATACAAATTGCAAATATTTTCTACCAGTTAATGGACTGTTAGATTTTTTGAGGCTGATTTTTTAAATTGAGTTAAAATTTATCAAGATTTTACTTCATGGTTTGTTGTCTTTGTGCCAGGTTTAAGAAGTCCTTCCAAGACTTGATTTTTAAAATATATTCTCCTAGACTTTTTCTAAATGTTTTACGAATATTTCCTTTAACATTGCGATGTTTTCATCTGTGTAGAGTTTATTATTTCTATAGGGTGTGAGATGAGAGTATCAAGATTTCTTTTCCTACATGCTTCTTCCCTCAAGCACCATTTATTGGAAGTCCAGCTGGTCCCTGTGATTTGTAATGCTGACTCTTTCAATCTCCTTTCTGAATGTCTGTGAATTTCTAGGTTATTTGTTGTGTTCTATGATCTACTTTTCCATCTCCATGCTAACCTTATACTTTTGTTTTTTTAGAGAGAGGGGGTCTCACTCTGTCACTCAGGCAGGAGTGCAGTGGTGCAATCATAGCTCACTGTAGCCTCGAACTCCTGGGCTCAAGCCATCCATCCCCTTTTTGTAGGGATGGGGCCTCACTATGATGCTGGTTTGGAACTCCTGGGTTCAAGGGATCCTTACTCCTCGGCTTCTCAAAGTGCTGGGATTAGAGGTGTGAGCCACCATGCCCGGCCCAACCCCACACTTCTAATGATAATGCTTCCCACTGTCTGGTAGGATAAAGACTGGCTCTTTTTTCTCCTTTTCTTCCTCTTTCTCCCTCTTTCTCTTCTTTTTTAGCTCTTATTCAACAAAATTTACTGCCTATCATTTTTTCTTCCATAGAAACTTTGAAATCAGCTTGATAAATTCCACAAGAAACTGCTGTGATTATTTTTACATCAACTTTATTTAGAAACAACCTATGCACAACAGAATTTAATGTACCCATCTTAAATGAAGGGTTTGATGAGTTTTGTGATTTGTATACACCTTTGTGACCATCACACAAGAAAGATACAGAACCTTTTCATCATCTCACAAGCTTCCCTTGTGCCTCCTCGCACTTATTCCTCTGGCCAGCAACCAACGATCTGCTTTCTGATTGGGTAAGTCTTATCTAGAGTTTCATATAAGTTCAATCATTGTGTATGTTTGTGCCTGGCTTTTTTTTGCTCTGCATAATGTTTTCGAGTTCTGTTCATGCTGTTGCTTGTATCTGTGCTTTGTTCTTTTATTGCTGAGTAGTATTCCATTGTGTGGTGGTACCACAATTTGTTTATCCACTCACCTGTTGATGGACATTTAGGTTGTTTTTCCTTCGTGGCTATTACACATGAAACTGCAATAAATATTCCTATTCAAGTCTTTGTTTGGAAATACGTTTTTATTTCTCCAGGGCAAATAGCTAGGTATGAAAAAGCTAGGTCATAAGGTGAGTGGATGGATGACTGACTTCCTAAGAAACTGTTACTCAAAGTGGCTGTACCATTTTGCCTATATGAGGGTTCTAGTTGCTCCATATCCTGGGCAACACTTGCTGTCATCACCTTTTTACATTTTAGCCAATATTAGTCATTGTGTATTTTAATTTACAGTTCCTTGATGACTACTGATGGTAATCAGTTTTTTCCACATGCTTATTTGCCATCTGTATATTTTCTGTGGTGACGTGCCTGTTCAGATTTTTCGCCTGTTTTGTACTGAGTCATTTGTCTTATTCCATTGTAAGAGTTCTCTGCATATTCTAGGTACTAGTCCTTGGTCAGATACATGACTTGTGAATGTTTTCTCCCATCAGTGGCTTATCTTTTCATGCTCTTAGCAGTGTCTTTTGAAAAACAAATGCCTTTAATATTTATGTAGTCTAATTTGTCAATTTATTCTTTGATGGATCATGCTTTTGGTGTAGTATCTAAGAAGTCTATGTTTAACTCAGGGTCACAGAGTTTTATGTATACTTTAAATATGTGCAGTCTACTTTGTGTCAATAATAGATCAATAAAGCTGTAAAAACTAGCAATGCTAGGTGTTTGATGGAAGGGTTTTAAAATGATTTTACTCTGCCATTTTGCTAGAATCCAGAAAGCTCTCTTTCGGCAGAGGAAAAAATAGAATTTGTAAGTTGACCCTTGAACATCATAGGGATTGCCTACTCTTCATGCAGTTGAAAGTCTATGTATAACTTTTGACTCCCCTAAAACTTAGCAACTAATAACCTACCATTGATCAGAATATAAATAACATAAACAGTTAATTAACACATATTTTATGTTATATGTGTTATATACTGTATTCTTAGAATTAAGTAAGCTAGAGAAAAGGAAATGTTAAGAAAATCATAAGGAAGAGACAATATATTTACTATTCATTAAGTGGAAGTGGCTCTTCACAAAGGTCTCCATCCTCGTCATCTTCAGGTTGAGTAGGCTGAGGAGGAGGAGGAAGAGGAGGTCTTCGTGTGTCAGGGGTGGCAGAGGTGGATGGAAGAAGATCCACATGTAAGTGGACCCGCACAGTTCAAACCCACACTGTTCAAAAGTCAATTGTATTTACTAGAGACATCAGCATATTAAAACACTAACTTAATTTTGTGAGGATTAAAACATAATAATAAGAGTGTTTAAAGAGGACAATATATACAGGGTTTTGGATTGAGACCTGAGTTCAATATCCTGGTTCTGCCATTTCCTTCCTGTGTTTTCTTAACTTTTTTGAGTTCCAGCTTCTCCATCTGTAAACCAGGGAGAGTAACCACATATCAGATTTGTATTAACAAAAATACCATTTGTAAGGAAGCTTCTAGAGAGCCTTGCCTAACACAGATGGTCATGAGTTTCCTTCTATTATTTGTTTATTTATTTTCTGTTGGTTCTAATGCAATATGACTGATACGCCAGTTTCCTTTGTTAGTTTTGTTTTGAGACAGGGTCTTGGTTTGTTGCTAAAGCTCTTCTCAAACCCCTGGGTTCCAGTGATCTTCCCACCTCAGCCTCCCAAAGTGCTGGGATTATAGGCCTGAGCCATAGCACCCAGCCCTAGTTTCCTTTTCTATCCTAAGAAGCTAAACCTCCAAAAGGGTCACTCTTTAGTATAATGTTTGTCACATCCTTTACAGATTATGACACAATACAGCCCATAGGAGGGAGTGTAATACAAAGGGCAAGTTCCAACGATGGTTCAATTACAAACTTGGCCTGGGCCATTCGTTGTTCAGAGCAAAGTCATTTTTATTGTAATGAAATTTTAAAAGGCAGTTACATTAGTTACACATATACAGAACCGACTTAATAACTGTTAATCATAGAGAACATTCAAGAAATACAAATGATTTATCCACAGCACAGTTCACATCCATAAGAAGAAAGAGAAATGGTTAAGTGCTTAAACTGTCCACTGACACCAGCTTATGAAATATTTTTCTGTCTTTTCTTTTTTTTTTTTTTTTTAAAGGAAACAGATTGTTAAGATGAAGCGAGCTGTCCTGTTCCCGCACATCCTGTGAAAACTCTATTTTGCCACTTTCAAAGTCAGTGCCCCACAGGCCCTGGCCCGTTGTTGACCATAACACCAGCTTTGGCCACAAAAGCCAGGGACACCAACGTGTGGAAATGTGCCTACACCACTGTGTAGTGCTTCCTTAAGTTGCCCCAGACTCCAGACGGTCAAGGAAAAGGTGAATGTCCAAAAGGCTCATGGCTCCTTAGTACAGGGGGTTTGGTGGGGAATGACCCCTGGCAGGTTAGGACACAGCAACTTAGGCCAAGCCCATGTTTCCTGGTAATATAAAGAACATTTCTATTCTGACTTGTTATTGGCTAAAGCTGTTCCGGTCACTGGCTTCTTCCTGTTTATGTGGCAGGTGAGAACCATGACGGAGCAAGGTGAGTGTTCACGTTCTCGCATAGCTTATGGGCTGCCCAAAGTGCTGCCGGGAGTGGGGAGACCACCATTCATTCCCTGGGACTGGTTTCTCTCTTGGCTAAAGCTAGAAGGACACTGATGTTTGCACGTGTGGCTAATCTGGAGAACACGTAGTCACGTTATTGACACAGAAGAGTAAAGCTCCCCAGTGTAAGTTCCTTAACAACCAGAATCCCCCCAGTCTGCAATATTCACTTCTCATGAAATAACAACGGTGTAGAATTTGGTATGTTGGAGAGTAAAGCAGAATATGGCTATTTGTGATGGCTGTCACTCCCTGAAGCCAAAGCTAAAAATAAAACTGGGGGGAGTGACGCATGGGCGGAGTGTTCTAGAGCCATCCTTGGCCATCCTGTTGCCATCACTGACCCAGTCCTGATGGAGCCTTACTGTGGCTGCATCTGTGTCTTTGCTGTGGCCCGGGTTGTCACTGGACAGACCTCTTCTGTAGGAAGCTGTCTGCTTGTCTGGCCTAAGGAAAGTCAGTTGAAAGTCTAGTAGTTCAGACGAGGTGTTCACCTGGGTCTGTGTATGCACCTAAGAAAAACCCCCAACTCTCCTCCAAGAAACAGAAGGCAAAAACAAACATAAGATCCCCCAAACTTCCAAACCCACCAGCTAAAGGCTATAAAAAGTCTGTTTTCATTTCACTGAGAAACACTTCTTTGATCCTAAACCTATTTTTGTGCCTTTTTTGGGGGGAAATAATTATGCCTATGGCCTGGGGCAAGCTCAAGGCTGCTGGAGGCAGAGGTGGCCCCAGGGGCAGGGCAGGCAGAGAAAGGCCCATTCTGGGTCTGGCCCTGGGAAGATGTGCAGGGTTTCAACCACCTGCCATTTCCCAGAAGTAAGAAAGCCTGTGAGGTTGGAGTGAACACTGCATGCATCTACAATGGAGACCCAATCACCATTACGGACAAAAAGCTCTACAAACTGCAAAGCTGGGATTAATTTAGACTCTAGGAACTGCAGTCATGCACAGCTGACAACCAGTCAAAGGCGTTTTACTGAGCAGTGTTTGACTTTTGTAGATTCCCCAGCAAAACTGAGCACACGGACCTCCCTGGCCAGACAGGGCTGGGGTTTAATGTGGAGCTTTCAATGGATCACAGCAAATACTCGCTCCAAACTCCTTCCTGCAAGCTGGGTTCACTCCATTCTCAGGTTTCTAGAACCAATGCCACTCTTCCTGGTCCCGCAGAATCCACGGGTAGGGATGCACAGGTTGTTTCTGAGTGTTTGCACTACCAACCAGCATGTGCGAGGAGCTACCTGAAGGACTCTGGGAGGCACATAAGGGCTTTCCCAGAGGGTGGGTCCCTTCACCTGCCCTGCGGCAGCCACAGTACCTTTTCTACCATATGGGAGTCAGGGGGCTAATGGGCTGGTCATGAGAAACAGGGAGGGGGCATAATGGTCACAAAAGGAAGAAAACACAAGAGGCTGAAGGAGTCCTTACTAGTGTAAGGGGTGTGGGAGAAGGCAGAGGTCCCTGAAAACAGGAGGATGGATTCTCACATTCTCTTCAAATCCAAGAGAAGCAAAGCAAGCCAGGGATCATGGGCTCAGAGGTCAGCCAGGCAGAAGCTTCTAGAGTCAGCTCTTGTTTCTGTCTTGAGACCACCGGAGAAATATGTGGCAGAACCAGAACTGGAACCCAAGTCTTCTGCCCCTGAGACCTGCACTCTGTGCCTCCCGGAGCTGCTGTTCCTCCAGTCGGGCTGAAGAACAAAGGCTCAGGTAGCCTGGAGGAAAGTGTTTCATGGTGCCCATGTGAGGACACCTGGACATCCTACCCTGCTGTCTACATCTGTAGAGAAGGGACTGGCCTCTGACCTCAAGGCATGCTGTCCTACAGGCTCTGGGCAGCCACCAGGTCTTCCTCTCACCAGTGGGGCAAGGATGAGACATGCTTATGTGGGACCAGGAACACAGCTGTTCAGATCCAATTGGGAGGAGGGTGAGTGCTCCCATGGGGCTCCTGTGAGAGGAAGGGGGTGCTTCCTCTAAGAGGAGGAGCTTGAATCTGCACCAGGGGCTTGGACCAAAGAACTGACCTACCCATGTGAGCACACCCCTAGCTGTGCCTCCTGGTGACCCTGCTGAAGTGCCAGCCTGTTAGCCCAGCTCCCAGACCCTGGGCCGAGCATCCTCTGGTCATGGCCAGCGCTGCTGAGCTTGGGGACAGGGCCACACATTTTGGCTCTCTACATACTCTGGATTCTATACACTCACGCTGGCCACACATGACAGACACAAGGCACAACACATCCATCAGGACAGCAAGTTCATGTCACACAGCACAAATTACATATGTCCCACGGCGCGATGGATGCACAGATAGACCAGTGGAGCTCAGGGGCAGATGCCTCTGTGTCTCTGTGCTTCTTGGTTCCAGCTGACGGAACAAGGGCTGTGCACTCTGCTTGCCTATTTTTCCAGCATTTCCCCAGAGCCCCACGCATCCACCAGAAGGGAAAAGCAAGAAGAAATCTGCTTTCAGCATCCTGGGCAGGCCTGCTGGTGCTGCTTGGTCACTCTGGGCACTAGCTGAACTTTCATGGGTATACATTGTCTATTAAGAGATTATTCACAACCAAATTTAAGGACCCACTAGGCTCACCTCCTGAGCACACACAGATAAAATACAATAAATACAACTGATCCCCTAATGTCTGCCAGGGCCCCTGGTCAGTGGCCGAGCAGCCACGGCTGCAGGGGAGAGTGGAGCAATGACGCGCCTCGGGACACACAGCGGGGGAGATGGCTTCTGGTTTGGGGGGCCCGCGGCAGGGCAAGCAGGGTGAGGGTGAGCCTCGTTCACACGGGCGTCGACATCACAGTATGGGTGGCACTGTACAACAGGAGCCTTGCTCTGCCCGCAGCTACTCAGAAAACGGTGGAAACATGCCCAGGTCGGCAAAGTCTTCGATGTTATAGTTGCCAGTCCCCTGGCTTGGATCTCCCGGCATGGGCAGCATGTCCTGCAGAGGAGAGGAAAAGAGAGCCACAGGGGAGTCAGCTCCTCTGTCCGTGCTCTGGGCATGTCCCAGAAGCCCAGCCTGCACTCACCCTCATGGCCATCCCTAAGGGGGCAGCCCAGAGGTCCTCCCCAGCCTTCTGCGGGATGCTTTGGAGGGGTCCTCAAATGTCTGAGACGCTGGGAAACTGTTCTCCCCAGGGAGCTGTTGTGACAGCAGGTAAATGGCATTAGGACACACCCTTTGTCTATCTAAGGTTGAGTCAGGGACCCAGGGTAGACGAGAGCCCCATTGGCAGGGAGACCCCAGGCTGGCCCCAAGCAAGGTGCACATAGTAGATAGCAGATGACCAAAATGCAAGAGAAATCCAATGCAGAGTGGAGTGGAAGCGATGTGTGTGGAGACCTGGGTGGCCTGTCTTCCATGTTTATCTTAGTGCAGGGACAAATCCCTGAGTGGTTAGATTTCAGTTTCAACACATCTTTCAAGTTCTCTGGGCCTCAGATGACCCATCCAGAAAACGGGAATAGCACTATTTCAATGTCTTACAGCCAATTCCCCAATATGTGTTCTGTTGAATTCTCAGCCCACGTGATGCTCTGTGAGAAAAGAATTCTGTGGACAAATAAGTTTGGGAAACAAGGCACACTTTGCCTACCTCCTAGACATCCATAGTCCTCATTGGTGTAATAAAGGTTCTGATATGTCCTGCAATAAAGAAACTTAATAACTTTGTTTAACCAGCGTTTCTTAAGCTTATTTGGCCAAGAATTCTTTTTAGCATCGTGACTATGAAGATCCATGTCAGGAAATTCTGCCTTACAGGGTTGCTGTGGGGCCTCAGAATGGGCAAGGAACAATGCCTTACAGAAGGAGGAAGGAGGAGAGAAGGCTGCAGTCAGGGGAGGCAGGCGAAGGCCTGGGTGAGTTGTTCCCCTGCACATTCACAGAATACTACCCTGAGTGACATCTGAGTCCCAGGACTTTGTCTGTGAAGACACAGCTGACCCTGGCAGGAGAGGGGCTTGGGATGAGGGTAGGGTCAATGGAGCACTGATTCTGGAGAAGGAGGGGTTGTGATCCTGGGAGTCTCAGAACCTTCCCACAACGTGGTTCCTGCCCCCATCATTGCTTTGCAGGGCAGGGCTGGTGCATGCAGGAGGTGCCTGGGTTCCTGTTACAAGGACCTGGAAGGATGAGCTGAGCTCTTGGCTGAGGGGGAGTTAATGGGCTCGTACCTCCATTTGAAGCCTTCCAGTAGGAATGTTTCTGGCTGAAAGTTGAGCCAAGGAAGCCCACAAGGGGCAGGGCCCTGCTCTGTGGGGCTGCAGCGGTGCCATCCCCAGCCACACGGTCTGCCTTAGGCACATGGGATGGTCTAGAAATGTCTCAAATAATGGAGAGTTTCTAGGTGCCCAGGTATCCTCAACCAGGGACTCTCCCTGAGCTTAACCACAGAGGAGAGCAGAGCCAGGGCAAGGCTGGCACTGAGCAAGGGACTGGGTGGGGATGTCCTCCACATCCTGGGGGCTATGGTGGGGAAAAAGAGGGTCAGCCAGTGACAGACAGCCAAGCCTGGGGGCACCTGCAGCTCTTAGGAGAGACCCCCTTCGGCCTTGGTTTTGTGCCTCTCCCTTGGATAGCTCTGGAGTCTGGGAAGCATCTCCAACTGCAGCCTGCCCTATTGTTTCGCTTAGCTCAAAGGCTACCTCGGCCCCTTCTCCTTCCCACATGCACCTGACGTTTCTGGCTGGGTAGAACGGGGCCTTCTACTCCTGGACTCCCTCTAGCCCAGGCTGGGCCAGAACTCACGATGGCTATCGGGCAGGCGGTGGTGCGGCAGAGCCCGAGGGGGAAAGGAAGCAGAGAGAAGGCGCCGGTACCTACGAGAAGGCGGTGCTCGCTCGATTTACCTGGAACACTTCAGTCTGACCGGGCTGCTGGTGGGAGTGCTGCTCACCGCTCTGCTGGCCGTGGTGCTGGCTTTGCCACTGCGACCAGACTTCTGAGGGCCGCCCTTGGAACTGCCCGCTACTTTGTCCACTTTCAGCTGAAAGATCCGACATACAGGACACTTCCTTTAAAAGCCATCCCTTGGTTCTGTGAGACCTAAGAACCACTGCGGCTGCAGGGCCTCCCGCTTCTGAAAGGCATGTTCCATCCAGAGCTGGAGGATTGCATTTGCTATCCTCGTCTTTCTCACTGACTGACAGATCATAAATTGAGGGGATAAGAGACACAGGAGCCCTTTGCCCAATGGTGCAGGTACTTGGCCAGAGAGGGTGGCTCTTCCTGAGGTCACCTGCCAGGTGACTAGGTGCTTTAAGCCTTGGAGTGCTCCTTGCACTTGGTGACTGTGCACAAAGGCCTCCTGCGGGCATCTGGGGACAAGGGGCATGTCTGTGGCATGCAGAGCGTGGGCTGACAGAGGCTCTGTCCTCGGCAGTACGGTGTTGGCATGAGGAGGAAGACACACCTGTCCCTGCTCCTGACTCCCTCTTGGTCCACCGAATGCTCTTGAAAGGCATCTGGCCCCACTAGAGGAAAAGCCTCACCTTGGCATTCCCCTGAGAACTGCCAACCTCAGCCTCTGCCTCCTGAGCAACTCCTCGGAAGCCACACACGCATGATACAAGGTCCTCCTACAGGGCCAAGCACCACAGTCTTTTCCGGCCTGGCTCTTTGGCAGAGTGGTTTTTTATTTGCATCAGTTTGTTTGAGGGGGAAGAAATTTGGGCACTGGTCAGACAAGATAAGGTTCCTCTGTGGGAATCAGCAAATTCATTTATAAACGAGAGTCACTTTGCTTCTGTCTACAGTTTATACAAAAAAAACAGGAAACATAGGTGGAATTTTTTTTTTTTTTTTTACATATGAGAAAGAGTCTTACTCCACTGCCCTGGCTGGAGTGCAGTGGTGCAATCATAGCTCACTTCAGCCTTGAAATCCTGGGCTCAAGAAATCCTCCAGCCTCAGCCTTCCAAGTAGCTGGGACCACAGGCTCATGCCACAATGCCTGGCTAATTAAAAAACTTTTTTTTTTTTTTTTAGAGATGGAGTCTGGCTATGTTGCCCAGGCTGGTCTCAAACTCCTGGCCTCATGCAATGCCCCTGCTCTGGCCTCCCAAAACCCTGGGATTATATGAGTGAGCCACTGTGCCTATCCAATAAGTGCAATTTTGTCTAAAAACATTTTTGAGATTCAACCAAAGAGGAGGCTTAAAAAATACCCTTCAAAGAGGATACCTTTAAGGAACATCAAAAATCTTAGAAACTTTTTTTCTTGTTTCAAATCATTCAGTACCATTTTGGAAACAATGGACTCTCTATCAAGCTCTGGGTGGCAAGACAAGCTCCATCTTGTCACATACTTCTCTCTCCAACAGTCATGCTGGTCACAGGCAAGACTCAGGCCCTACCCAACCCCCACCCTGGGCACTGCATTAATGAGAGGCCAGGTTAGAAAGCGTTCAGGGAGAAGAATCTCTCTCTCCCTCTCTCTCTCTCACCCATCCACCCATATATAATGCCTGAGATGTAAAGGGCTTTAATAAAACACATAAGGTCCCTTTAGTGCCTTACCATTGGTGCTTTTCAAACTCTACATGATGACAATAGTTGGTAAAGAATTCTATAAAATTGAGGCAGGGTACAACTCCCTTCTTTAGCGTAAGAGAGATTTAAATCTACTGTGCACATGGGATTCTGTTACAGAAAATTCATCCGCCAATGTGAAATGTCTTCTCCTAATAATCCCACACAAGACCCCGAGGGCCAGGAGGAACTCTTTCACAGAAGCGTGTCCACGGGCCTCATTAACTGGCTCAGCAGAGGGAAGGCTGGGTCCACAACTGTGGCAAAGTTGAAACAGCAGCATCGCCAGCTGGAGCCACGAGGAAATTCCCACCTGACAGGCACCTGTCCCATTCTGGAAGCCTGCAGAGGCTGGGCACAATATGGGGCCTTCAGCGGGTCCATGTTGCTTGGCAGGAAGGTGGAGGGACATAGCCACCAGTGCCGAAGGAAGGGCATGATAGACTGGGGAAATGTCCTAACACATTCAGGGAGCTGACTGCCATGCAGGGTCACCCAGGATGCTGCTGCAACGACGGCTTCCTTGGGGCTTGCCCATTGCAAATCAATGCCCTCAGTCCTTCCTCCTTAAAGCACATACCTACCTCTCCTTCCCTTTGCCATCAACATTTACAGCCACCCACACACACAGCATCTTCTCTTTTCCCTCCCTTCTCAACCCTGTGCAATTACTCTACTGCCAGGCCCCATCCAACAGGCATTTGGAGAGTGCCCATTCTTCTCAATCTCTCTTGAGTATCCAACACTCTTGATCATTCTGTTTGAAACTATCTTGTTGACTTATAGGACTGAACTTGGTTTTGGTTCTGCTACTTCTTATACCACTCTTTCTCAAGTGCCTCCTGGTCCTTACTGTAAGTGACCCTGTCTCTTAATATATGTTGAAAGCAGGGGTCTGAGTCAGGCCTTCCCTCTCATCAACAAACAAGAAGGAAATAACCTCTTCTAGTCTCATGAACTGACTCATTCATTTATTCACTTGGCAAATACTTCCTGAGCTCCTGCTCTGATGTGGGCTCCATGCTGGTACTATACATACACTGGAGAATGAGATCGTTTCTCTCTCAACAAGCATACAGCATGGCTGGGAAAGGGAGCAAACAGATGATTCTGCACAGGTGAGAGCTGCTCTAAGAGTCAGAAGAACTAGAATAAAAACCCTTACGAAGGATACCTAACTAATCATGACAATTAGAAAAGGTTTTTCAGGGATCTCAGATGACACTAGAAGGGGAATTAGTAATGAATATGGTATAGGGGCTTGGAGGTGAGGTTGAAAATAATTCTAGAGAAAAGGGTCAGTCTGTTCAAAGGCCTGATGGTGAAAGAGGTCTTGGTTCATCCGGGCATCTACAGGTGGCTCAGGATGGAAGAGGAACAGAGTGAGATCAGGCAAGTCATGAGAGATAAGGCTGGAGGGTAAGCCAAGGGTCAGGTTCCACACTATCAGTATGACCAACTTTGGGGACAACAGAGAAACACTGAAGGTTTTTAAGCAGAAACGGAAAGCAC
This sequence comes from Piliocolobus tephrosceles, assembly GCF_002776525.5. Taxonomy (NCBI): domain Eukaryota; kingdom Metazoa; phylum Chordata; class Mammalia; order Primates; family Cercopithecidae; genus Piliocolobus; species Piliocolobus tephrosceles. The sequence goes on along the minus strand of NC_045439.1, from coordinate 90,850,048 downwards.
ACAGATGTGGATGGTCCATGGGTGGGTGGACAAAAAGAGAGGGAAAGAGACCAACTGAGAAAGGAATGGGGTAGACAAGAGGAGAGGGAAGGAGCCAGACAGGAGGAGGCTGCTGTAGCAATCCTTGCAAGAGATGACAGTGGCTCAAAACACGGAACAAAAGCCAGCTGCAGAGCAGTGGGTGGATTTGAGATGTGATGGAGAAGGAGGTGCCTAGGCTTGTTGATTGATTACTGGCTGTGCTGAAGGGTGTGAGTGGGAAGAGCTAGGGATGATAAACTCGTGTTTCTGGTGGTATTGACAGTCCCAGCTTCCTATGCTTTGGCTCCATCCATCCCTGCCATCCCTAAGCAATATGAAAGACACCTTAAGCTCTCCATGCCTAAAGCAATATCTCACCTCCTCACATAGTCTGGAGGGGAAGAACACAAGCATAGGCTCTTTCCCCTCACTCCCACATCACGTCTAATCAGTGGCTGGGATCGGCTGAGTTCCCACTCCCCTAAATACCATCTCTCAACTCCTACCTGCTTTCCTCTATTCTCACTGCCCCAACCAGTGCTGTGAGTCATGGCCACACCCACTGCCCCCATAACCACACAGCTACTGGTGTGATCTCCCTCCAACAGTAGTCCACTGCTTACAGACTGCTTAGTGGCTGACCACGGTCTATGCAGTAACATCCATGTTCTGGATGTTGGCATAAAGATCCTTCGCAATCTCGATCTATTTTTAGCCTCATCTCCTACTTCATGTTTAACTCCAGCCCCTCTTGCCCTAGTCACATGACAATACTTGCATGTCCCCCATGATGCCACACGCAGTTATATCTCTGTGCTACTGCACATGTGTTCTCTCTGTCATGTACATCCTTCCCTTTCTCTGTGCCTAGATAATTCTAGTCAGGTTCAAAGCCCTAATCAAGGTGACCTTGTGTGGCTGACTTCCTCAGTCACTTCTCCTTTTAGCTTGCCTGTGGCCCATCACACTATATTGATTTACTCCAAATTGTGAGGACTTGAGGCTGAGGACCGTATCTATGTCTACCCCAGGCTTTACTGAAAATAGTGCTTGGAATATAGGGGAGTCTTCAACAAGAACTTGCTGAGGGAAGAAGGAAGGAAGGAAGGGAGGGAGGGAGGGAGGGAGGGAGGGAGGGGAGTGAGAAGGAAGAACATGAACATTCCGTGAAGTTTTATTTCTATTTGCATTTGAGGTTTTCTGGGTATAATGAAATAAGCACACATCCTCTCACCAGTCTTACCTCAGGGATAGCCAGAGATGAGGAAGGGTGGAGGGGAATAATGATTAGAGGAAGATTAGCTCTCTATTCATATTTCGGGTACTTGATTCTATTAATTACATATGCCAGATTTCAGAATAAAAATTCTTAACTTCTGCAAGGGGAAAAAATCAGTTAACAGGATTGCTTTGGAAATAGTCAAGGAAGAATTTTGGGAGTACTGACCATGTGCACATCATATGACTATATGTTATGAATCATTTTACATTATTTCAATTCATCTTTTCTTCACTCTGACTCTAAGAACCATGAGCCCATTATCCACATTTTTCAGATAAGGAAACGGAGACTCAAAGACTTTAAGAAATTAACCCAACTCATTTAGCCTACAAATGCCAGACCCAGGGTTTGAACCTAGATCTTTCTGACACTGACGGCCACGTGCATTCATTTGATACAGTGTTTAAATCGAAGGCCTACTTTATACCTAATACTGAGTAGCATGTTGGTAATGCAGTGATGGTCAAACCTAGTCACTGAGAACGTTACTAGGCAAGCAGAATTGCTATGAGCTCTTACAAGGGAAGTCCAGGCTACCATAGGAGGACCTGGGACTGGGCCCTCACTCAGATTTGAGTCTTTCTAGAGGAAGTTACATCCAAACAGATGACCTGAAGAATGAGTTCACTGGCCATGTGCTGGAAGAGATAAGCGGAAAGTCCTCTTTTCAGCCTCTGCTACTGAAAGTATATTTATTTTTTCTCCTGAATTGTATTGACCACTCTGACCAGATAGTTAGCAAGAACTTCAACGTAATCTCTCCTGGATAACAGAGCATTGCGGGTTCTTAACCTAAATCTGACTGACCTGCTCTGCGTATAAATGGCGAGAAGGGGCTTCCCATGGCTCACCCCACAGTGTACCTACAAGCCTCTTTCTGGAAAACAACAACAACAACAACAACAACAACAACAACAACAACAACAACAACAAAAACCCAGTGGTCACCAAAATCCTTGTATTACTTTATTGTTCCAAAGCCACCTACATAGTTACAAACTATGAGCTGAGTTCTAGCCATGCTGTGTTTCTTTCACTCTGGTGGCTTCCTGAGCATGGGCTGGGCTGTTGCAGCCCTGGCTGGTGCATGGGCCACCTCTCAGCCCAGAGAGACTGTTATGGGCTGATAACACCTGGGCCAGCTGCTTCCAGACCATGGGTCAGAATCTTGAGGAGCTTGTGGGTTCCTAGGTCATAGAGGAAGGGATGACATTCCTCCTTTTTTAAAAATTTGAAGCTCACTGCTGTCATTCTCCTCTCATTAACATTTTTCCTTGTGAGGTTCAGCTGATTTGGAAATTGCCCTAAGACTTAAGGCTCACTCGAAGTCCTGCTTGGAGGTCCTATGTCGTTGGGTTTAGCTCGGTGGTTCCCAATCGAGTGATTTTGCGCAACCCCACCCTGCCACCAAACCAAGGGGGACATTTGGCAATGTCTGGAGACATTTGTCATTATCATAAACAGAGAAATCCTAGTAGGTAGAGGCAGGGAGATGCTGCTGAACCCCTATAAGGAACAGACAGCACCCCCCACATCAAAAATTATCCAGCCTAAAATGTCAATAGTGCTGACACTGAGAAACCCTGCTGGATAAAGGAACAAAGTGCACCAAAAGGGCAGCTCATTCTCTTACAAATTGCCTTCTAGGCAGAAGAAAAATGCACCTCACAGCAAGGATTACAGTTTTTCTGAGCCTTCTAGCAAAGGCCTCACCTTTTCAACACTAACTAGTATTAGGGATGGGGAGGTCTATAATTCCCCACAATTCACTGGTAAAAATGTCCAGGACCGAGCTTTGTGGGCAGGACCTGAGGAGGAAGAGGGTGCATGATGTCTGCAAACATTTTAGATCAGCGAAATCCTACCGGCTCCCTGCCTGTGCTTAGCCTACCCTGTTCCCCTATTTCAAATTATGCCTTTCGTTTCTTACTCCAGATATTTTTGAAATAATAAATTCTTTTTTTTTTTTTTTTTTTTTAGATGGAGTCTTGCTCTGTCATCCAGGCTGGAGTGCAGTGGTGCAATCTCGGCTGACTGCAACCTCTACCTCCCAGGTTCAAGCAATTCTCCTGCCTCAGTGTGTACCACCATGCCCGGCTAAGTTTTGTATTTTTAGTGGAGACAAGGTTTCCCCATGTTGGCCAGGCTGGTCTCGAACTCCTGGCCTCAAGGGATCAACCTGCCTCGGCCTCCCAAAGTGCTGGGATTACAGGTGTGAGTCACCACACCCAGCCTGGAATAACAAATTCTTTCAATTCCCCTCTCCAAAGTGAATATAGGCTGGGTGGAGCAGGCTGGGATGGACATGGCTCTTTTACGAAAGGGCAATGTGTTCTGGATGTGTTTCTCGATCTTTGTAAAAGACGTTCATCCCCAGAGTTGTTAGTTTATTTACTGTGACCTGATTTAATCTTTATCGACCTGATCTGACTTGTGTCATGCATGGATGAACTGCTTTAGAGACCTCACCCTAAACTGAGCAGCATGTAGGGAACAAGGAGCTATGGACATGCTGGTGCTTGCCAAGACATTGTATCTGGAAGCATGCTGCTAAGAAAATAATGTAACTTAGATCCTATATATGTGTATGCCACACTTGAAGCAAGTCAGGGAATTAAAACCTGATCTGCTACAGCACCTTTGAGCCATTTCTCTTTGAGCAACCTGTGCCTTGGCTCCCTGCATTTGTCCAAGAAAAAAGGTAGTATCAACAAGCAGATGCCTGGCAGCAGTTGAAATGAAAAGAAACTGAGCAATTTGAGGATTCAGGTCATATACATTCTTGTCAGTTATCAATGTATTGCCTCTTAGCTCTAAATCCATCCTTCTTTGCCCTGTTTTATGATACTGAAACTACACCCTGCAAACAGTTCTCCTTTGTCAGCGAGTGCAGCATTAGGCTTTCTTAACAGAGGACGCTGGAGAGACAAGCAAGGTGTTGCAGCGAAGTGGCTTCTCTTCCTGGATCAGGTGTTTCTTTCCTCCTGCAGTGTGTCTAGCAGCAGTGTGCAGGATGTCAGGGCGCTCCCTCTTCAGCACATTTCTCTACCACCCAGAGGCTGCTTCCTGTGAATCAGTATTACCTGCGGGCACTCCCTGCGGAAATTCTTGGCCATCTGGTAGGTGGGTGTGTAGAGCATTTCTGGTCCATCTGCACCCCCTGAGTGTCTCAGTCAGCTGGCAGGCTGCTTTTACAGACCCACTGCAGTCCAGAGCCTCTACAGTGTGTTACCAAGACAGATGCACATTCTCCAATAAGGGCTGAACCTCAGGATTTGTGGGGTGGGTTCTCCTCTTCCACGTTCTCAGTTCCTGTCTTGTCTACTTTCCCTTAGCCTTACAGGTGGAAGTTGCTGCCCACGTTTATTATTCCTGTATTCCTCAGGGTCCTTCTTAATCAACTTTTATTAGTCACAAAATCTTTAAATTTTTCCTGTTCAAATCACTGGCATGGTTTCTGTCTCCTGACTGGGCCCTACAGGCACAACGCTTTCCCCACTTACTTTGTTAAGGGAATAAATGCTTGGATTTTTCAAGGCTTACGTAAATGGATTGTGTAGTTTCCTAGTGGATGCTACACTTCAAATGGCTAAGTTTTTGCTGGGACTGGACTCAAAATGAAAATGAAACTAAGACTGGAAACACAAGTATGACAGCAGCAAAGCTCAAGATAACTTGAAAGGCCTGAAATGGAAGAAATGCTTTGACTTGACTCCTGAAGTCTTGTGGAACAAAACCAGCATGTGTTTCACAGAAACAGCTGAGACATAGGCAGGGCTGTTTTTCCTCGTTCAATGTATAAACAGTCTACAAAGCTATCCTGAGGTGTCTGAAACAGTTGAAGCACTGTTCAGAAGTGACATGCTATGCTTGTCACAACTCGATGTCTGCCCCTGGTCCACCAGTGGGTGATGTCCGGCAAGTCTGCTCAGCAGGCATTTCAAACCTCCTGCCTGCTCCAGCCAGCCAGAAGCGGGAAGTTGGGATCGACTGTGCTATCTCTCTGGGCTCTGGCCATGGCTAATGATCTGAGGCCAGGTACTGTGGGGTGCTGCCATGCCTGGGAACCCATTCGTGCCACACCAATAGGCCCCAGGGCTGCACAGAAGGCACTGGGAAGCCACTCAGATGTGCCCATGCTGGGCTAGGGTGTGTGTCCATTGCAAATGTAAACACTGCCTGTTTTTTAAGCCTGTTTTGTGTTTAATAATTAATGAAACTGACCATTAATGAGGCAGACTGCTCTGTTGCTTCTCCACTCACCGATTCTTACCTGCTTTGTTCCTTCTCCACTCACCCATATGTACCTGCCCTGTTCTCTGCACCCTTTCCCACTGTGCCCTCAGGAGTAACCATCCTCACTAGCGAACAACCCTTGGGTCCTCCTCCTAACCACACATCCTCTTTCTTCTGTCCTTAACCAAAGCCTGCCCTCTTCTCCCAGCCAGGACTCCACTTCTTTGAAGCCCTGTGGAGTAAACGCTGACCCTGTGGTCAGAAGGGGGTCTGGTGTCCACCCATTTTCCAGGCCCCCCCTACACCTCTGATGTGAACCCCAACACCTTATCCTGGGTTCCCTCTGCCTGCACTGGGAGCTTTCCTCCAGCAGCGTACTCATCACAGATGATAACAGCAGCCCCTCACCTCGAGGTCTCCCTCTCTCTCCCAAGACTGGGCCTCTCTTCCTGCTCTCCTGCCCAGCTTCATCCCCACTCCATCACCTGCTCACTCCACCACAGCCTGGCTTTCAACACACTCTCCCTGAATCCTATTCCATGCAAACAGCTGTGGCCAAAGGTAACACGTGATGCACTGATGGCAAGGCCATAGGAAACTTCTCAGTCCTTCATTTCTTGATTTTATACTCTTTTTTCATGCTGTCATTGGAAGGGTTCCAGCCCCTTTCTCATGAATGTACATCAAGGGACGTCTGCTGGGACATCCAATTCTTGCTTAATTCTGAGGTCCCCTGTGAATGGATTTGGAAATGATGGTAAGCACAGAGTAGTGATGGGAGCACAGTCTCAGACGTATTGCCCAGCTTTGATTCTTGGCTCCAAAGGCATGATTCTGCTATTATCAGCTACAGTAAGTTAGCCTGGGTAAGTTATCTGACCTCAGTGTGCCTTAGTTTACTTATCTGTGAGATGGGAATAATGATGGTATCTCCTTCTTAGGGCTATTGTGAGTACTGAATGAATGCTACATGCTAGCATATAATAAAATAAGCACCCAGTACGGGCAGGCTGCTATCATTACTATTATCATCACCTGAGTGTGAGATAGCTTGAAGGCAAAGGTAAAAAAATGGTCACTGAACCTGGAGCCCCATCTGTGTTGAGCCTGTTCTTGGCTATCAGTGGTGCAGTGGCCTCAGCCCAGGGCTTTGTCCTTCCTGTGTCCCATCTCAATTCATACTTCAGGGCCTGGCATTTGTTTAGTGGAGACTAGAGAGAGGCATGGAGCTAAAGGCACTGGATGGTTAGGGCAGGGAAGTGGCCTGCCCACCTGTCTTGTCACGGCCACAGTGGGATGCTCCAAGACCTTGCCAGGGTTACGTGTTAGCTCTGCTCCGAAGCCTCTCTTCACCCCATCAGACATAATGACTCTCCTGGCCTGCAGCCACAAGGGCCCCCACACAGACCATGGCTGCTGCAACTGCAGACTGTCCTGCCTGCCTCCCTTTACCTGTCTATCTCCCCTGCCCCAGTCTCTGGACTGTGTCTTTCTCTGGGTGGGGACCAGGTCTCCTGTCTTCTGCTTTCCAGTGCTGATTTGGGGCCTGGCACTGAAGGTTTTTTTGAGTAGATCAGTGCCAGATGGTCCCTGTGCTTCCGGGAAGGACTAGATACACAGGGGAACTTGAGTCTACGAGGCCCACCTTCAGGAGGAGATAAAGGGGTCTCTCCACACCCAGGTGAGGAACCAGATGTGGAGAAGGGTCTCATGTGTGACTGCAGGAAGATGGATGCTGTCCTGAGAAACAGGATTCTGGGCTCAAGGTGGTAATTGTGCTGAGTGCCTGGTTGACTCGAAAGCAACTGCCATGGGATTTCTCCTTCCTCAAACAGGGTGCTGTGCTTCTAAACTTGGTTCCAGTGAATCGTGGGGCAAGAATGCTTAACAGGTGAACAGGAGAACATACTGCAAGTAAATGTGACTAAGGCTGGAGGGACAAGCATGGCCTCAGGAAATGCTGTGCCCCACGACCTTGGGCTGAGTGGGGCAGACGTGCTGCTGTTAGCAGAGGAGGTGGGGAGGGGTGGGCAGCAGAAGACGACTCCCCATTGTGTGCTAGGGGCTCTTCACAGCATTTTTCTTTCTTTTGTTTTTTCAGACAGGGTCTCATTGTGTTGCCCAGGCTGGAGTGCAGGGGTGTGATCATGGCTCACTGCAGCCTCAACCTCCTGGGCTCAAAGGATCCTCCTACCTCAGCCTCCTGAGTAGCTAGAACTACAGGCATGCACCACACCTAATTTTTTTTTTTTTTTTTTTTTTGGTAGAGACGGGGTTTTGCTATGTTACCCCGGCTAGTCTCGAACTCCTGGGCTCAGGTGATCTGCCACCTCGACCTTCCAAAGTGCTGGGGTACAGATGTGAGTCACCACGCTCTGCCTGCACAGAATTGTTCATAAGGCTGACAGGCAAGCAGTTCTAACGTAAGCTTTTAACTTGCCACATGGAAATTCAGATGTTTGGGCTCAGCTTCATGCTCATCTGAAGAATCAATTCTGTAGAGAAAAGCTCTACGAGCTGCACTGCTGGGTGTCACCCAGTGACCTCACTGTGAGAAAGCAGGCACCAGCTCGGACTTCTTACAAGGACCATGGGTCTCTTATGAGCCTGTCTTGACGTGGAGTGGAGCCCCAGCCCTGGGAGACATGCTGAGGAGGTTCCTTAAACACGTGGAGAGTGGGCAAGGCCCAGGATCCTGAGAGATGCACAGGACACAGCGGTTCCTTAACCCTCTATGGAGTGAGGTTTTGTTAACAAAGTAAGATAGGTGTTTTTAATATTTAAAAGAAAGAGAAAACTTTGCAGGATTATTTATGCAATTGATTGTCTCTATAGCTATTCTCTAGTTTCTTTAAACAAGACTATAAGGTTTTTGAGTTGGGGGACCTGAAAATCCTTGCTAGGGCCATAATGGGTTAAAATGGTATTTAGATCACATCACAGCACAGGAACATCATCCCAGTGCCTTGAAAATGATAAAGCCAAATCACAAAGCCAAGGCCTAAGCATCCAGTCTCTTAGGAACACCATAGGCCTCCTCATAGCCAGAGAGAGGGGAGGTGCTTGGAAACCTCCGGGCCTTGTTTTGGTAGCTGGGAGCCTGGAGCTCAGCCTCCTGAATTCAGAAAGCATTTTTGCTTTCTGGCTTTCCCAGAATCTCATTCCCTCATTCCCCACCTACCGAACCCTGGAGTCCTGTTGGCAAGACTGGAGTAGGCATTCCCGCTTGGTGAGGAGGTAGCTGGGCTGGAGAGGGGGCTGTAGGAAGAGGGGTCTGCCGGGTAGGTGTGGCTCGTTCCAATCCCAAAGGGAGATGACTGAGTCTTGCTGGACTGAGATGGGATTTGCTATAATCAGGACAAAGCAAAGAGATGGAAAGCATCAGCAGCAGGCCCCTACCCCCAACCCATGCCCCAGGCTGGTCACAGAGGCAGTGTCTGCTCTGCGTTGATAGTGACTCCCCATGGCCCTCTTGTCTGGCTAGGCACAGGCCTGGGATCAGCACGGTGTGTGAGGGCCCAGGAGCTGCAGAATCTTTGGAGCATGTCTGGTTAAAGTTACTCCCCAGGGCTACAAGGATCCGGGCCCTCTGGCGTCCGGTTACTAAGGCCTTGGCATTATGAACACCCAGAACTCCCTAGGCAACACCCACCCTCACAGTGACTATGAGGGGTCTGGGGGTGTCACAAGGGTGGGTGTTTTCATGTCCTCCTGGCACAGGAACAGCCAGAGGTCCAGAGTAGTGAGGGGCTCATTCTCGATGGGGTGTCTCTACCTGCCCAGCCTTTTCCTGCCAGCTGCCCCAGGGCATGGCTGTAAGGAGAAAAGGCTGCTGAAGTTGCAGGCTGGGCACCCAGCTCTCTGGGGGCCCTGAGGGTGGCCGGTGCTCCTGAGGAGCCAGCTGCTGTGAGGGTGGTTGGTTCCAGCTAGGGGCCGACCCATCCTCAGAGCCGCAGTCCGAAGAAAGCACTTCCCAGAATGCTCTGCCTCTCTGGGCACCCAGGGGAGACGCTCTCACAGACACCCATACCTGTCCCGGAAAGGGCGGACGACTCCCTGTCCACGCCACCTGACTCTGGTTTAGCTGCCGGGAGATTTGGGACATGTTCTGGCCGGTGGAAGAGGAGGACTGAATGTCATTCACTCCAGGCACATGAACCACTGAAGAGCTAGAAAATAGGAAAATGCATTTATCCTGAGGACACACCTGGTTTGCATGAGTCTACCCGCCCAGCCAACCACACAATCCACCCTGGGCCACCTTCCTGGCTCTCTCTCCATGCGGCATGTCACTCGAGAAAATGACTAACACATCACCAGCCTCAAAGCCCCTTGGCTGTCCTCCTCTCCCTTCAGGGCTTCCTCCACACTGCTGAGTAGTCCTGCCATGTCCGGTAGTCTGGTACTTCCTCTCCTCGTCCTCCCCTAGGGTCTCCCACACACTCCTCGGCCCCTATCCTATGCCTGTACATCCTCTGCTCTCAACAGATGATTTGGATCCCACAAAGAGAGAAGCTTCTTAGAATAAAAATCAGTCCCGGTGTTCACTCACTCTTCTGTGCTCTGGTTAATTTGTTCCTTTGGGGCACCTATGAGGCTTAAGGATTCAGGAAATAGGTTGCAGGCTGTCAGTTTTAAACGGAAAGAAAAGCTTCTCAATGAAAACCTGCTGGATGGGGCCGAGTCCTGCTACCCCGAGTTTATCCCTCCCACCTTCAGTTCACCTTCGACTTAACTCATTTCATCTTTATTAGGTCCCTGCTGTGTGCTGTGCTCTCTGCATGTCCTTTGCAGGCTAAATCTCTGACCCTGCTTAGCTCCTTGTCAGGCACTGTCTGTATGTACCACCAGGTGCTTCTTCCAGGAGATTTTCCGGGGTATGTCGATTCCAAGAGAAGCTCATCAAAGACTAAAAGGCTGGGGGCAGATTTTATTTTGTTTCAGGCCCCTCGTCCTGCCTCCCTGGGACTAGCTCAGCATGCAGGGCAGTGCACTGGGTGCCCATGAATCAGTCAAGTAGGGCAGAATGGGGCTCATCACAGAAGGCTTTTGGTAGAGGTGGATTTTCAGCTCCATGTTAAAAGAAAGGCAGGCTAGAGATCAGTAGAGACTGGGTAAAATTTTACTCTTGTATTCTAATAAGTTTCCTATGCTATTTGATCCCTTTTAAAATAGGGAGAAACCAAGAATGTCAGAGACATTCTTGCAGTGATCATTGTAAAACAAGTTCAGTCGCTTATATAAAGGGGATATCATTCCCATCTTTGTACAATCAATTTCTCATTTAACATAAGGGCTCCTTTCCCATTCTCCTTCCTGATGGAAGTATTGCTTCAGAGGACATTTTCTGGTCATTATGGTCTAGTAGGGCCCTCTCCCACAGACCCTTAGCCCTTGGTGTCCTCCCCAAAACACTGATTGATGAGGGCCGCTATAGCATAGAAGCCCTAGGAAAGGCACCTTGACTGAAAGGGATGGGCTTCTTGGGGCAAAGAGCCAGCCCTTGTGCACAGTCCTCCCTGGGGGCCTCTGAGCTACAGCTGCCTGCCTTGGTATGGACAGGCAGGGACCAAAACTGGCGGGACCAGAGCGGGAGGACTGTGGGTGAGGATGCACTTCGGGTGCCAGCAACATCATTCTGCAAGAGGCCCAGGGTTCCCTATGGCTGTATTGGGCCCCAGAGTCCTTCATCCCACAGCCTACCCCAACCCAAACCAGCTCAGACCCTTTGGATATATAGGAAATTCTGCACATTCCACAAGCTTTGGCCCCAACAGGCATCCTTTAATTAACTCAGTCATTTATTCATTCATTTTACAGACTAGTACTCAGCAAGTGCCTTTTCTATGCCAGGCTCTGCACAGGTGTTCGGACACTCCCTGGATTCCTTCCCCACTGCCAGCTGCCCCGAGCCTGCTTTTCCTTCCCCATCACTCATCACTGCCCTGTGCACCCTACATTTTTGGTTCTATGACAATGGCCTCACCCAGGCTGTGCACCTCATGTTGGCACTGTCTGCCCCGGGCACTGTCTGCAGCAGCTTCACTCTTCTCCCAAAGGCCATCAGTGACGATGTCCTCCTCCTCACATGGCTCCCACGGCTGCTGCTGCAGACAGGGCTCAGGGCAGACAGTCCAGTGTTTGAGGTGCAGAGCCTGGGTGAGGCCATTGTCAGAGAACAACGTGGTCATCCTCTGTTTCTCCCATTAGTGAGGCCTCCTCCAACAATGCCTCCTCCGAGGCTTCACTCAGCACACTCCTCAGGCCCTTGCACCTCTGCCCTGGTCAGAAGGCAGAACCTGACTTTTGCTTTCAGACCTAGCTGAAGAGTCCGCCAGACCTTCTCTGGCCATGCCACCTTGGGCTATCCTCTTGCCTTTGAACTGCCCCCTCCTTGCCTCCTGCTGCTGTACCCTCCCTGATCCCCTTTGTCCAGAGTGAAGGACAAGCAGCAAGTGTCACAAGGACCCAATGAACATGAGCACTCGGGCAGGGCTGGCACAGGGCTTGGCATAGACCAAGATCAGTCAATGAGTGCTGAGTAGCTGAGTAACTCAGCTGCCAAGAGAAGTCTGGAGGGCTTGACTATTGCTCAGCAGAGCCACATGACCTGCAGTGATGATGGTTAGGTACTGTTCACAGAGGGCTGCCATCTTGTCTGCTGTCCCCAGACCAGAGCCCCTGCCTGTAGCCAGAGCTCCTCAGAGCCTCAGAGCAGTGTGCAATTCAGTGAGACTCAGCTGCAGGCATGGCCAGAGCCACTGCAGTGTTGCTAATCTGTCTCCAGGAGTTCTGTCCACAAACCAGTGTGGAAGCAAGATCCTCATTCCTTGTGTCTAGGGCAGTCACTTGGCAGGGCCCTCTCTCTGAGTGGCCAGCCCCACCTACCCTCCCGGTCTCTGCCTACATCTGGAAGCTCTGCTTAGGCTCTGGCTAACCTTGCTGGAGGAGCCCTGTCCTGCTGGGCATGAGGAACTTAGGGTGTCCGGTAGGCACAGGTGAGTGCCCACACACCCTCCCCAAGAGCTGCCAGCTTCTTCTCTAACTGTTCTTCCCAGTTTATGCTTCTGTCTCCCCAGAAGTCAGTGGAGCCAAGCCTTGCCTCCAGTGATGATGTCAGGGCTTCCTCAATGACCTACCAGATGCCCTTGATGCTAAGACCAAGCCTTGGGAAGGTTGGACACGCTGCCTGAAGCCTAGGATGAGGCTCAGACATGATGTGCTGAGCTGTCCAGTCTTCCTTGGATTTGGCTGTAGCCTCTGGGTACCAGATGACAGGATACTTCCTGCTATCTTGTCAGCTGTTCCCAGCTCCAGCTTACTTGGGTCCTGGCTAGAGGGAACTCACTCCCTTCTCGCTGGCAATCACTGCTACAGAACACAGTGGCTGGTGCTGTTCACATCCAAGAAAGAGTAACTGACACCAGGAATCTATGGCAACTCATGGAGGGCTCACAGAGCAGAAGCAGAGCCACCAGAATCCTCAGTTTAGCCCAAGGCCAGAGCGCCGGTAACCACTAACTCATGATTACAGCCCACAGAGCTGTGCTCTGAGACTCAGGACTTTCTTGGCGAGGGAGCATCTTCCCAAGCCATTGTCCCCCTCACTGGCACATACCTGAAGGCCTTCCCGGAGTGTCCGGAGGGAAATGGGCTCCCTTGGGAGTAGATCTGCTGGGTTCCTGCTGCAGAGGCTGAGCTCATCATCTTCTTCTCCGCTGGGAAAACCAGAGCAGGAGTCACACGCGAAGGTTCCCTGCTCTGCAGACCACAGAGGAGGCTGCCCCAAGAACAGGTGCAGGGGTGGGCACAGGAACAGGAGGATGCGAGTTGGGGCAGCCCACCTGCATGCAATCTCCTCAGCCTTGCCTCTGCCTCCTCATCTCCCCTGGAGCCTCCCTGGCATATGAGGGCACTAGGCTGCTGTTCTTGACCCCTAGGCTAGGCCACAGGCTGCTTGATGGCAAGGCTTTTTTGGAGAGTGGGGAAGATTAAAAGAATGAATGAGGCCAGGTGCGGTGGCTCACACCTGTAATCCCAGCACTTTGGGAGGCTGAGGCAGGCAGATCACTTGAGGTCTGGAGTGCAAAACCAGCCTGGCCAACATGGTGAAACCTTGTCTCCACTAAAAATACAAAAATCAGCCAGGCGTGGTGGCAGCCATCTTGTAGTTCCAGCTACTCGGCAGGCTGAGGCAGGAGAATTGCTTGAGCCCAGGAGGCAGAGGCTGCAGTGAGCTGAGATCACGCCACTGCACTCTAGCCTGGGCGACAGAGCAAGACTCTGCCTCAAAAAAAAAAAAAAAATTAATGAGACTTCTTTCTCAGACATTATTTTATCCAGTCTTTTCAACCCTGTGGGGTAGGGATTCCAAGTCCTCTGGTTCTGGATGAGGAAGCACAGGATAACAGTGAAGAGGATGGGCTCTGATCTCAGCTCTCTGGGTCTGAATCCCAGCTCCAAGGTAAGAGGTGCAACCTTGGACTGTTACTTAATCATCCCCTGCCTCAGTTTCCCAACAGAAAAAAGGCGAGAATAAAAGTATCTTCCTCAGAGGGCTGTAGGGGGAATTCAGTGAGTTAACCTAAGTGCTTACGACAGTGCCTGATAACAGAGCAAACAGAAACTAAAGTTTGCTATTGTTTGCTACAGATGAGAAAAATGAGGTGTGGCTTGTCCGAAGTCACCAGCCAGCGAGGGAGGGCCCAGGGCATGAATGCAAGCCCAGTGCTCTTCCGACTGCCCTGGAACTCAGCTGCCCCTGCCACCCTCACCCATCAGATGCCACAGCCGGTGATGTCCAGGGATCAGCCCCGGACCCGTGTGCCTTGACCTTCCACTAAGGTTTCTTTGAGAGACTGAGCTTCTCTAACACTGAAAACACTCAGCCCCTGGCCAGGAGGTGCAATAATGCATGATTTTCTGCCACCACAGAATGGTGAACAGAGTTGGCTCACCCACAGGCTCACCCAAAGCTACACGGCTGAAGAAACAGGCTCAAGACCCAGCTGGCTGTTTAGGTCTTACACGAGGGAGAAGGTGCTTTGCATCGTGGTTTGAGAAACAGGAGTGGGAACATGAATGGTGGCAGGGTGCTAGACAGCAGGCTCCAGTTCTCCCTCCTTCGGTCATCGAGGGTGCCCAGGGCTCTCTGAAATGCCCTCCCAGTGCCCCAGAATCTTCAAATGTCTACCTGTCTCATTCCTACAATCCCTAACATGTTCGCCCACAGAGAGATACTGGAATAAAGGAAATAAAGGTTAGTTACATGGTGATTATTTTGTGCCTAGACAGCCCCCACATCTGCTCCCATCTCTGGCTTGCTGGTGGTGATTGGGGGCAGATTGTGTAGGTCCCTCCGAGTGGCTGTGAGCAGTGATGCGGTGATGGACATTCAGGCTCGTGGGCTTGGGGCCCAGAGACCAGGCTGCAGGGACCACGTGCTGACTCTCGCACGCATGGAAACAACTTCTGTGAGGCTTTAATAAAAAGGGGCCACTGAGCAGTTTTTATGGTTCATTTTCTTCTGCTGCAGTGACAGTTGTTAAGACAGTGGGAAATCCTTAAAGGAGGGAAGGAGCTCAGGCTCCTGGGTGTGTACTTTTAACCTAATCATAACATCTTGAATCTTGGGAATAAAGAGCAAGATTGGTGTGGGGGAGAGATAAGGCTCAAACTTGCAGGAAGAAGGTAGACTTAGGTAGTTCTCTTGACTCTACACTTAATGCAGGCCAGGCACGGTGGCTCACACCCATGATCCCAGCACTTTGGGAGGCCGAGGCAGGCAGATCACCTGCGGTCAGAAGTTTGAGACCAGTCTGGCCAACATGGCAAAACCCCGTCTCTACTAAAAAATACAAAAGTTCGCTTGGCATGGTGGCACACACCCGTAATCCCAGCTACTCGGGAGGCTGAAGCAGGGACAATCGCTTGAACCGGGGAGGTGGAGGTTGCAGTGAGCTGAGATCACGTCACTGCACTCCAGCTTGAGTGACAGAGCAAGACACCATCTCAAAACTACAAACAAACAAAATAAAAATATAAATAAAAATAAGATAATAAACTTAATGCAACCCATTTTTTTCCCCTCATGTGTTTAAGGTTTTTGTGGTTTGGGTAAATAAGAAACACATTTTCTTTGTAACTGCTCCAGGACATTTGAAGGGTATAACATTATATATAACAATATGTATTATAATATTATATATAAAATTGTATTTAAAGATATTTGACTCTAGTTTTCAGTCTTCTATATTTTTCTCCATTTTATTATTTTGATCTATGTGATCTGTTAAAGATGGAGAAAGGCCTACTGAGATCTTCCACTATAATGTGGCTTTATCAGCATCTTCCTGTAATTCTAATTATTTTGGCTTTCACATATTTCAATGCTTATGACATCTGTGTCTTCATTTTAGGTTACATCTTGTAGCTGAATAAATTAAGCCTCTCCGCTCACTGGACAGTTTGAATTTTTCTTTGGCGACACTGATGACCCTACTTTCCTTCTTGGGTTTGCAGAGCATCTCCACCACCCCTTCTTTCAGGTTAAATCATTAATTTCAGTTTGTTTTTGTTATATCACATTTTGGCAGCATATTATTCAGGAGCTATTCATTGGGAGTCAACGTATTTAATAATTCTTGATATTCACTGATGATAAATCTGTACCTATTTATAAATACTACAACCATTCCAAAATGAGTCTGGATCTTTGGTGAAGAAATCTTTAAATTTCTTGATTTGAGGTTTTAGACTCTAAGTTTTATTTATTGTTTCTGTCTTTCGTATCTTCTAATAATTTTTACGTTAATTTTCAGTGTTATTAGTTTCGTTTTTCATCCTTACTGCTCTTCCAACCTATCATTTCTGTTCTCATGTTCTATATTTTGATTCATTTCGTAAACAAGTACAATTTTACAAGTAGTTTTTTTGCAAGCAGAATATGTAGATAGTGCATGTCTGTGAATGTCTTTCTGTTGTCCTCCAAATAGGAAAGCAGCTTGGCTGGTGGAAAATTTCAGGGTCACATATTCTTCCGAACTCTCTATTTATTCCTGTGTCCACCCTGCCCCCGCTGCCCACCACCCCGCCACCACCGCCACTTTCCTAAGTCTTCTGGCATTTAATATCTTGGGGAAGGCTAACAAAAGATTTCTCTTTGTAGGTAAGGTAATTTTTTTAATCTCAACATTTGCAGGATTTTTTCTTCCTTTCTTCAAATTTAAAAAAGTAAATACAACAGATCATGTGTAGGTGTGAGTTTCTTTGAAATTTTTGTTTAGTATTCATTGAGCTCTTTCACTTGGAAAACCTAAGTTTTTGTATTTTGGGAAAATTCATGTTTCTTTCTAATTCACTGACTTGGATTTCTGCAATATTAGCCTGTTTTGTACTGATCCAATTTATTAAACATCACTTTCGCCACCTCAAATAACTCATTTTCAGACATGCAGGATGGCCTAGAATCACCTAGAGAAGAAATACTGAAGATTCTCTGAATCTTCTCCTCTTTATCAGAAAAATTCATTTCCAAAGGAGGACATTTGTTCTCGTTCCTTCCCTTGGACCCTTCCCCCCTCTTCTTTTTTCTTATCTGTCTTTTTTTTTTTTCTGTTTTGTTAACTTTATGGGAAAGTGTCTATGTTTGGATTTCTCTGGGACGCTGTGGGTCTCTGGTCAAATATTTCAGGCTTATCTGGAGAGAAAAAAACCTTTTAGATGTGCTGTTGTCTCTTCTTACTGGATGAAATGATATTTCTCTAGAAAAGTCGAGGAAATACTGATGTGGGTGGGTGGCCATGGGAACCAAGAGCCGGGAGCTCCCCTGTTGTGCTGAGGGGTCTGGTTTTTGTTGTGTGTTGACAATGGGTCTTGGTGCTGTACTGGTACCTGTTGCCCTAACGGGAGGCAGCTCCAGCACCCAGAGGCTCGGACTTCCCACCAACATGCTGGCATCAGGAGGGCTGAGGTGTGCTCCCTCACCACCTTCCACAGGCCTGTCTGTCCTCGCCTCGGGCCTCACTGTCTTCAGCTTGTTAGCCCCAAGGGATAGGATTGGGCTTCTCTTCCAGTGACGGAGTTCCCCATGTTTCCTCTTCACAAGCCAACTGGTTTCTCCCTTCAACTCATCCTGACTCCGTTGTATCTTGTGAAAATTCCTTGACCACATGAAAATAGAATCCTTTTTCTGATTTTGGAACCAGCAAAGATCTTTCCAAATTTTACATTTTGTTAATCTCAGTGATAATCTGAGTGGGAGGGCGAGGCAGCTGGACTTGCTGGCCCCATGTGATGCCTTAAGTTATAACTGCACCATCTCCTCTAACGGCACTGCTGACATAGGTAGACAGCCTAATGGCTGCCACAGAGGATTAATCACGTGAACTCTATGCAACTGACAAAAAAAGATTGTCTAATAATCTGGAAATATGTTCATAATAAACTGTCATGTGAAAAAACTAAGCTACTGTGAGCTCAATTTCCTGTAAAAAAAGAATATATATGTGTAGAAAAAGATAGGAAAAACATATTTTAAAAAGTTAAACATGGTTATATCCAGGTGGTAGGATAGAGGATCATTTTTGTGTTTCTTTTTTACTGCGTATTTTGATGTTAAAATGTGGTCCTCTGTGTGTTAGGGATTGAATTTCAACTTTTTACAGAGACATGTCTTTGGCTTAACAAAACTAAAGAGCACAATGGAACAATAGAGCTCATTTGTTCCAACTCCTCAAATTTTAATGATGAGATGTCAGGCCCCAGGTTGGTTACCCTGGGTAACTGGTATACAAGAGGCAAGGCCAGGAGTAGAGAGAAACCATTCCAACTCATGTATTTTTATACCCTGCAATGGTTACTCTAAACTCACCTTCCGTGGCCCCCTCTTACTAAGAGTAGCTGTCTGTAGATGGCCTGAAAGCAACTGTAAACCCCACACTCTCAAAACCTCAGTGCCATTTGGAAACTTACATGCACTGATTCCTGCAAACATTTCAGCAAACCGAGGATCTCTTTCCTGGGAGAAGATTGCATCCGCCTTTTCCACGGACTTCCCGGCCTCATGAACACCAGCTGGTAGGTTGGGGACGGGGACCTGTTTGCACATTAAATAAAACACAAGAGCAACTCATGCGTAAGGCACAGAGTGTGTGTCCCCAGAAGCCACCAGCTCTCCTTCATCAGAGCCCCTCCCTCTGGAATCACTGGCATTTGGGGCTGGAACATTTTATCAGGTGGGAAGCTTTTCTATATGTGAAAGCCAAGAAGAGCAGGTGAGGGGGTTGGGGGCAGTGAACTGAAGGTCACAGGAAGGATAACAGAGTCACACTGATTACTTTCTTAGAGCGAGAAATGAACAACAATCAACTTACTCTAAATATCAGGAAAGGTGGACATCATGTAGAGATAGGAGAAGGAAAGAAGACAGAGCTGGTGAAGAGGGAGGCTCAGAGCATGACAGGAAGAGGCACATTGAAGAAGAATGGGACACAGGCAGTGGCAGGGAAATGGCCAAGAAGCCAGGGGGCCCAAGGGGATCAGAAGCTGCTCTTGTTGGTCTCTGAGTACACTCATACTAGAGTTCACGCATGGTCCTCAGAAATGTCCTTCAGCCCTTGGGTTGACTATGGCCCCTGGTTCTTCACCTGGTACTCACACATTCTTCATGGCTCAGTTCTGTAGGGAGGAGTGACAGCAGCAGACCCCCAGGGGACCTGTAGGTCTGCTCTTTCCATTGTAGCATGTGGATGGGGCAATCCTTTGGGCTGAGGGGCTCAAGCTCAGGGCTGAATTGAGTCCCCCAGTCCATTGGGCTGGAGACAATTCCAACAGGGAAAGGGTTTTCCAGAAACTCACCTGGGATAAGTCGTATGATGACAATCCATCTCTCTGGTGCACTTCTAATTCTGCCTGCTGTTGCTGAAGTTGCCTGTGAAACAAGAAGACAACAAAGAGGGTCATGAAGAACAGAAGGGGTGACAATAGGGCTAAGCCAGGACTTTTCCCATACCTCAGAGGCAGAGTGGGTGATACCCGATGGATCTCTACATTGTTTTCCATTTTAAATTATTTTATTTTATTTTTAATGTCCTAAATCCAGACTCCAGACATTGCATTTCATGTTTAGGCTACCACACTCAACTATTTAAGAAATCAATTTTGATGTGTGACTTCATTTTATGCAGAGTCAAAAGATACCACAGAACAAATATTTTAAGGCAAATTCAGAAAAGCAGTTGGGTTTAATGCTGAATGAAGCAGTTGGCTTCAGCTAACACTTAGCCATAAACGGGCGGGTGTTTACATTATCTCATCCAATCCTCACACTATGCTTTCACAGTGGTTATTCTACCATCATATTAAAATTAAGAAACTGAAGTTCAAAGAGGTTAAGTGGTTGTCAAGGTCAGCCACCTGGCAAGTGGCTATGACAGAACAGAGCCAGGGTCTGACCTGACACTTCTGACTCCAAAGGACTTTGCTGCCTGCTCCATTTGGGGAAGAAAAAGACTTGCTGGAGGAAATGGTGGCTTTAAGTTTAAAAACTGGGTTGTTTTCAAGAGAAAGTGAACTCTATAGCTCAGAGCCTAAAAATGGGGCAAATGACCGGATCCTCTTCAATTGGAAATACCATTAAGAAGGACAGGCAAAAAATTATTAGTGGTACTATGCAATTCAAATTACTAACAGACATTACTCCCAGCCCAGCAATCAATTTAAAGCATATGAACAGACAATTCAAGCAAAATAAATAAATAAATAAAAGGACAAATATACATGTACTGTATGTACATATAATAACATATATATATAATAGATATAATAAGCAAGTTAGGGAAACATTTTGCCATTCAAATAATCAAAATAAATGTAAATTAAAACACCTTTGAAGTATAATTTTTCAACTGCTAAGTCAATAAAATATGTTTCACATGGTGGCTTTGCATTGAAACTACCACGGTCACACGGTGTTGGGGAAGTGTTCATGGCACGACCTTTTCGGAAAACTGTGGTGACACAGATGAGGGACTGTGGACTTGCTCACACTTTCACACTCTCCCAGGTGGTCATCCTGCTGCTGGTCTGTAGTAAGGAAATTATTCAGTGGAAGGAAGTAAGAGCTACCCATGCAAAGTTGACAGTAATCGGGAATGACTTTGTAAATCCTGCATATTAATTTCCTGAGTGACTATTCCACAGCACTGACAGCAACCACTGTGAAGATCGTCTAGAAACACAGGAAGGTATGATGAAAGGTGTGGAAAAGTTCAAGTGCAGCACAATATATTATGCACGCTGCAAATATGGCCACAAATATTATGTGGTTGAGCAAAATTTAACACCAAGAAAAACAATCTCTCAAGTGTCTGCATTAATTAAGAAGGTTATGTATGGATTTCCATTGTTTACTTCCAGTGTCTATTTTGAAATAAGAACGATCACAGGGGGTCTCCTCTGACATGTTCATGGTCCCACTTTTATCACCCATGGCTGTGTCCTGGACCGGGTGGTGGGGAAACCCCCTGGAGGAACTGCAGACAGGCCACCTCCCTTCATCTGGGTCTGGGATGCAGGGAGGGCTGGCTGGATATTCTGTGGATAGGAAATGAGGGGAGAGTGGGAGAGGAAGCCTTTGCTATGTACGATGAGGAAGTGGCTGGTGGGGAGGGGCAGGTGTGGAAGGTGCTCCAGCTTCCTGGGGAGGAACCACCAGGAATGCATGGCTAGAACATTGTAACAAAACTGTAAACAAACTGTAACAAAAGCTCTAACAAAGTTGTAACTGTCAGCAAAAGCACAGGCTTGGTGAGAATGTGGAGGCCCCCACCCAGGAAGAGGTGGTGTGTTTGGCGACTGTGGACGGAAGGCAGGGGTAACACCTGCACCCGCCCCTGTGCATTTGCCCCAGCCTCCTGCTAGATGCCTGCATTCATCCCAACTCACCTTAGGCGCACAGTCACCTTGGAAGTGGGTTTTCTGTTTTTTTAATTCCCTTTCCGCATGAGGAAACTGAGGCCCAGAGATGCTAGAGGTTTGCAGAAAATAGATGGCACCCTCAAAATGGATGATTAAAGAAGGTTTAGGGAAGGGGCTACTTAACAGGTATGGCCATAAACGGACAGGTGTTTACATTATCTCATCCAATACCCACACTAAACTTTCAGAGTGGTTACTTTACCCTCATGTTAAAGTTAAGAAACTGAAGTTTAAAGAGGTTAAGCAGTTGTCAAGGTTGGCCAGCTGGCAAGGGGCTATCACAGAACGGAGCCAAGGACTGATCTGATACTTCTGATTTCAAGGTGCTTTGCTGTCTGCCCCATTTGGGAAAGAAAAAGCTTTCATAGATGTTATACTAGGATGGTGAAGAGCCCCTAGGCTAGCAACAACAGGAAGCCATCATCATCCCTAGGGCCAAAGGGACAGAAGGAGTGAGCAGCTATCAGACCTGTGAGAGCCGTGGTGAGCAAGGCTGCCTAATACCTTTTCCTCTTCCACTCTTGTTCCTTTGTCTCCAGTCAGTCCCTCCACTGGCCAAACTTAATCAGAACAGAGATCAAGGGATCCCATTTGGCCCTTTCCACAATGGTTAACTTCAATCTTCCTCCTAGGCAAACAGGTAAGGCAGAGGGTGCACCAATTGTGTGTGGTAGAAACACAACCACCAGGCTGGTAAGTGGTGAAGACTGAGCAAGACTAGATTTTCTCATTCCAAGTGTAGGCTGTTTGGATTACATAAAAGATGCATTGCTATTTTCTGACTCTTCTCAGCTCCTAAGAAACAAATGCACACAAGTGATCTGGTCCACAGCTCCTCTGATAACAGCAACCCCCGGTACATCATTTCTTTTGACAGGCAACTGGTCAGTCTCTGCTTGACTTTCTCTGCTAGAGTGCTCACTGCATTTTGGGGCAGCCTGCTCCATTTGCAGACAGAAATACTTATAAAAAGCATGACCCCTAAAGAACCCAAATGCACCTCCCTATAACTTTTATCTGGGGAACAACTTCTGCCCCTGGAGAAACATAAAATAAGTTGGATTCTGTTTCTAAAGTCTTTTTCTCAGCATTACAAAAGATGTACGATCTGAACACCACTTCCTCTTCTGGCCATGCCTTCTGTGCTGATGGCCCTGGTGTGTGTGTGTCCCCACCATAAAGGAAGGTCTCCTCAATGGGAACCGCAGTTGGAGGACCTGGCGAACATTCTGTTTCGAGTCCAGCCCAGAGGAGTCATTCATTCAGTGAACTGTACGGAACTCTATTGCCAGGCACCGGGACAGACCAACGACTTAGAACCCACAAGATCCCTGCCCTCATGGAACTGACAGTCTCCAGGGAAAGACACGCGTGGGCAAGCAATTACAGTGTGGTGAGTTAAGATGATGCCTCAGGACGAACAAGATTCTATCGAAGGGTACAGTCTGCCTCCTAATGAAAGTGTGGGAGCCCAGATAAAAGGAAAAGGATAAAAGCAGAAGCACGTGATCTCCTACCAGGCAGTCTCAGCCCATGCTTGTTAGACCAGCCAAGTGGGAGCACTAGAAATAATTTTCCAAACAAATTGATATTCCAGAAATGGAAAAAGGAAACAATATTCAATAGAAAAAAAGCATTCCTTTCTATACCTCCTTATTCTTACTTTATGACTTTTGTTTTGTTTTGCTTTGATTCACACCTTGGGGACACCATCACCTTCCACTGAATGTAGGACTGATGGCCAGTACTTTGTCAACATTTTCACATCTCTGCAGTATCCTCATTTCAGAGATAAAGCAACTGAGATGTAATGATGAAAGTGTAGATGTAAGTGTCCAGGGTGTGAACTAAGTATCCAGAGTAACACAGTTAGAATGTAAATGATGCATCCAGGGTGACACGGCTAGAATGTAATTGATGTGTAAAGGATGGGTGGCATGGCACGAATATTGAACACATAGGACTCAAACCCAAGTCTGTCTGGCTGGAGACCTTGCACAGTTTTTCCTCTGTCCTAAGCTGCTGCCCTAGCCCAAGAGACATACCCATGGCTATAACACAGACAATTATTCCATGTCTCCCATTCCAGTACCTTGGGCATCTTGAGCCATAGGAAAGAGAAAAATCTGTTCCTTGGGACTTTGGTGGGGTTGAAGCAGTGAACTCCCCATTATGGCAGCAATCCATGAACCATTTTCTAACCCTTTCCCAGAGCCCTACCTTCAACCCACAAACACTTTTCCAGGAAATGACAACCACTCCTACCTGCAACTCAGGCTGTGCCCAGCCCAGGCCCAGAATCTCGGAGACAGGATAGGATCACTGTGTGGAGTTGTGTAGCTGTGCCGCAGGTGCCTGGCTAAGGGGCAAAGTGGGGCACAAACCCAGCCCTCTCCATTCACATACCTTGGTGCAGGTCTGTGTTTGGGGAGGGCCCATGTTTCTAATGTGCATAAAGGCCGTGATAAAGGGTCTTGGTATTAGGTTGGGGAATTGCTTTCAGTTCTGTTCCTCTTTGGGCTCCTAGACCAGAAAAAGCTCCTTTCACTGGGAAGCAGAAAATCAGGTCATAGGTATGGCTGGCAAATCCCCAGGACCCTAACCACTCTGGTTCTGTGGTCGGAACATCAACATCTCCATCCCACAACCTTTGGGTTTCTGCTTCCATAGCTGAGCATGTGTGGAAGAGAAAGTGCTGACCTGCAGGCTGCCCCATCCTGAGAAGAGCCCTGGGGAGTTTTCTCAGACATTTCATGGCAATGGTATAAAAATAAACCTTGGTGTGCTTGCAAATTCCAGAGAAGGAGAAAGCAGGGCTGCTCAGGAGAAAACTGACTGACAGCACACGCGAGGGAAGTGGGTTCCTACCGCAGCCAGTGCTGCCCTCCATTAGCTGGGCTACAATGGCTGAGGAGTAGAAAGTGAATGCTTCAAGCCCGGCTTCCTGTCGGCGAGGTGCAGGAGGCTGGGCAGATGCTGTCAATTTTCCCTCATGCTCCCTGGACAGGGGTTTTTACTCAGCCTAAGTGAGTAAGAAGGCATGAAGTGGGCATTCCGAGGTCGCTGGAATCATGTCCCTGGGAGTAACTGGAAGCACGCTGGGAGGCGTCTGGGGATGGAGGCTATATCCATCCTGGTTGGGCACCATCTGCATGTCTATTGTGAAGCACTCGAAATGCTTATTACAGGGTTTGGATTTGATTTGATCAGGGCCAGAGAGCAGCATGGTCCAGTCATGCATGTGTGTGCATGCACACGTGTGTGAGTTAGAGCTCGCTTCCTGGCCATGTGGATTGGCTCAGCGGGGGCCTGATGGAAGGCAGGGGAGATGGTCAGTAAGACCGATGATCACTTGTGAGGGGTCAAAGGCCTCAACCAAGGCAGGGCAGTGCCAAAGAGGCAGAGAAGGAGATGCGCTAGAGAGAATCCCAGTTGGAACCAGGGGCTCTGGTTCTGTGCCAGGTTGCCTGTTGAGGTGAATGAGAGGGAGGGATCCAGGATAGCTCCCAGATCTAGGGTTTGGTGACTGGGTGTTTCAGGCCCTTACTGCCTCTATGATCTGCAGAGAACAGGAATGCAGTCTTTCCTTTGACTTCTTTTGTACCCACCCCTATGCTCCACCACCTGCCTAGGACCAACCAGGTGGCCACTGCTAAGCATGACAAAGGAGACATGATGGTGGGTCAGCTCAAGAGAGACTCAATCGTGATTCTGGGCATGGTGGGGTTTTAAAACCACATGCACGCACACACACACACACACACACGAGCCAACAGGTATGGTTATGGCAACATTGGAACAATGCTATGACAGGAAAGAGGACTTGGCCTGAACAGACGCAAAGAGATAACTTCAGATCACTTCCCTAAAAAGATGTCAGAAATGAAGAAAGCACAGCAGCTAGGTTGTGCCTAAGTAAAACACTGAAATGACTCAAGCTAAGAAACAGCCCCAAAAGAGTGTTGGCCCCCAGTGCCAAGGCATGTTTCAAAACTGTGGTATGTGACCAGTATGTTAAATCAGTCTGGGTTTTTCTGGCCTTCATTCCATATTTGATGGAACAGGAGAAAATGCAAGGGTGATAAAGAGGTCTTCTTTGTAGTAACTTTACACAAATGTTTGACATTAAACACTCAATTTCTCCAGGAAGTTTCTTTCAGATGCTTTTGACTGAAAGCAACCAAGCTTGCAAATTGTCCACACTTCACCCTCACCATCCCCTTCCCTTAGCACAGAGCATTTAAGGATCTTTCCATAACAAGTCTGCCTACTGCTCGCAAAGTCTCGCCTCACAAATTCAAAAACAGCTAGCCAGTTCACATTCATGGTTGTCACTGCCCTCTACCGTCCACAGTAAACTTTTTCAACCAACTTCACCAATACAGGACCTTTCAGTTCAGAGACACAGACTGAGGATTCTGGTGTAACTATGTCCTGAGGGGGCATCCTGATCCATGTAACCTCACAAGCTGCAACAGCAACTTTCCGGAGGAACTACGTAGGCCAAACCCTATACAAGATGGGCTTTTCTGTTTTCTCAATGCGGCCTGACTTTCAGGAAAAGAAAGCAAAACCTCAGCCCCAAGGGTGTTTTTCACAGGGGGATATTTACTTTTCTTGCAAGCCCCACTGCAGTGCTACCTCCTGGGGATGCTTTCTCCGAGGCCCGAGGGGAAGTATTGATTCTCTGCCCCCACTGCATTTTACCTGTCCCTCCCGTCTGCCCCTTCTTACGTTCTCCATGTTATTGGAGCTCAAGTCTTAGCTTGGAGTGGCTGGAGCAAGGGGCCATGACAGGAGGCGTGAGCCTGGGACAAAGCTGTGGCTTGAACAGATGCTAAGCAGATCCAGGCTGGCATTTAAAGCTATGGCTTGAACAGATGCTAAGCAGATCCAGGCTGGCATTTTCCTCCTCCTCTCCCTTTGGGGCTCCCACTGCCCTGTACCTGGCTCCTTCAGGTCAGTGGGTACATGCTGTTACCCTGTCTCAAGAGCTCCTGAAAGGCCCTTGCCCAGCACCCTCCATAACCCACCTGTTGAACAAAGAAAGCACCATGGAATCCTGAGCCCTGCTTACTTTTACTCCCATTTCTCAAGCGTCCCTATTTTCTTCAAGGCTGGGCCACATATGAGCCTGGCACTGGTGGTACCTCTCTGCTTCCTAAGTAAAGAAGAACCACCCTTTTCCCATGTTGGGAGAAGTGAGACAATAAAACATCCTTAATTTGGCCAAGCTAACTGAGTTTCACCAGATAAAATCAGAATAGAAAATAGTAAAATAGTAGTATCTTTTTGCATACCTGGAACTATGATTTAGTACATTTGTTCCTGCTCTACTTACAACCAAGAAAGTCTTGACTAGAAGGCAAAGGTAAAAAAAAGAATCAGAGCATCAAGTCAGCCAAGGGTGACATTAAGAAAGAGGAGCTGGTTGGACAGAGTTTGGGGAGAATGACCAGTGAGAACAGGTTATTTCATGTGGGTTATCAGAGGCTTCTGGGAAAACAATTTCAACACCTTCAGGGCAAAAGCAAGGCTGTAAGGGGCTAAGAATAGATGAATGGTGAAGAAGGAGGTTCCCACAGACACGTCTGGCAGGGCCAGGTGGGAGGGGAGCTTTGGTGGGTTGGCCTGACAGGGATTCTCCAAGATCAGCAAGTCAGGTGTCTATGTGAAGGCCTGAGAAGGAGCCAACAAGGAGGATGAGACAAGAAGGGAGAGTCATGGGAGTCCAGGGACGTGCAGGGAGATGAAGAAGGTACAGGGTTTGGCCCTGGAAGGAGGAGGCTTTGCCCCTGCTAGGAGCCGGAAATGGAGGAGGGCATTGAGATAGATACACTCATGAACAGGAAGAGAATCACCAGGAGGGTCCTGGTGTCTCTGGTTGTTGGAAGGCAAGGTGATCTGCCCGGAGTTAGAGGAAGAAGGCAGGCAGGGCATTTAGGAGACCAAACATAATCAAGGGCTGCAGGCAAGAACTGGCCCAAGAAACTGCCAAGTCGCTGCAAAGGGTGGCAGGGTTGCATTGCTGCTGCTGCTGCTGACAATCACAGTGATAGCTACTGCAGACCACATTTACCGGGGCCGACTCGGTCTGCTATCATAGTAGAGTGCTTCATATGCAGTAGCTCCATGCAGAATCTGCAGAATAATTCTATGATTCTGGGCCAGTAGTTCTGTCATTCTCCCCATTTTACAGATGAAGCAACTGAGGCTTAGAAAGAGTAGGTGACTTGCCCAGTTGGGAGCTGGGGTTGGAATCCAAGTCATCATCTAATTAAACTAAAGAGCTTCTGCACAGAAAAACAAACAAACACAACAACAACAAAACTATCACTAGAGTAAACAGATAACCTACAGAATGGGAGAAAATATTTGCCAACTATGCATTTGACAAAGAAATAATATCCAGAATCCACAAGGAATTTAACTTAATCAATGAGAAAACAACAAAGCCCATTAAAAAGTGGGCAAAAGGCATGAACAAGATATTTCTCAAAAGAAGTCATAGAAGCAGCCAACAAACAGATGAAAAAAATACTCATTGCTAATCACCAGAGAAATGCAAATCAAAACCACAATGAGATACCATCTCACACCAGTTACAATGGCTATTATTAAAAAGTCAAAAAATAACAGATGTTGGCGAGGTTGCAGAGAAAAGAGAATGTTTACACACTGATGATGGGAATGTAAATTAGTTCAGCCACTGTGGAAAGCAGTCTGGGGATTTCTCAAGGAACTAAAAACAGAATTACCAGTCAATCCAGCAATCCCATTACTGCATTACTGGGTATATACTCAAAGGAAAATAAATTGTTCTACCAAAAAGACGCTTGGACTTGCAGGTTCATTGCAACACTATTCATAATAGCAAAGACAAGGAATAAACCCAGGTGCTCATCAATGGTGGGCTGAATAAAGAAAATGTGGGCTGGGCACGGTGGCTCACACCTGTAATCCCAGCACTTTGGGAGGCCAAAGCAGGCAGATTGCCTGATTCCAGGAGTTTGAGACCAGCCTGGGAAACACGGCAAAACCCCATCTCTGCTAAAAATACAAGAAATCAGCTGGGCGTGGTGGTGCGTGCCTATAGTCCCAGCTACTCGGGAGGCTGAGGTGGGAGAATCACCTGAGCTCAGGAAGTTAAGGCTGTAATGAGCCCAGATAGTGCCACTGCACTCCAGCCTAGGTGATGGAGTGAGATTCTGTTTCAAAAAAAAAGAGAAGAAGAAAATGTGGTATATAAATGCCACAAAATATGCAGCCATTAAAAAGAACAAAACCATGTCCTTTGCAGCAACATGGATGCAGCTGGAATCCATTATCCTAAGTGAATTAACGCCGAATCAAAAAACCAAATACCATGTGCTCTCACCTGTAAGTGGGAACTAAACATTGGGTACTCACAGACATAAAGATGGGAATGATAGACACTGGGGGGACTACTAGAGAAGGAGGGTGAGAGGGAGGCAAGGGTTGAAAAACCACCTATTGGGAACTATGTTCACTCCTTGGGTGATGGATTCAACTGAAGTCCAAGCCTCAGCATCATGCAATATATCCATGTAACAAACCTGCATATGTACCCCCTGAATCTAAAATTTTAAAAAAATTCCAGGTCATTGGCCCCCTGAGGCATGTTGCATGGACTGGTCTGTCCAGCTCTGTGACTACTGGCCCAGGAGCAGGGTAGAGGCTGAGGACTCAGAGGGTGGTGTTGCCTGGAAAGAAGTTTACTTTGTGGGGCCCAGATGGGAACTCCCAAATCCAAGGGGCTCAGGGACAGCAACAGAGGGCAGAGCCAGGCAAGTTCTGAGAGTGCCAGCAGGCGGTGATGACCACCTGGAGGCTTCAGAATTCCAGGGAGGCTACCAAGAAAGGATGTCAGCAGATGAGGAAGAGGAGGTGGTAGGGTTGGGAACAGGTCCCCCAACCGAGTGCTGAACCAGGGAAAATGGTGGATGCTGGTGCCACTGACTATGATGGCGAGACATGGGGACAGTTTTCCAGATGCCAGCCTCATCTCACACCCTTGCATGCTACAGTCCTCCCGACACACTGGCCATGGCTTCCACATGCTTGCATTTGCTTGGACATCCTTTTGTCCAAATGCCTTTGTGTTGGTTTCTTGGCCTTGTATATCCTTGAGATTAAATGCAGAGGAGGTATGACCTGTTCAAGGTCATGCTCACTGTGCTGGAAGTTGAACCCAGTGTCTGGCCTGTAGCTTGACTTCATTTAATCTTTACAGCAACCTTAGAGGGAGGTGAAGAGAGGAAGTGACTTTTTCAAGGTTGCACAGCCAGGAAGTGGTGGGGTCAAGGTCTGCTAACATGTATGGAACACAGGAGTGATGACTCCAGCAGAGATCTGGGGCTCCTCGGGCCCTGGGCAGGGAGGAATGCTTCCACAGCTGGGCAGCAGGGAAATCATGTGTCCTTGAGGTGTCTACACCCGGGCCACCTGTCCCATTCCCTAAAGCTGTCAAGAGGCTCAGCCTCACTTCCTCCACCCCTGGCTGCAGTAGGACCAAGAAACCAGGCACAAGCAGCTGCTGCAACAGGGAGCAACACGGGAGGGCCCAGCAGAGCTCCATTTGGCTGGGTTCCATGCTCAGGGGGAAGAAAAGAGGAACAGAAACTGGAGCACCCTGCACTGAAGGGAAGAGAGTGTCATCATCATCACTCGTTCTTTTGTTTCTCACAAATCAGGAGGGAAATGAGAAGGAGGAACATGGGAGGGAGACAGTGATGGGGACCTACAGTCTCCTCTGTTCTTAATCCTGCAGGGATTTCCAGCTGCAGGGAGAGCCGGCAGGGAGAAAAGAGCTCCAAATAAAATTGCCAGCTCTGGACCCAAGCAAGCGCATGTGGATTCCAGGAGAGGGAAACAGTGGAGTACATACTTGACGTTGGTGTTGGTACAGATGATGTACTCAATCTCATCAGAATAGGGATTCTGGAATGTGAAGCTGCTGGTGCGGATCAACATCCACTCCCGGTTCTTGGTGCGAAATCGATACATGACCGATAGTACTTGGCCTTTCAGCTTAACCACCTGAGAAAACATTTGGAGAAGGAAGTCAGCAGGAGGAAGGATGGTGCCAAACGGGAGGAGGGAGAGGCTGCAGGCAGTGGGGTTGTGGCGGGGGACAGCAGGATCTCAGAATAGGGGCATTGTGGCTAAAAGACAGTAAGAGAGGGAGAGCAGTTTTGCAATGGGAACTCCTCCGCCTACCTTCTGGTGAAATGGGGTGCTGCATTTGGGTCATTCTGTAACCACAGTATGAGAAAGCAACCATTCAATGCCTGCTTTATAGTAGGACTTTTAATTTAGCTTTTACAAATCAGATCATGAAAACTCTGCAAGCCAGAGCATTTTTCTTTTTGCCTTGGTTGCTAGGGTACTCTGGATTTGGTGCTCTCCACTCACCCTCAAGTTATCTCACTCAGGTATGTAGCTACATTGTATTCACGGATTTATTTCTTGCTACCACAACATAGGAGATGCTTAACCTCTGCTTAACATTGTAAAATGGAATCAATAGACTCTCTGATAGGAGACATAATGAAATGATCACTTTCTATGGATTATTTATTTATTTATAAGTTTCTATGTATTACACTTTGATGTTGTAATATGATTTCAAATGTATTGCTTCAGAAA
Source organism: Piliocolobus tephrosceles (assembly GCF_002776525.5). NCBI lineage: Eukaryota > Metazoa > Chordata > Mammalia > Primates > Cercopithecidae > Piliocolobus > Piliocolobus tephrosceles. The sequence continues at coordinate 90,818,862 of NC_045439.1, read as the reverse complement.
CAGCCTCACAAGAGTTTGGTAAGATGAGTTTTATTATTTGCAGCTGATAATACTGAGACTCAGGGAAATTAAATAAGTCATCCAAGATCAGATAACTTTGGTGGAAAAGCTGGGACAGGAAGCAAGATCTTACTTCCACATCACAAGATTGTCCCTCTGGCTACACAGATCTCCCCTTTTTCTATTGAAAATATGCTCCAGCCTGGCCATCATGGCAAAACCCCGTCTCTATTAAAAATACGAAAACTAGCCACGCCCCATGCCTGTAATCCCAGCTACTTGGGAGGCTGAGGTATGAGAATCGCTTGAACCCAGGAGGCAGAGGTTACAGTGAGCAGACATCGTGCCACTGCTGGCCCCTGCCACAACCCCACTGCCTGCAGTCTCCTTATCCAAGGGGGCTACAATCCAAAACCCCCAGTGGATGCCTGGAATTGTGAATAGTATGAAACCCTATAGATGCTATGCTGTTTCCTACATATACATACCTATGATAAAGTTTACAAATTAGAAACAGTAAGAGATTAACAACAACTCATAATAAAATAGAACAATTATACCAATATGCCAGCATCACTATTCTTGCACTTGTTCGGTAGCGAACACAGTGTGGAAACACTGGCCAAAGGGAGGAATCACGTCCTAAGCTGGACAGAGGGGGAAGGCACAAGATTTCATCATGCTACTCAGAACAGCACACAATATAAAACTGATGAGTTATTTCTGGAATTTTCCATTTAATATTTTTGGACTGTGGTTGACTGCTGGTAACTGCAATTGTTGAAAGCAACACGGCAGGTAAGGGGGCTGCTCTGTACATCATAGGCACATGCAGCAAACCAGACACCAGAATACGCATGCATATGTGCAGAAGGTAGCATTCGGGTGTGGTTCTCATGGTTGAAGCACAAATGGAAGAAGGGATATAAATGACTGGTGGGACTAAGCCTGGGTGTGATTACACCCCCCAGCACAAAATATGGCGAGCAGGAGTTCTCCCCTCCACAGGCATGTGCACACCCCAGATTAGGGCTGGCAGATCTCTGGGCCATGGTAGTCGTGCTTGCTGACTGAGAGATCACAATGTGACCACAGATTAGAATGGGGATTTGGTCCCTGCGATCAGGGAAGGCCTGACTCACCCATTCCTCACACCCACCAACTTGTGGTCTATTCTTCGGTGGTGTCTGTCATCTTGGCCAGACTGCACTCAGCATGGGGACAGGGACGTCTTGGTCACCTGTGTCTACTCCATGTCTATCCTCAAGCCCTACAAGGGGCAGGCTCTCAGAGCACACTTCCCACAGGGACTCAATGGTGTGCTGGCCCCATGGCTGGGGATAGCCATCCCTCTTCCACACTGTCCCCGGGGGAAGCCAGACAAGATCTGGGCCCGTGGATGTCAGGTAAGGCTCCCTGCTGGGAAATCCCTGAGTGATAAAAAAACGAAACCAAGAGCTCTGGGAGGCTGGGCGGCTGTCCCTGACACCACAGGGGAGGAGGCTGAGCTGTGCAGTACGTAAGGCCGGGCACGTCTGCGGCCCCAACAGCAACCTGGCTCTTTCCTCGAGGGGCTGGAGGTCAAGGCCATGTGCCTCTCAGGTCAGCATCCAACGGGGACTTCTCTGTGTCTGCTCCAAAAACAGGGGACATAGGGAGTCACTGTCCACCTTTTGAAACCCACATCTTCTGTAGTCTGAGGAAGTACAGGAAGGGCAGTCCCTTTTTTTGTTTGTTTCTTCTAACTAGAATGCCTGAGATAGTGTGAAATTTGTTAGCTCCATGCAACTAGCACACAGAAGGCACCACCTTAGGAGCTGTGTAAAGGGAAGCTCAGCCTTAGGAGCTGTGGAAAGAGAACAGAAGAAGGGAGCCGGCAGTTCTGCAGCCTCCTGGTTCTAGTTATAGGCTAAGCACCTTAGACATGTTAGCTCAAGCAGTCCTCACAACAGCATTTTGTGAACCTGGAAACTGAGCCTCAAAGGAGTTGAATACCTTGCCTAAAGCCTTATGACCTTAAGCCTAGATCTACCTGGCTCCAAAGCCCTTTACATAAATTCCTATTGCCAATGCACATTCTCTGTCCCCAAAGAGCCTCTCAGCCAGCAGGTGAAGGATCAGTGTGTAGATAACTGTAACCCAGAGAGAGTATGCTTGATGCCACTACAGAAACACAGATGAAAGGAGGGCGAGGAGAGATGGCCTGCGGTCAGGATCTGAAGACAGCTCCTGGAGAGAAATGGGGTTTCTCTCCAGTTGAAAGAGGGTAAAGTGTTGGCAAGTGAAGATGCGTGGGGAGGGCTCTCCCGGCAGAAGGTACAGCATGGGCAAATGTTGGGAGGCTGGGAAACCTGACATGTGATGGGGGATTGGCTATGCATGGTGCAGGCGCCATGGTCCAGGCCCTCAGACCAGGGCGACGCACGTGGCTGTGCTTAACTCAGGTGCAATGCAGGAGATGGCCAAGACCAAGCATAAAACCTGGCTTAGCCTGGCTCTTCATGGAAACAGCCCCCTTCATCATCCTCCTAATCATGGAAGGTGCCTAAGCGGAAAGGAGACAGGCGAGATGGGAGCCCGCTTTCACTTTCACGGAGTTCAGCTCTTTTTGACTTATAGGTAAACTGTACTCGGAGAGGGAAACCAAGAGCAGATGCAAGTTTCCTGGTCCCCGGCTGGCTCCCTGTCACTCCCGTCAAACTTAAATTCCTCACAAACAGTCATGTTCTAAGGGCCTCCTGTCCAGACTATTCAAGTACTTTTGTTTAAATCCAGAGTTCAAGAGCTGGCTCTTAGCTGACGTAGCCACCTCCCTGCTTCTGCAAGAAGAAGCCACTTCCCTTTATCAACATTTGATCCCCACCTCAGCTATCAGTGTGCTCCAGCATGTCCCTGCAGCTGCTTGGCCGCTGCCCACTGTGCCCTGTGGCCGGGGCTGGGGCTGGGGCTGGGGCTGGGGCTGCCGGCATTGCTGTCTCAGCCTCCCCTCCTGCTGGAGGAATGTGATGGCTGCTCACTGAGTGAGAATTACTTAAGCTGGATATCAGGGTGGGATCAGATGTTAAATTCCTTCTTCGTCTTTTCAAAACCCACCGGGTTCTGACAGTGTCAGCAGTCTGAAGCCTTGGGTGTGTTGTTGGATGGAGAGGCCTGTGTGTGGGGTATGGTGTTGTGATTGGATGCATCGGAGGCAGGCAGGCCTGGGCTCTGCGACCTGGGGCAGGCAACTGCACCTCCCAGAGTCTACTGTGAAAAAACTGAGGAAGACAACACTTACTGTGTAGGTTTGAGGATTACGTAAGATAATAAAATGGGTCTGGCCAGTTACTGGGCACAGAATGGAGGCCCCCATCACTGTTAAAGCTCCATTTCCATTAACCCAGAAAAATGAAGCCCACGCAACCCAAACCTGACTATGCTAAATGATGCAAAGTTTATCATAATTTCCACAGTTAGGAAACATATGGCACAAAAAGGCATCCTCTTACAATGTTTAACCATTCCAATTCCACATTTTTCCAAAATGAAAATCAATTGCTATGGGTTTTGATCCATTTAGATTGCTTTGTTAAGAGCCACCCTTGTACAGGGCTCTAATTGCTATGGGTTTTGATCCATTTAGATTGCTTTGTTAAGAGCCACCCTTGTACAGGGCTCTACACTCAGTGGTGAAGATGAGGATCAAATGCACAGATGAAGGCTGGGCACAGTGGCTCATGCCTGTAATCCTAGCACTTTGGGAGGCTGAGGCAGGCGGATCACTTGGGGTCGGGAGTTTGAGACCAGCCTGGCCAACATGGTGAAACCCCATCTCCACTAAAAATACAAAACCTAGCCAGGCATGATGGCACATGCCTGTAATCTCGGCTATTTGGGAGGCTGAGGCACGAGTATCACTTGAACCCAGAAGATGGAGGTTGCAGTGAGCTGAGACTGTGCCACTGCACTCCAGCCTGGGTGACAGAGTAAGACCCCATCTCAAAAAAAAAAAAAAAAAAAAAAAAGCACAGACGTAATGAAGTCTGCCCATAGGGAGGTCAGGTTCTGGTAAGGAAGACAAAAAAATAATCCCCCAAACAAGCCAATGGACAAATAAATAAAACTGAAATAGTTGCTGTGAAGGAAAACAAGGGACTTAGAAAGAGGCTGGGGTGACTTTCCTAGGTAGGGTGACCACTGAGGGCATTTCTGAGACAACATGAGTGGAAAGCTGAAGGATAAGATGTCAGTCACGTGAAGAGTGAAGGAAAGGCATTCCCTCAGGGGAACAGCACGTGCAAAGGCCCTGAGGTGGGGAAAAGCATGTTCAAGGAACCAGAAGAAGGCCAGCGTAACTCAAGAGTAGTGTCCACATGAGGATGAGACGGGGCCAGGTATATAGATAGCATGAAGCTATTTATGTCTTCAGAATGGCTTGGAGTAAAGTAAGAGCAAAAGCAGAGAGACCAGCAAGAAAATGACTGCAATGGTCAGAATGGGAGATGGGGTGACCTGGTTCGGGGGAAAGGAAAGAAGAGAGAAAGGAGGGGCTGAATGTATGGAGTTGGACTGAGGGAAGAGCTAAGGATGTTTCTTGGTTTCTGGCCTGGGCAAACAGGTGGATGGTGACGTGAGGAGAACTGGGGGCTGGGAAAGGAGAATCAGGCATTCTGCATTTGAGGGCTGTGGGGTACTGATGTGGCAGTGTGGCATAGCTGCTGGTTGTTACATAGGTGTTTAGCCCATTACCCAGTAGTTATATTTCCCTCCTCCCACTGTCCACCCTCAAGTAGACCCCAGTGGGCTACTACCCCAGCGGGGTAAAAGCAAGTGTGGAGCAGGATGGACAGTCTGGGCTGGAGTCGTCCCATGGGTAGGATTATCCAGGGAGACATCACAGGGAGGAGAGAAGGTAGCCAAGGGGAGGGGGGCCTGGGGCATCATCCATGGTGGCTTGTAGAAGAAGGCAGAAGAGGAGAAACCAGCAGAGGAGGCCAGAAATGGGAAGAAAGCCAGGAGTAGGTGATGTTCTGAAAGGAACGAGGAGAGTGTGTAGGAAGGAGCGGGGGTTAAGAGTTCTATCCACATACGTGGCATAAATTTGGAGTCCTATGTCTATTTGCGCAAACATAGCAATGCCTTCAATAGGAAGGTTCGGTGGTCAGAGAGGCCCCACTCTTAGATACTTGAAAGGCAGAATGTCAGGCACATGTTTTCTCAGAGGCATGACAAACTATTATTCCCTCTTGAAAAGTAACTCAAGGGCCTCTTTCCTTGAATAGAACACTGCCTGCTCTATTCTTTCCTAGGGCTGAAGCAAGATATGAGAGCCCTGTGGAGAGAGGAGGTGTGTTCTCTCTCTCACCTCAGCTGAACCTGGGCTCAGGAAGCTGCGACTCCTCCATATGAATCCCGGTTCTCTCATTCATCGCCTGTGTGGCAGGGAGGTACCAAGCCTCACTACACTCACCTGTAACATGAAGATGATGATGCCTACCTCCTCTGACTACTGTGCAGATTCAATAGTGCATGGGACAAGGCTTCCCATATGTTTGGCACACAGTAGGTGCTCAATACACAGCAGCTAACAGTCACGATGTGCATGACACTGTTACTAGGGTGGCCACCCTCTCGGGCTCCCGGGTCACCCTAAATCCCTCTCTCCTCACCATGTCTATCTAAAGCATTGGCACTCGTCAAACAACTATCTCCTCAAGTTGTCCCCTATTTTAAATTTCCACTGCTCCTGCCCACATTCTGGCCACATCACCTCTTGTCTTTGTTTCCAGTTATTTCCCCCATCTGTCTCTTCTGCATACCTGGGCTACTAAAATGGTTTTTTGAAACACTGCTCTGCCTAAAATCCCCAAAGTCATCCTCGCTTACCTTTCTTTTTACTGTATGTATGTATGTATGTATGTATGTATGTATGTATGTATGTATTTGAGACAGAGTCTTGCTCTTGTTGCCCAGGCTGGAGTACAATGGCACGATCTTGGCTCACTGCAACCTCTGCCTCCTGGGTTCAAGCGATTCTCTTGCCTCAGTCTCCAGAGTAGCTGGGATTACAGGCACCTGCCCCCACACCCGGCTAATTTGTGTATTTTTAGTAGAGATGGAGTTTTGCCATGTTGGCTAGGCTGGTCTTGAACTCCTGACCTCATGAGCAGCCCACTTTGGCCTCCCAAAGTGCTGGATTACGGGCATGAGCCACCCCAGCCGGCCGCTTACCTTTTTATTGGTTGATTGATTGAGACAGAGTCTCACTCTCACCCAGACCGAAGTGCAGTGGTGCAATCTTCGCACACTGCAACCTCAACCTCCCAGGTTCAAGCTATTCCCCTGCCTCCCAAGTAGCTGGGACTACAGGTGCGTGCCACCATGCCTGGCTAATTTTTGTATTTTTAGTAGAGGCAAGGTTTTGCCACATTGGCCAGGCTGGTCTTGAATTCCTGGCCTCAAGTGATCTGCCCACCTTGGCCTCCCAAAGTGCTGGGATTATAGGAATGAGCCACCGCACCTGGTCTTCATTTACCTTTAAATGACTGAGGAGAGAATCTACGTTCTTTAGCGTGGGTTAAGAGTCCTTTCATAACTTGGCTGTACCAGGCTCATTTATCACCACTGCCCACCTCCTCCAAGTCAGCCAGTGCCACTCCAGCCACTAGCAACTGCTTAGGATTCTCCTTTTTGTAACTCTAGGGCTGCCCCTTCAGTCTAGAATGTTCACTTATTTATTCTATGCTCGTCCTTTAAGACCCATCCCAGTGGTTCTCTCCCCCGGAACAATTCCTCCCTCTTCCCCATGCAGTTATCCTCTCCAGCCTCTGTGCTCTGCAATCTTTTTCTTCATGACCCTTTAGAGTTCTTCTCCTATTACATAGTACTTATTTACTGATGCGTGTCTGTCTTCCCTACTAGACTGTGAGCGACTTCCTAGCAGGGGCCCTGAGGGAGGCCACAGGGAGCACCTTGCAGCCTGCCTGGCATATAGTAGGACTAATGTCCTGCCAGCCACATCCACAGGTGCCCAGACGATGCACCAGCTTTAAGTGGGCACTGGCAGTATGTACCTGCTGGAAGCTCTCACGCAGATGGCTCTGATCCTCAGGGTGGCAGAATTCCAAAATGTCCTTTCCCAGAAGATCCTAAATAAAAGAGACAAGCTTTAGTAATCCCAGATCCGTTTGTAATTATTTGCATACTTACTGTGAGACAACTGTTCATTTCCATCTCCTTTAACATCTCCTTTAACTCATCTCCTTTAGCCTGTCCCACCCAAGATTTGAAAAAAAAGTGAATGCAAAATTTCCCTGGGAGCCATCAAGGAACTGGCTTCTTGGTATTCATTCTAAGTTCCTTTGGCATGCTCAATATCAATTTCTAATTTTGCTAAGGCACTACATCAGTAGCTTCAGAATGCAATTTTATTTTTGTTTGTCTTGGAGAGGCAAACTGCAATAAACATATTTTAATGACATAAAAAGAAAGCAAAATAATAGCCTGAGGACAGATGTGTTGCTTATGAAAACTGGAATTGTTTAAATGTGGAAATTGTAGCTCTCCTGCGGCTAAAGAAATGAGGTTATCATAAAATAACTGTACTTGTTAAAAGGCTGTTTACTATCTACCATCATTAGTCTATGCTACATTCAAAGGACATAGCATTAGTCCAAAAAAAAGTGTGTTTCTCAATGAAACTGATCAGAATACGATAAACTGTTTACAGAAAACTTCAAAAGTGTTGTAGTAAAGTGGTCCAGTTAAAAGTGTATTTTTAAAATTTATTTTATGTTTATTTTTCGAGAGGGAGTTTCACTCTTGTGCCCCAGGCTGGAGTGCAATGGCGTGATCTCGGCTCACTGCAACCTCTGCCTCCCGGGTTCAAGCAATTCTCCTGCCTCAGCCTCCTGAGTAGCTGGGATTACAGGTACCTGCCACCATGCACAGCTAATTTTTGTATTTTTAGTACAGACAGGGTTTCACCTGTTGGTCAGGCTGGTCTCTAACTCCTGACCTCAAGTGATCCACCCGCCTCAGCCTCCCAAAGTGCTGGGATTACAGGCATGAGCCACCATGCCTGGTCAGGAAGTGTTTTAAACAGCAAAAGATTTAAACTAACTCATTGATCACAATCCAAATCGGCAAATGGCCTAAGTGAATGCTGACACTGGCAGTGGAGGGGAAGTCCTATCTGCATGCCAAGGAGCAACTGGATGCCCATGGGAGGTGCCACTGGATAAATGGGTCTGGCTGCCATCAGAGGTTGGGGTGAACCTGGAAACAAATCCATTTCTCCCTTTATTCCATCCAAGAATCCCGAGGTTTACATAAATCTAGACATGCAGAATCATATGCAGGGTCCTAATAGTTCTAGTTTGAACTGCTTCTAATCCTAAAATACACGTGCCATTAAAATACTCATATATACATATCTCAAAACTTTGTTCCTCAGAATAAACATCTTTTTTCTTTATAAAAAAGCTTTTTTATTTTTAAATAAATTTAAATCTACAAAAAGTTGATATACAACACACTGCTATATATCCTTTATGTATATTTAATAATTATCAATATATTGTCACATTTGCATTTTTCTTTCTTCATATATATGTATATGTTCATACATAGGCATGTATATACTTAATTTCTTACTGAACCATTTGAAATTAAGTTGCAGACATCATGGCACTTCTCCTCAAAGTATTTTAGTATGTATCTCATAAAAATGAGATTATCTTACAAAACGACAATGTGCTATCATGTGCTATATTAAACCTAAGAAAATCAATAATTATTCAATGACATCACCCAACATTCTGTACATATTAACATTTCAATTGTCTCCCAAATGAATTTTCTATCAATCTGTCTTCAGGCCCAGGACACAATTAAGGCCCTTATGTGGCATATTATTTTATCTGTTTGGTCTATTTTAATCTAGGACAATTGCTCCTGCCTTTTTGTTCCTCATGACATTGACTTTTTAAAAGAGTCTAGAACACAGACCTAAAGACGTGCCACCTATATAAAAAAAGGTTTCCAAATGCACTTGAGAAACAAGAGGTTAGGCAAAATTAGGCAGATATCTTTACCAGGCTTTGCAGAGTCTGCCACATTAATGAGCTTTGCAATGAACATTAATTAATAAGAAAGCCCCTTTTAATAGAACATCTTAACTCCAGTTTGTGAAAAATCAACTAGAGAAACATAACAGTGAGGGCAAAGAAGAAAGAGTCCATGTTAAGTGGCACAGGTGTTTACAATGTCCTTTCTTGCCTTGGAAGGATATCTATCATTCTATGCAGGCAGGGTATATCGGTCTTTATGATGTTTCTCCACATGGCCATTGTGTTGTATCTCAAATGAGGTAAGAATGTTTTTAAAGCAATTAAATCTCTAGTTAATTGCCATGAGCTCAAAACTATCTACTGACCTGGGGTTGGTAGCCAATCACACTGATACATCTTGGATCCACAAATGTGATGATTCCATCAGAGTTATGCCGGGATAAGAACTCTGTGGGCACTGACATCCCATTCATGTCCATGCATACAGGAGAGCTGGTCACCTGGGATGGGGAAAATCCACAGTTGAGGTGGTGTTGACAGAGATGAGTTGGAGATGGTGACAGAGATGAGAAGAGTAATCCATGTGCATTTCACTTCAAAGATCTTTCCATGTCAGTCGTAGTGTTCAAATATCTATCCCTGATCACATCTTTAACTGTAACAGTTGGCCACTTTCTTTATATTTCTGAACTTCAGTTGCCTTATCAACCAATGGGAATAATAAAACCTATAATCTCAAAGGATGTTTGTGAGCCTTAAAAGGGATATTGCATGTTAAACCTTGGCAATTGCTCAAGTTGGTGCTCAATAAATGTTAATCCCCTTCTCTTCCCCCACCTTCCCTTTACTAAGGATGACAAACAAGCCTAAGGAACTAGTTACAATGCTTGGAGCATATATATTTGTGAATTGAATTTACCCAAATATTCTTTCTTCACCCATGTGCAAGCAATACCCAGCGTAGGTCATACATGGATGAAATTGCCTATTCATTTGTCTGAAAATGGTCAGAACTAGGAAACCAGGGACATGAGAGATTAGTGTATCTGAACCAGGTCTAGTATGTCTCTCCTCTTCAGGATGGGGAAGACCCTCAATGTCCTAGGGAGAATGAACAGTCCAGTTGAATGAGTAGTTACTGTGTGTGCCAGACATTGAGCAAATTTAACTTTCACACAATAAAAGACACATTCCCTGGCCTTGAGGAGCTTGCAGGGATGAGCATGCACTCAACTTACTACCTGCAACAGACAGTGAAAGAAGAGTAACTGAGGGTAGAGCTCAGTGCTATGAGAGTAGGGAGGAGAGAAGGATTGATTTAGACTAAGATCAGGGAGATATTTTAGTTGGGTCTTGAAAGATGAGCAGATAAGGAGGGTAAGGAATATTGAAAGGAGAAGAAGGGGAACAAGGAAACACCAGGCAGAAGAAACAGCCTGTGAACACCCCCAGAGGTGGGGGTTTATGGAAAGGGGAATGGTGCTGTGTGGGAACAAGATGTGAGAGAGGAAGAAAGGAAGGAGATGAGGTTGTAATGATGAGCTTGGACTTTATCCCATAGACCTTGGGGAAACAGTCAAGGGGGTTAAGCAGGGATGTGATGTGAGCAGAATGCAAGTTCATGGCAACTGGCACAAGCATGGGGGATGAACTGATGTGACCCCTCAACTCAGCAAGAACTCTGCTTGCAGCTCACAGTCCCCTTCTCTTCTAGATTTGGCCTCAGCCTCGTCCCACAGAGTGAGACACAAAACCCAACAAATATCGAGAACACAGGTGATCAGAATAGGCATCCAAACCAACCGTCTTCTGCACTTTGTGGCAATAAGCCTTCATTTAAGATTAAAAAGGCTATGAATTTTTTCTTACCTGGAGTCTCCCAATTGCCACGAGGCAATATTTACTGCCTTGTCCCACATCAGCATCTTCTTCAGGTATGGTCATTCCTGAAATGGGAAATACCAGTGTCATCAACAATATGCCCAAGGTGAATGGGAAAGAAGAAAAGTGTCCACAATTTCATTTAAGCAATCGAAAATACAGTGAGTGTTGGCCATGCAGGGCTGGGAAGCCAGCCAATGAATTAACCAGTTCCTCACTCAGTTCCTGCTTCTCTCTCCGCCTGATGTCTTTTGACAATTTTACGGTACATTATCATCTCCATCTGTGGATGATGCAGAGGAAATTAAGGAAGATGAAATAGAAATAATTCTTCTGTACATTTGTACAACTTGGACAAAACGTTTATTTAGGATATTTCAGTAAGAAGCCAATATGGGTCTTTCAGCTTATGTAAATATCTCTCTTATCTGCTGACAAAGAATGAAACAAAGACTATCACAGGCAAAAGAAACACAAGTAAAAACCACTGAAGCTGGTTACTAACTTGTCAGGCAAGGGAGCACAACCAGTGTTTCCCCTTGTGGGGGAAAAGTCAGGGTTGTTTAAGGGCTAGAAAGGAGACACTGGTGAGGGTTATGCTAAGCACTGAAAGCTAGTGCTCCAGATAGAAAGGAACTGGTTAAAACAATCCTCATTGTTCACTGGGGTTAATAAACAGTCGTCTGTTTTGTCCAATGTGGGTCTGGTATCTGGGGTCCCTCACAGTGCAAGGTTCTTGAACATCTGTAGCTGGTTAGAACGGTTGTAGTGAAAACAAGCATTCCTTTTTGATACCTCATAGGCAAATGCTGTTAAGTAGAAAATTTCCTTTTACACTGCATGACACTTAACGCAAATATTTCCACACTGGGTCGGACCAAGGGTTCACAGTGATAGAGTCACACAAGTACAGTGACAGCCCCTCACTCCAGACATTGATAAAGGCATGTTAAACATTACTATGGTTTTGTGAGCCAGAGAAATGTCACCCCCACTACACTACATTCCTGTCTTCTTTCCATCCTTGTTCCATCCACCCTCTGTAGGTGACCAGTCTCTTTTCATTTCTGGTTTATCCTTACTGCATTTCTTTTGCACAAATGTGCAGATACATGTACATTTTCTCATGTCCTCTTCTTTCTTCTATGAAGAGCTGTGTACTGTAAATACTCTTGGACTTTGCTTACTTCACTGAACAGTATGTCCTGGAATTCACTCCATATGCATTCATACAGCTCTTCCTTAATTCTTTCTTATAACTGCACAGTGCTTCATCTTATTGAAGCGCCATGGTTTATTCAACCACTAAACACTGGACATTTAGGTGTTTCCAATATTTTGCAATGAGAAACAATGCTGCAATGAATACCCTTGTGCATATGTGTTTTATTATCATCAGAAGTGTATCTTTGGAATGGATCCCTTGAAGTGGGATTGCTGGGTCAAAAGGTAAGCACATATGTAGTTTTGTTTTGACAAGCTTTCTTCCAGAAGGGTTGCACCAATTTGCATTCCCACCAGGAATGTATAGGAAGTCTGCTTCCCCAAAGTCTTGGCCAACATAATGTGCTGTCATGTTATTTAATGTTTGTCAGTCTGACAGGTGATAAATGATTTCTTAGTGTTGTCCTAATTTGCATTTCTCTAATTATGAGTGAGTTTGAACATGACTTCGTATGTTTGAGGACCATTTTTTATATCTGGTTTTTTAGTGAATTCTCTGCTACTGTCTCCCATTTTTCTATTTAGATCTTTTGCCTGTCCATTTTTAAGAGTTTCCTGTATTTGGGATATTAAATCCTTGTGGTATATGTTATGAATATGTTATTCCAGATGGTCTCCTGTCTTTTGACTTTGTGGTGATTTAAAAATTTGAAAAATTTTATGTGGTAAGATTTATCAACCTTTTATTACCTCTGGAGTCTGAGTCATAGTTAGAAAGCTATTTCTTACACAAAGTTTAAGGAAAAATTCACCCTTGCTTTCCTCTGACATTTTTATGGTTTTATTTTTCACATTTGGATCCCTAAACCATTTGGAGTTATTCTTTTGGGAGTTATGGGATATCAATCTAATTTTATCTTTCTCTAAATGGCTATCCAGTTGCCCCCTCAACATTTTCTTAAATTGCAGTGATTTGAGATGCCAACTTTATCAAATAATTCCCACACATGTTTGGGTCTAATTTTGGACTGTCTCTTCTATTCCACTGGCCAATTGTCTGTTCAGGCACTAGTACCATACTATTTTAATTATAGAGGCTTTATTGTATGTTTGAATGTCTGGAAGGACTATTCCTTGTATTTTTTCTTGGTTATTCTTGAAGGTATATTTTTCCACAGGAACTTTGGTAGTACCAACTTATCTGACTCCATAAAACAGCTTGATGATATTTTTATTAGGATTACATTACATTTGTAAATTAACTTCAGGAGAACTGACATCTCCTGAAGTTATAATGTTGAGTTATCCTCCCAAGAACAAAGGATGTTTTCTCATTTGTTTAAACCTAATTTTGTGTCTTTCAGGAGTGTTTTCAAATTTTCCTCATATATACCTGTACTTTGTGTATTTATTAAAATTATTCCTAATTATTTAATCCTCTTTTTACTATTGTCAGTGTGGCTTTCTCTACCATTATATCCTCCGCTTATTGTTTAGGTATATGAAGGCTATTTTCATATATTAACTTAAATTATTTGTTTCAGTTTTATCACTGATTCACTAGGTTTTTCCAGGTGTACTATTATATAATCTGAAAATAGAGATAGTTTTCCTTTTCCTTTGTGCATTCTTTTGCCTCTAATTTCTCTTATTTAGTTGCATGGGATAATAAGTCTATTATAATTTTGAATAGTAGTAGAGATAGTGGGCATTACTGCCTTGTTTCTGATCTTAGTGGAAATGTCTCAGGGCTTTCTCCATTAAATATCACCTTTTGGACTAAGATACAACACGCATGCACACACATTTATCACATTAAGTAATCATCCCTCAATTATTGTTTAGCATTTTTGCAAATCTCTTTAATGCCTTGGTTAATAATGGACAGCTGGATTCTAGTATCTGCTCTGCACTCAATCTGTTACAATATGTTGTTTTAGTTGAGGTATATGAAGAAAATAGGGCCTCACATAGATATGGAAAAGGGAGAAAAGGGGGAAGCTTTTTCAGAATACTGAGTATATTCTCCTTTGGTATTTTTCCAAGTCTTAAGGGGTAGTTTCCTAAAGGCTAATTGTAATATAAAATCCAAAACTAAATGAATGAATTTTTCATACTGTCATATTGTAACATTCAATACAATATTAAAATAGGCTAGTTTGTCTAACACTTTGGATGGATCTTTTACCCATCACATAATTTTACATATTATATATTGGTCATTTGGAAAATAATAGTTCACCATATTATACAGACCTTCTAAATGTTGACACATTGCATTACACAACATTAAAATATCGTACTCCTTAATATCACTATGTATCTCATCAGAAACATCTCTAGATACTGGTCAAAATTATGGTGGTAGACACAAGCTTTCCAAAACTCAAATTTTTATTAGAAAACCTGAATTTTACCACTGACAACAAATACTGTCAACTGTTTTCCTTGAAGTGACAAGTTCAATTTGTTTTTTTTGAGAAAATATCTGCCAAATACGTAAGTTGTAATAACCTCCATTTGTTTGTTAGTCATTCTTTCAAGCAAAAACTATGTTCCATGGAAAAAACACCTAGTTCAGCTCACGGCCCAAAGGAAGCCTATGTGCTTTCCCCGACACAATCCCCATGCTTTGGTATGTGGAGAAGTCGCTTTATGCATGTTTTCCATGCAGGGCTTAATACAACTCATAAATTTCCTGTCTCAACAGGGACATTCTTAAGTGAAGCTGTCATTTAAACATTTTAAAATTACTTTTTAATTCCAAGTGTATAGCGATAAAGAGTACAACGACCACCAGGACAACTTGGTATCACTGCCTTGATTCACGCTAAGGCCCAGCAAGTTTACCCACCAATGCTTTTTACGCCATCAGTGCAAATGTTGACACACAGAAAGGGGCAAAAACATCTCAGTGTTATTATGAGAACAGTTTTAACTTTGTGTGCCCTTGAAGACATTTCAGAGACTCCCAGGGTCCATGCACCACACCTTGAGAACTGCTGCTGCTCTATGCATTGCCATTCTCCAGAGTTTTACACCTCATCTCATCTTGTCTCTTTTTATATCGTTCTTCCATCGCCTCTATTTTTTTTTTTTTTTTTTTTTTTCTGAGACGGAGTTTCAGTCTGTGACCCAGGCTGAAGTGCAATGGTGTGATCTCTGCTCACTGCAACCTCCGCCTCCTGGGTCCAAGTGATTCTCCTGCCTCAACCTCCTGAGTAGCTGGGATTACAGGCACCTGCCACCGCACATGTCTAATTTTTGTACTTTTAGTAGAGACAGGGTTTCACCATTTTGTTCAGGCTGGCCTTGAACTCCTGGCCTCGAACTCCTGGCCTCGTGATTCACCTGCCTCGGCCTCCCAAAGTGCTGGGATTACAGGCATGAGCCACCGCGCCCAGCCATTGCCTCTATTTCTAACCATACATTTATAAGACCCAAGACTATGTCTCCAGTCAAGATGTTCCTTTGTAGCTCTAGATCTTGCCTTCACTTACCTACTGAAAATGTGTACCTCAGTCTCACAGGTCTTTCAAAATCATGCCCAAATCTTTCTACCAAAACATCCTCCTCTTTCTACTCTCCATGGAAAAGACCACTAGTGACCCATCTCATTTACATTCTCTCCTTCCATGCTATGGAACCTTGATTCATTCAGAGTGGCAATGTGCCTGCTCCATTAGAGTTAGAAGGTGTTCAGCTGACATGGCTCTGTCCTATCAGATGGATGCAGAAGTCATGAGCATGGCTTTTGGGAACACTCCTTTCCATATGAAACACAGGTATGACTGGGGAGCGCTAGCAGCCATCTCGAAAGGCAGGAAAGCCAGGGCCACACAATAAGGATTGTGGAGTGAAAGCCAGCAGAACGAGTCCTTGGTTACATCACAGAGCCATTGTACTAAATCTAGACTGTCTATCTTTGGATATAAAATAGATTTATTTAAGGCCCTGATATTTGGGATTTTCTGTTATATGCAGCAAAACTCAATCACTTACTGGTATGCATCCTAATCTCTATTAGAAGCATCACTACCAGCAGTAACATTTGTCATTTAATTAGACTGACCAGCAGCCAAACCTATGTCTTACTTGAAAGAAATCCTCCTTTGTGAGTGATTATGGTGGAGACAATATACTAGCTTCCACTCTGGAAGTCAAAGAAGCTAGATTTTATCTCCCTGCATCCTTCTGGGGTGAAGGGATGGTTCAAATTCAACAGCAGAACAAAACACAGTGTCCTGAGCAGGCTGCTGCTACTAACAGATATTCCCTGGGCTTCATGCTTCTTTAACCCATGGAAGCTGCCTAGGTTTCTGTTCATTTTCCAAAGCCGATCCCCTTTGACTGATGGGAGTCATTAACATTTATCTAAGAATTCTCTTTTTGCTTATGACTTCTAGAGTTGTCTTCTGTTATGTATTAGTGACTGCATATCTCAGGTTAGAAATCTTAGAATCATCCTGCACTATTCCTTCCTCTCACCAGTTACACATCAATGGACACCAAACCTGTCTGCTTCAACTTCATTCTCTCCAATCATCTGCTCTCTGCCCCATTGTCTATATCACTCCTAGAAGTTGGCCACACCATTTCTCTGCAGGAAATAAACATAAATCAAAAGTCTTCATTCCGGCACACATGGCTCTTCATGACACTTACCGTGGTGTACCTAAAGTTCCTCCAAACACCAAATACCAGTCAGAACTTACATGAACAGCATGCATGTGCCTTTAAGGATGTCCAGTTTCTTGCTCCTCAGGAATTTAAAGAAATCTGCCCTCTTTCAAGAGGACCAGCTGATTCTAGAATGATGAGTTGGGCTTGGCAGCAGCACACTCAGCTGACTAAAGAGCTGGCTCTGAAAGAACAGAACTAACTTACAGTAGCAGCAGCAAGGCAATAAGGAAGAAGGTGTTCTCCTGCTCAGTAGGTGGACAAGGGTCACTGCCCCAAGGTCTGAGATGAAGGAAGATAGGATTCCACATGGCAATGGAGTTTCAGGGTAGGAGGTGTCCTTAGAGGACACTGAGCCCAACACCCTCATGAGACTTCAATCCCATGTCCATCTATTGCTGCTTGAACTCTTCCAGTGGTGGGGTGGTCACTACACCCCCAGACAACTCAGTCTATCTGTCTCCTTGAAGATTTCACCTGCTGGTCCTGGACTTGCCCTTAGAGTCATACATTCTTCTGCTGTGTAGCCCTTTAGACAAGTGAAGAGTATGACTGAGTTTCTGAGTCTTTTCCGTTCTTGGACAAACATCCTTTCATCATTTAAACTGTTCCTCCTACAAAAATAGTCTGCTTCTCTATATTCTAGTCACATGTCTGAATATGTTTCTGATTGCCTCTATTTCCCTAAAATGTAGTACCCACAATACTTTAGGTATGATAATTACAGAGGTCTTTCACATCCTCTGGTCTGTCAGCCTGGCTTACTGACAGCAAATGAAGTGCATTCAGGAAGTAAGGTGTGAGTTATGCTGACAGTTCCCCATGACCAGAGCACTTTTATTTAGTTATTGCTTTTTAAATCACAATGGAGTTATGCTTCTAGCCAAGATGAAATAGCAGATCAGATTTACCTTCTTGTCAGAAACAAACACACAAAAACAAAAGAAAAAAACAAAACAAATACAAGAAATGATGGTTTAGAAGACACTAGATACCAGGCAATGAACCACAGCAGTCCCTGAGAAATGGGTAACAAATAAGACAAGCCGGTGACTGCCCCCAGCTCACAGCCGTAAGAGAGTTCTCCAGACAGCAACTTAAATTTCACAATGTCTGGCATCAAATAAAAAATTACCAGGCATGCAACAAAGCTGGAAAATACAACCCATAATGAAGGAAAACAGACCAAGCTGCCAAAACATGATGCAGAACTGACACAGATTTTAGTATTAGCAAACAAATACATTAATACAGTTAATATAACTGTATTCCATATGTTCTAACAGTTAAGTAGAGCTATGGAAGAGGCAAAAAAAACCAAAGCAAACTTCTGGAGATGAAAGCTACAATGTCTGACATTTTAAAAATGTACTAGATGGGGCTGGGTGTGGTGGCTCACGTCTGTAATTCCAGCACTTTGGGAGGCCGAAGTGGGCAGATCACTTGAGGTCACGAGTTCGAGACTAGCCTGGCCAACATGGTGAAACTCCATTTCTACTAAAAATACAAAAATTAGCTGGGTATGGTGACACGTGCCTGTAATCCCAGCTACTCAGGAGGCTGAGGCAGGAGAATCGCTTAAACCCGGGAGGCGGAGATTGCAGTGAGCTAAGATCAGGCCAGTGTACTCCAGCCTGGGCAGCAAAGCAAGACTCTATCTCAAAAATAAAATAAAATAATAAAAAATTAAAATGTACTAGAAGGTGTTAATTGCATATTAGACAAGGTAGATGACATAGTAAACTTGACATAACAATGGAAACAATCCAAAATGAACCATAGAAAGTAGTAAAAAGTTCTTTTTCAATAAAATGAGTATCAGTGATCTCATTGGAAAACTTGAAGTGGCCTAATACACTTAAAGTGTGTGAAGGAGGAGGGGAGGAACATGGAAAAACATTTGAAGAAATAATGGTTGAAAATTTTCCAAATTTGATACAAAGTATAAATCTTTGATAGAAAGTATAAAGTGGACTGACATCCCATCATGACGTGGGATACTGTCAGCTTGAAATGAGAATGAGCTCACAGAAATGCCCACTGTGGCAGGGGCTGAAATGAGTTGGGCCACATGGATATGAAAGTGGGAGTGGACACCACAAGGACCTGTTAGAGTGATCTAATCTCTCTGACCCTCTGTTACCTTATACATAAAATGGATATCAGAATGCTCACCTTATGGGATGCTAGAAAGATGTGTGTGGAGCACCACCCCCCCGAGCCCTGAATGTCAGCTTCCTTCTTATTTACCTGATCTGCTTCCCCAGTTGCTGGTAAACATGTATGTTTATGGGCAAAGAAGGCAAGAGGCACAAATGCACTTTTCTTTCCTTTTTTTTTTTTTTTTTTTTTGACCGGATCTGGCTCTGTTACCCAGGCTGGAGTGCAGTGGCGCGATCTTGGTTCACTGCAGTCTTGACCTCCCAGGCTCAAGCCATCCTCCTATGTCTGCCTCCTGAGTAGCTGGGACCACAGGCACGTGCCACTACACTGGCTAATTTTTTTGTATTTGTAGAGATGGGTTTTCACCATGTTGCCCAGGCTGGCACAAATGCACTTTTGCCATACTTAGGAATCAGGAATCAGTGCCACAGGTCAGACAGGAAGCAGAGAAAACAGCATAAAGAACCCTCTAATCCAGCTGGCATAAAGAAAATGATGTTCTTCTCAGTCCTATCCTTTGGAGGGATCTTTCAGTATTAGGGTCCGATTGGCTAAAACTTGAGACCATCTACCTAGAGATAACAAACTCCAGTTCCTTCATTTATTCCTCATTCAGTGAGCATCGATGGAGAACTTCCGCAGACTTTTTTTTAAATACCCACATATTTTCTTTATATTCCTTCAATCAAGGGTTGAAGTTAGATTCCTTTGCAAATATTTTGTCCAAAAAAATACAGTGGAAGTGACACTATGTGACTTCTAGACTAGCAGCTCAGATATTGAGGAACAGAAATATGCCATCCTACTGCACCCTGTCTAATTCCTAACACACAAAATCTATGAATATAATAAAATAGTGGTGGTTTTATGCAAATCAATAAAAAAAATTCTCAATTGTAAGGTTCATCAGCCTAGAAGTGGATAGAAAGAGACTTGATGGGGGCCCTAAGATACCAGTCCTTTAAGCACATAAGGGAGCTCATTTGTAAGAATGCATTTTAATCAACCCAGTAGAATAATGTTAAAATAACAAGTTGGCTTTACTGAAGTGTAGTGGGAAAGCTGCAACTTATTAAAAAGTTTTGTTTAGTTGTGAATGAGATTCAAGTGTGTGGATGTAAAATTTCCAGAATATCTTCAGTAAATCCAAATTCATTAAAGGAATGAATGCTTTACATGCCTAAATGTGATGTTCTCAGGACCCTGGGCTCAGCTTCCCTATGGAAGGGATGTCATCTAAGTTAGAACGGCCAGCATTTGTAAAGGAGGCCCTGACACCAACCCTCACCAGCAGCCACAGAGATCCAACTGCCAGTGAACCTGTGGCCATTGCCACTCATGTGACCAGGATCTTGACGGATGACTGCAGGAAGGCAGTAGGGGAGGGCTCTGGCATTAGCAGGTGGAAAAGATTTAGGATTAAGTTCACACATTCCACTTGTGTCAAAATGCCTCTATGACAGGGCAGGACTGTGCAATCTCCATATTGTCATCTGGATATTGGATGTTTTTCTATCTTCCAAGCATTGCTTGCACAATACCCTCAAACAGTACATGACCTTTAAAAATGGTTTGTACTCTTACTACTCAATAATAAAAACACAAATATCTTCAATTTAAAAATGGTCAAGATGGATTAAAGATTTAAATGTAAGACCTAGAAGAAAATCCTAGGAAACACCATTCTGGACATCAGCCTTGGGAAAGAATTTATGACTAAGTTCCAAAAAGCAATTGCAACAAACAAGTTAATAAGTAGGACCTAATTAAAAGAAAGAGTTTTTGCAAAGAAAACGAAACTATCAACAGAGTAGGCAGACAGCCTACAGAAGGAGAGAAAATATTTGCAAACTATGCATCTAACAAAGGTCTAAGATCCAGAATCTATAAGGAACATAAACAGTTCAACAAGTAAACACCAAATAACCCCATTAAAAAGTGAGTAAAATATATGAACAGACACTTCTCAAAAGAAGACATCAAGTGGCCAACAGACACATGAAAAAACGCCCAACATCACTAATCATCAGAGAAATACCAAACAAAACCACAGAGATACCATCTCACACCAGTCAGAATGGGTATTATTAAAAAGTCAATAAACAACAGATCCTGGCAAAGCTACAGAGAAAAGGGAATGCTTATACGCTGTTGGTGGGAATGTAAATTAGTTCAGCCACTGTGGAAAGCAGCAGTTTGGAGAGTTCTCAAAATCTTAGAACTACCGTTTGACCCAGCAATCCCATTACTGGGTATATATCCAAAGGAAAATGTAAATGTTCTACCAAAAAGACATGTGCCCTCATCACAGCACTATTCACAATAACAAAGACATAAAATCAATCTAGGTGCCCATCTACAGTGGACCAGATAAAGAAAATGTGGTACATATTCACCATGGAATACTACACGGCCATAAAAAAGAATGACGTCATGTCCTCTGCAGCAACATGGATGCAACTGAAGGCCATTATTGTAAATGAATTAATGCAGAAACAGAAAGTCGTATACCACATGTTCTTGCTTATAAGTGGGAACTAAACACTGGGTACTCATGGATATAAAGATGGCAACAATAGACACTGGGATTACTAGAGGGGGCAGGGAGGAGGGCAAAGGTTTCAAAACTACCTATTGGGTACTACATTCACTATATGGGTGATGGGATCAACCATACCCTAAACCTCAGCATCAGCAACATACCCAGGCAATAAACTTGCACATGTACCTACTGAATCTAAAATAAAAATTGAAATTACAAAAAAATACAGTGAGCAAAGGATCTGAATATTACTCCAAAGGGACATACAGGTGGCTAATAAGCACATGAAATGTGCTCAATATCATTCGTCGTTAAGGAAACAGAAATCAAAACCACAGTGAGATATCCCGTCACACCCATTAGTATGGCTATCATAATTTACAAAAATGCAATAATGTGTTAGTGAAGATATGAGAAACTGGAACACGGTGGAAATGTAAAATGGTGCGACTACTTCAGAAAACAGTATAGCAGTTTCTCATGAGGTTAAACGTGGAGCTACCACATGACCCAGCAATTCCATTCCTAGGTCACATCCAAGGGAAATAAAGCTATATGTCTGCGTAAAAACTGGACTCTTGACTATTGTGAATTGTGCTGCAATAAACACGGGGGCATAGATGTATCTTTGATATACTGATTTCCTTTCCTTGGGATAAATACCCAGTAGTGGGACTGCTGGATCATGTGATAGTTCTATTTGTGGTTTTCTGAGGAATTTTCATACTGTTCTCCTTAGTGGTTGTACCAATTTACATTCCCAAAAACAGTGTGTAAGAGTTTCCTTTTCTCCACATCCTTGCCAACATTTATTATTAATATTTTTTACCTTTTTGATAATAGCAATCCTAGAAGGGGTGACATAATACCTCATTGTGATTTTGGTTTGCATTTCCCTGAGGATTAGCAGCACTAAGATAATTTTTTTCATATATTTGAGCATTTTGTTCATACATTTGTTGGCCATTTCATACTCAGTCTTCGAAGATATTTTCCAGTGACTGGATTTGATTTTTCATGTAGATAATCATGATATCTCCAACAATGTAAATTCTGTCTTTCATTTTTTTCTACCTCTTAAGTAATTATATTTTATTTCCTTACCTTATTGCCTTGGAAATTCCAAAACATTGTTGAATAACAATGAGCATTCCTCTCAGATTCTTCACTTTTCTGAGAACCCTTCTAATATTTAGTCACTCTGCATAAGATTTTAATTATGGTTTCAACTGTGTGTTTTATCTATGTTAAGAAAATACATTTCTATTATTAGTTTAGAAAGATATTTCTCCATTAAAAATTAATACCTAAACTTATATTTTGTCAATAGTTTTTTTTCTTGAATTATTTACATCAGCAGATTTCCTAATGGTAAACCACCCAAGCATTTTTGTCATTAGTATGTATTTCTATAACTATTAATTTGATTTGCTAGTATTGTATTTAATATATTTATCCTAATACATGAAACTGGGTTCATAGTTTGTGCGTTTTTGTTTCAAAGTTGTGCTAACTTCACAAATCAGTCCACTTTCTAACTTTTCTCATGCTCTGGAAGTGTTTAAATAATTTGCCCATAAAGCTTTCAAGGCCTGGAACCATTTGGGGTGTAGTTCTTTGTCAGTTTTCTCAATTTCTTGCCTAGCTTTGATCTTTTCTCATTAAAAAAAAAAAAGAGAAAAAATTTTTTAAATTCAAATTTGGTTACATACTTCCTTCCAGGAATTAACTTTCTTTTGAAACGTTTTAACACATAAAAATCTAAGTTACACACACTATTTGTTCATAAATTTTTAAACTTTGTTAAATTTATTTATTCTTAATATTCATTTACTTTCATTCTTTTTAAAATTACAATTAAACTTGTCAGGGATTTTCTCTTTTACCAGTCTTGATGAAGAATTATTTATCAATTGGATAATACTTTGGTTTTCTAATGTAATTTTTCTTATTTTTACTTCTTTCATTAATTCCTTTCTCTCAGTTTGCCTATGGCATTCTATTATTCTTTTTCTATTTTCATTGGTTAATAATTCATAAGTAAAATTTTTAGTTTTCCCACATTTAATAATGAAAACATTTTAAGCCACAGCTTTCCTCTAAACATTGTTTTGGTCACATCCCGTTGATATGGAGTGGGGCCATGGTTTTAATTACAAAATAGTCCATATTTAGTGTTTTGATTCCCTTCCTTCATCAGAAGTTAGTTGGGACAGTTTCCTTTGTACAACAAATAACTGATTTTTTAAAATGTAACTTTTTGGTATGAATTTTTATATTTATTGCATTGTGATTTCAAAAAATGGGCTTTCCAAGTTCTATAAGTTTGAGATTTATTAAAATTTTGAAAATCCATTATTAAAATGTTAAAATTTGACATTGAATATCTATGCATGTGGAATCAAGATTATTAGCTATATTATACAATCCTCTAAATCCTTATTTACATTTCCATGGCTTCATTTGTCAAAATCTTTAAAAAGTACATTAAAGGTGTAATGCAAAAGATGGCTTATTCAATTTCTTCTTGTATGTCTAATAGTTTTGCTTCATATATTTAAATATTATACAATTTCATGACTTCTCTGTTTTACTATGAACTCTTTTTGGCAATATAAATATACCTTTCCATTTCCATTAAACACATTCTGTTTCAAATTTACTTAGCTCAACATAAATATTCCTTCATCTTCACATGGTATTCTCCTTGTGTCCCACGTCTGTGTCCAAATTCCCCCTTTTATAAGGACATCAGTCATACCAGATTAGGGACCCACTCTAATAGGTAGGTATGATCTCATCTTAACTAACTATATGCGAAAAGACACTATTTCCAAATATGGTCATATTTTGAAGCACTGATATAGATAATTAGACAGGTATGAGTGGGGCAGGCGAGGGCTCCCCCTGCAACCCCTCCTGCCAGGGATGTCAGTGGTAACTCGGGTACCTTCCACCAGTAACCGTACTGGAGATTGGGACTTCAACATAGGAATTTTTGGAGGTACACAAATACTTTATATGTTTATTCTTGCCCTTTTCTCTACCAGGTCAGGCATGGCATGCGTACAGCACAGGAACTGAGAGAACCTAGCAGGCATCATGGATTGATCATGCACATTTTCCCACTAGTTACAGAAGCAGATCCTAAACAGTTAATCAAAACATATCATGAAATCAAACCTACTTGTCATTAAAAATATTTAGTGTTTTAATAAAAAGTTATATAAATTCTCTCAATAATAATTAGATTAAAATTTTAAGTAGTGAGATTGGTAAACCTGGGTACCTTCTGATGAGGTACTACAGGGGGTATAACCGGGAGATGCCAAGAGGAATTTAGTTGCCATTCACCAAAATTCCTGCTGTGTTCTAAGCTCTGTGTTCAAGAGTTCATATAATATGGTCCTTGTCCTCTTGGACTGCCAGGTAAGCAGGGGAGACAAATAGATGCAAAAATGGCCATAATACAAAGTAGGAAGTGAGAAAGTCCATACAAACCAAGTGGCTGGGAAGCTGGTAGCAGAACTGGTGAAGGTTCCTTGGAGCAGGACTCATCAGAATTGGCCTTTGTACATTTGGTGGGACCAGCAGAGCCTGCGGAAAGAGTGCTCTGGGCTGTGGATGAAAGAGTGCTCTAGGTTTAAGGGGGAGGGAGGGGCAGTGTCATGTGATGATGGCTCTGGCACAGTTACAATGAACATCACCCTGAGGCCACCAGCTTGAGACTTTGAGCACCCCTGCAGTCAGGTCAGGGCAGAGGCTCCTCCATAGCCTGTCATGTAAGATAAATGCCCACAAAAGCACTTCATTCATCTGGAAATTACCCCTTTACCAATCTCAGCTGACGAGAACAAGGTCTCTGTGCAGCAGTGACAGATGCCCCAGAGGCCAAGCACTAAAACCTAGATGCTTCACTCAGGAAAGTCTGCTGGTTCCTGACTCACAGCCTGTTTTGCTTCCTTTTACCCATGATGCTGATATAGGAGTTAAGAAGAAGTTATTTAGGCAGATAGCGTGGGTAAGGAAGTCCTCAGTAAGGTTTTCCTTTTAATGAAAAGAGCTCCCAAATCATTTCCTTTTCTAACAAAGAACAGCCTGTAAAATTGAGCTGCAGACATAGACAAGGAAGCTGGAGGCTTGCACAGGTGAATGCCAGCAGCTGTGTCAATAGGAAACGTGTACCTGGGGGCTAGACATGTCCAATATGGTGGCTCTATCTTCCCTTTTCCTTGTCAACCAGGTGCACAGTAAGGGGCAGGCAACATGGCACTGGCCAAGTAGAGATCCCATTTGCATAATAAAAGATTAGAGTGGGGTAGTCACCTTCCTGGCAAGCTATGTAAATGTCACACCTGATCCAATCAATCTTTAGGCCTTGTGTAAAACAGACACTGGCTCCTCAAGCCTGTCTATAAAACCCTGTGCACTCTGCCAGTCCCACTCGGGTGTCCCTCTCTCTCACAGGAGAGAGAACTGTTCTCCTTTCTCTTTCTTTTGCCTATTAAACCTCTGCTCTTAACCTGACTCCACAGGCCTGTGTCCTTGATTTCCTCGGCATGAGGCAACAAACCTCGGGTATGTACCCCAGACAACCACGCTGCTTCAATGCCAGCGAGTTGTGCTGTTTGGTTTTCTAGACTATAAAAGGATGTGATCGGATTGGGTCAGTGTAAAAGCAGACACGCAGAGAGAAACAAGAAGTGTCAGCTACCAGCAGGAGGTAGGACAGCAAATCCTTACATAGAAAGATATAAAAATAACTGAAAAACAAACAACAAACAAAACAACAAACACCACAGGAACATGGCTGAAAAGCTTTATGTACTTGGAAAAACCCCGAGGACATCTCTGAATGGAGAGCTCTGCATTTGTAATGAGCGCTCTGAGTAAGCAGGGAAAGAGGAAGACGTGTCCAGGGTCTTTTATTTAAGCAGACAAAAAAAATCCTGTGTGATGCAAGACAACATAAGCAAAATTAAAAGACAAAGACAGGTTGAATGAAAATCTTTGTAGCACATACAGTAAGCAGACAGCTAACCTTCATAATGTTTTAAAGACCTCATAGGAGAAAATCAGAAAAGCACAAATCACACAGTAGGAAAATGGGCACACAGCATGAACAGGCAATTAACTAGGAAATACAAACAGCAAATACATCCAGGGAAGATGCTCAATTTCACTAATGAAGAAAATCTAACTTAAAATATGTCATTTCTCTCCCCCACAAACTATCAGACTGGCAAAACTGACAAAAGAATAAAAACATCTAGAGTTAGTATTGTAACAGAGAAACAGCAAAATAATGAACATAACCGACTCCATTTTTGCTTAAGACGCCTTTAGCCATTCCTGCCGGTAGGCTAGGAAGATTTTAGAACACTGACATAATGATTGCAAAAACTAACTCTGGGATTAAAGGAGAAATATGCAAACAACTATATTTTTGTTAAAGATTTGTAGGAGCATTGTGACCTGATCAAGGACAAAGAAGTTCCCAACCTCATTGGATACTTGCTCCCAGATGTCTGCGGTAGTCCTTTACCTCTTGATCCTACGCACCTCCTCTTCCTCCTGCTCTGAATGTAGAAAGAGCCTAAAATTTGTACTGTCTTCAGATGGTACTTTAGGATGCTGATCCACCATCTTCCTGATTTGTTGGCTCTCTTAATAAACCTGCTTTTCCTCCTACTAAATCTTGTCTCTCCTGTATGGCTTTTGAGCAGAGAACAGCTGAACCTGGGTTCAGGTACAGTAGGAGTGTGGGAGAAAAGGTATACCTATCCTATTCGGCAGGGTAACTACCAAAACTTAAATGTATCACTCCTATAGCCCTTCTTAGCTATCTTCAGAAATACCAGTATTCATGGATAAAGATTCACATGCAAGGACGTCCACTGCAGTATCTTTTGCAAGAGCTGCAGACTGAAAACAACATTCATGTTCCCAGTGGAGAATGGGTTGGCAGAATATTATGCAGCCATTTAAAGGAACAAGGTAGAATGAATTAATACAAATCTGTATTCATTTGGAAAGGTATTTATGACATCCACAATAAGCTAAAAGACCGTGTAGTAAAATATATATGAGCTCTATTTTTTAAATACAAAAGTCTAGAATGAGAAGCACTAGGATATTGCCAATTGGTTTTTAAGGGTTGGACTAGGGTAGGAAGGGGGACTATTCATAACCTTTTAAAAATTTAAAAGCAAGTTTACAAGTATTTTTTACTTTATTTTGCACAGTTTTCTATATCTTTCAAGTTTCATTAATGAACATGAACCATATTTGTAATCATTTTCTTAAAAAGACAAAAAAATAAAAGAAGGTAAGCAATGATATTTTGGTACTTAAAAAGTTACGCTTTGCAGAGCTGGGAAATTTTCTCATGTTGTACCTCATTCTCAAACAATGCCAGAAACACAAGTGTGGTGTGCTATTCCGACTCTAGAACCCTGCCCCTCAATGATCAAATTAAGAGATAACATGACTGATGATGGCAGGAGTTTAATTCTAAAACATTTGGCAGAGTTGCAACATTTCTTTCCAAATTTACTGCCACTAAATCATGGAAATGAACGAGCATCTTCCTTTGCCTAAAGGGGAAGTTGCAAATGAGTATTTTCTGTACAAACTTGGACTTAGAAGACACAGCTTCATTTCCAATAAATCAGAATCTGTAAACACAGTGTTTGCTACAGGGCCACAAAAATAAAGACACAGTGAGGTGAAAAGAGAACATCAGGAAAATGGAATGAGGGGGCACAACAACTGTCCCTTTGGGGGCCTCTTTAGTAAAGACAGAAGTGGGTCAGGAGGCCCTCAGGCTCCTGCCCACTATGTGCTTCTGAGTTAGCTTCATCTTCACTGGCACAGGAGCAGTGGGATTCAGTGGGAACACAGCTGGTCATTTCTTTTTTTTTTTTTTTTTTTTTTGAGATGGAGTCTCGCTCTGTCGCCCAGGCTGGAGTGCAGTGGCCGGATCTCAGCTCACTGCAAGCTCCGCTTCCCGGGTTTATGCCATTCTCCTGCCTCAGCCTTCCGAGTAGCTGGGACTACAGGTGCCTGCTACCTCGCCCAGGTAGTTTTTTGTATTTTTTTTTAGTAGAGACGGGGTTTCACCGTGTTAGCCAGGCTGGTCTCGATCTCCTGACCTCGTGATCTGCCTGTCTCGGCCTCCCAAAGTGCTGGGATTACAGGCTTGAGCCACCGCGCCCGGCCTAGCTAGTCGTTTCTTAAGG
Source organism: Piliocolobus tephrosceles (assembly GCF_002776525.5). Taxonomy (NCBI): domain Eukaryota; kingdom Metazoa; phylum Chordata; class Mammalia; order Primates; family Cercopithecidae; genus Piliocolobus; species Piliocolobus tephrosceles. The sequence continues at coordinate 90,790,141 of NC_045439.1, read as the reverse complement.
GAGGCAGAGGAACCTAGAACCTTGAATGCTTTCCATGCCTTAGCTGTGGAACTTACTGTTAATTTCAACTTTCAGTTGTAAAAAATTCACAGAAACCATGACATGCTTCATTGGCTGGCTTCTCCTCCATGTCCCACTTCTAGAAGCTGAAAATGCCCCTCAGAGCAGGATGGGCATCTGAAGGGTAGGGCTGTATTGCAGTCCATCTGCCATCCAACCAGTTTTGGGGCTACAACATTACTCCAACTTTCCATTACCATATTTCTGCCTGGGGCACCCCGGGCAGGCTTGTGTTAACAGTTACTTCATGACTTAAAATTTGCCAACTCATCATCCATCACAGTGGCCTCTCCAGTAGCCCCTGCATCCTTATCCTGCTATCACTTCCCACCGCCATCAGTGTCCTTCCACTTCCTGCTCCACACTCTTCCCCGTAAGGATCAGTCTCCACCTGCCCCTGCTCCCCTTTCCCAAATTAACCAGTTCCCAAACGAGTTCCTTCCACTCAGCACCTGGGAACTGTATTCCATCTTCTGTTGGCTGTCTACCTCTTGAGGGCTCTGTGCTTTGGTCTGCCCCCATGGCCCTCCCTGGCTGTCAATCCCCTCCCCAACAGAGGCTGCTCCTTTCTCCAATAGCCCCAGGCCATTGGACCAGGTCGCTCCTCCCTGGTGCTGCCTCCACACAATGCTTCTGTTCTTGGTGTTCAAAAGTCTCTTGTTGCAAACTCACCTCCACTGTCCATTCTCACCACTCTCTCTTCTTCTGCCTGCTTCTCTCTAACCACTGTCCACCCAGTCTCCACTTTCATCTTGTCAAAGCACAGACTTGACCATATTTGAGCCCCTTTTCAAAAAACATCAAAGGTCCCCCACTGGTTAACAGTTTCACAGCCATTCATTCCATTTGCAAAAATGATTCTAGTGAATACTCCCTTGAAAGCACATATCAGGATCTGTTTTGGTGATCACCTCATCTAAGTAAGAATAGTGACAGTAGGACAGTTATGAAAGGCAAATATTTTTTATAGAAGAATAAAATAACTTTCTGCTACAGAGGGAGGCTGAGTGCTTCTTCCTCTCTCTCCCAACAGCATGCTGGCCACTCACAGGGCCTTTCAGAAAGTGACCTGTGGCCCAAGCACATGGAGCAAAGCACGCATCTGTCCTTTGAACTATTCAGAGCACATCAGCTGAGCTCCTCTTGATACAGGAAGGCACAAATCTTTATATCTGAGATGGTGGTGATAAGATTCTCTGAAGGTCAGGGACATAGGCTACTATTGTGAGGGCCTCACAATGGTACACTGAGTAGCAAAACTGCCTCCAGGAAGGATCCTTTAAAGGGAAAATGGTCATCGTGGCTGACACCAACAATGATGGAAGCAATGGTAGAAGACTGGGGGCAGTGCGGCTTGGGGGTCATGAAAAGCTCAAGCTCTGGGATGACCAAAGAGATGTCCTGACTCAGACATCCCGACTCCACCACGTACTGACTGCAAAAGACTCTGACCTCTCAAGGCTTCAGGAAATGGGAATAATAGCAGTTATTATGTGTGAAATAGGAATAACCATGGTCCTATTCTATAGTGTTGCTGTGGGCATTAGATAAGAAAATATATATTAAGCATTTAGCCTGGCACATGGGGCTCAACACATCCAGTTCTTGTTTTCATTGTGAAGCTGATAAGGCCGTCCTAGCACAAGTCAGAAGAGGTGGAGCCGCCCACTGCCGAGCTGGCTTCTTCTGTGGCTGAGCTCTGCCCTGCTGCAAGGGTCCTTTGTGGGGTGTGGGCTGTGGTCAAGGGCAGGGAAGTGCTGGGGAGCTGAGATACCTTAGGGTCGGCTGAGATTCAGAATCTCACAGAGCTTCGGGTTCGCCATCTGTAAGAGTGGCAGGGCTGGACTGATCACGCCCCAGGTTCTCTTTGGCTCTGACATTCAATGAGTCCAAACTCCAGGTAAGCGTCTGACACTCCACTACAGACTAGGAGTTTAGCAGTGAATGAGATCCAGCTCCTACTCAAGGATTTCACCAGCTAGTGGGGAAAACAGAGAACCAAATGATGATGCCACATGGTTAATGTTATGACGGAGAAAAGAACACTCTGCTTTGAGAAGGGGCACATGGCCAAGGCTGGATGCCAGGACCAGAAGGAGCCATGTCAGGATGGAGAGCTTCCTGGCAGGAATTGCAACATTTATCAAAGTGATTTTTAATATGAACAGGATAATTCCAGCTATTTTAACAGATTTTAATGATTCCTTAATTGGTTTCACAAGGTTATTGTGCCCCACATTAAATTACCTTCTCCTTGGATATACTCTTCCCTCATGCCAGCTCTAAGTAAATCCTGAGTAATATAAACAACACACAAATGAAATTTAACTGGAAACTGCTGTTTGGGGTGAAACTCAGCATTAGCCAGAAATGCTTCTTCATTTCTTCCCAAGGATTGCATTAACCCTGTGCAAACACTCAGGAAACATTGGACAGTTTTTCCATAACACTGGGTGGAGGCTGTCCTGGGACTTACATTGTCACATGTGAATTGAAACACATTTTTGCATTCCGCAGAACTCAGGAGGAAAAAACAATCACCTTCTCCTAGGAGCAGAGTTAAGAGTACTTGTTCACGGCATGCATCCAAAGTATTCTCAGAGGAATATTAGTAAGCTTTAGGCAAAAAAAAGTTTCTTTGGCCAAACACATTTGGGAAACATAGTTTAAACAAAGATAAAGAGATTTCATCACTGTAGAAGTCTAAGAGAATTTAATATGCAACTGTGGAGTATAATTCTTTAGGAGGAGAATACAGACTACAATTTCCCAAATGGATTTACCATGAAATTCTTATATTCATGATGTATCTATGGGGACTGATTTTGGAAGATATTTTGGGGAATACTTATCTGTAGGTACTTTGCATTTCAGGGTTTCTGCTGGTGACCATAAAGAAATGGATCCCCCACTTTGCAAAGCAAAGCTTTGAAGTATACCAGGGTGCTTTCGGCTCAACAGATTTAACTGATACCACTTGAGTAACTACCCGTCCCTCCCCAATTTACAACAGAAATGACTCAAGTCTGAGATAGGGAGAAATATATACATTAGCCCTGGCCACCAGGGAAGGCTGGCAATGGTGAGAAAACTTTGAAATGTATGGTTCAGGCAAGAATGTGTGGAGGGAAGAGTCGACAAAGCCTGAATTCCCTGCATATGAGGAAAACGCTCCAGCAAGACCAACCTACGAGCTTACAGCCAATATGGCTGAGATCAGCACAGAACACGGCATGTCGTGAGGGAGAACAGATCTCTTTCCCTCCCTCCCAGTAAGTCCCAGCAAGCAGTATGGTGGCAGAATGTCTGCACTCGCTACTGGGGGTGTCTGTGACTTTAGTTATCTTCCCACCATCAGCCTTGGTCATCATGTACAGACAAGTGAACCTTGGTCAGCTGACAGCAAAACTGCAGCAAAGCTAAACATTCCTCTTCTGCCCATGTCAGGGCCTGAAAGATCTTTCTGGAACCCCTGTGATCATTGATGGAACCATTCTCAGCTCTCAAAAGTGGACAACCACATAGTGACCTCTCGAAGTTGAGCCACATGGAAAAAAAAATCACAAGCCTATGAAAAAGAAGATACTGAGTTAAGGAATTAGAGCCAATGTTTCCACTAGAAAAGAAGACTTTCTTAAGAGGAAAAAGCCTAAATCCAACTACTCAGTGTGATGTAAGAGGACATAATATTTATGAGAAAGGCACAACCTTAACTCAGCAAAGACAGAATTCAGATGAAATGTGTACTTGTCAAATTTTTAAGAAAATTAAACAGCAATCATGAATAGAAGATTTGGATTGAGAAATTCTCCAAGATTTTGGAGCAAAGAATAAAGACATTAATATGATGAGCGAAAATCTAAGTGGCAGGGAAGGCAGATTCGAGAAATCAATACGGAACATCCTAAAATGAAAAGAGCAACTCAGAAGCAGCAGCAACTCTGAAAAACTGCAGATAAATTCTCCTATCGTGAAGAAAGACTTGAATCTGCAAACCAAAACAGCCCATCTGGCAACAATGAAAATGAAGGAAAAGTGGCCTATACTACATTTACTTGAGTGAAAACTCTGAATTCTAAGGAAAAGGAAAAAACAACCTAGAAATGTCATAATGGAAAAAAAAGAAAAACGGGCTACCTAGAAAAAAAATTTAAAAAGCTGGTCTCAGACTTCTCTACAAAGGTAATGCTGATCTGTAGGTACGTTGCATTTCAGGGTTTCTGCTAGTGACCCTAAAGAAGCAGATCCCCCACTATGCAATGCAAAGCTTTGAAGTATACTAGGTGCTTTCAGCGCAATAGGGTGAAGTGATACCACTTGAGTAACTACCCATCCCTCCAAAATTTACAACAGAAATGACTCAAGTCTGAAATAGGGAGAAATATAAATCAGCAATGGCAACCAGGGCAGGCTAACAATGGCAAGAATGGGTAGAGGGACCAAGAAGAAACCCTATGACCAAGAATTCAAGAGCAACAGGAAGAACTTCTCAACCTTGCAAGAAGTCATGAAATGAAATACCTGCTCACCTGTCTTGTAAGAAATTATTTTAAAAATCATCCTGGCACAAATAAAATGGAATAAAACAATGGAGGGGGCATGGTGTAGATAAAACGAGGGGTAAGCAATGAAACCAGTGAAACCAACTTGGTGTCAGACTACCTGTAGGTAATGTGGCCAGGGAATTTGTTGCAAATGGCAAACTTGTTTCTTGAAAGAGATTTGTGTCTTAGCCTGTTTTGTTTTGCTATAAAGGAGTAACGGAGGCTGGGTAATTTATAAAGAAAAGAGGTTTGATTTGGCTCAGAGTTCTGCAGCATGTATAAAAAGCACCTGCTCCTGGTGAAGGTCTCAGGGTGCTTCTACTCTGGTGGAAGGTGAAGGGGAGCCAGCATGTGCAGAGATCACATAGCGAGAGAGTGGGGAGACACCAGGCTTTTTAACAACCAGCTCTCCTGGGATCTAACAAGGGTGAGAACTCATATATCCCCCCACCACCAGGGAGAGTAGTCATATATTCATGAGAGGTCCACTCCCATGACCCAAACACCTCCCACTAGACACCACTTCCAACACTGAGGATCCAATTTCAACATGAGGTTGTGGGGCGGGGGGGTGCACAAACAAACTAAACTGTAGTAGATAGATAGTTAGATGGATAGATAGATAGTTAGATGGATAGACAGATGTCAATAGATGACAAATAGGTAGATAGATGATGGATGGATGGATAGATATAGATGATAGATAGATAGATAGATAGATAGATAGATAGATAGATAGATAGATAGATAAATGATCAAATATCTAAAATGTAAATCCTGGATGTAAAGCCTCAGATGACTTTCAGCTCCATTGGCAGAGTGAAGGAGGCAGCAAGGGTAATGCTTAAGCATTCAGACTCTGGAATCAGCTTCCCTGGGTTTGGATCCCAGCATTCCCACCCGCCAGCTGTGGTCCTTGCCACCCCCGCCTGTAGCCTACTTCATCCCAGTCATCACACATCTCCCAGCTCTCATAAACTCTCCACACCCTTTCCCATCTGCACGGCTGCTGCCCTAGTTCAGCCTTGCAGCTTCTCCATGGGTTATGGCATAAGTACTCCTCCTTGTGGTCCCTTTGCTTTCAGGCCTGTTCTTGTCCCTCCTCTCCCTTCAATCCAACTTCCAGAAAAATCATTTAAAACCTTCAGTGTAGGAAAGGGTACAAACTCCCAGGAATGTAGGGAAGAGTACAAACTCCCAGGCTTAGCATACAAGGCCCCCTCCCCAAGATCTGATGCTATCTCCCTGTCCAGCCATCTCCCCTAGCAGCCATAGTGAATTACATGTGGTTCTCAACACAGTGTCTCTCTCCCACTCTGAGAAAGCAGAATATTATGGTAGGGGCATCAAAAAAGCCTAGTTTTGCAACCCAACCTTACCAGTTACCAGCTGTGCAAACACAATCCTCAGGTAGCTCATCTGTAGAATGGAGATGATAATAGTGACTGTACCTCATTAGGGTTGTTGTGAAAATTAAAATAGTACGATGCATGGAAATGATTTTTCACTAAGCCAGGCACATAGTGATCATTTGCAAATTAAAACTGGAATCATCATTACACCTCCGTTGTCCTTGTCCACACTATTTCCCATGCCTGCAATGCATTTTTTCAACCAGCCAATTCCCACATTTCCTTTGTGTTTATGTTTCAGTTCAAATGTTACTCTCTCTTTGCCTGCTAAGCTTTCAGTAGGGCTTGGCCACAGTGTGTAGCAAGGAGAAGCCAGTCTTGGTACTTGCAATTAATGGCATTTCTCTTCTACATGCATGTTTCCCCTACACGTGTCTCGGTTTGACCCTTGACCTGTGACTTTGCAATGACCTGCTGGCCTACCTGTCTCCTCCACTGGAGGTGGGCTCCTTAAGAACAGGAACTGTGTCAGACTCACCTTAAGATCCCCACGACCTAGCAAAGTGCCTGGTCTGTGGCAAGAGCTCAGAAAGTATTTATGGAACAAAATGTAAGAGTGGCTTTGCCCTGCCTGAGAACAAAGAGGCCAGAAGACTTTGCCAATCATCATTCTCCATCTCATCAGCTAAGGTCATCATGGTTTTGATGCCTGGTGAGGTTCTGAGCAGTAGGTAGAGACCTGATGTACTCATGCCACATGGGCAGGATGGGATGGCTGCGGGCTGGAGAAAGCAGGGGTCCAGCCATTGCCTTGTGAGTTGGTGGCCTCAATACAGACAAGCAGTTTTTGGAAATTTTCAAGTGAAGGGAAAACAAACACAATGATCAACAAGCAAACTGCAAGAAGTGTGAAGTTCTTGTAGATGAGCTCATGGCAAAACTGAGCTGTCTGATGAAGTGACAGCACCAGCCTGACCATAGCAGATTCTAGCCAAAACCCCAAAATAACCTCAGGCCTCTGGCATGCTGTGGCCAAGGCTTACTGAAAGTCTAGCAGCAAAGTGAGGACAGGCATCATTTCACCACTAAGCAAGCATACAAAGGAGCCAACACCCGAACCTCTTCCTGACCCAGATGGTCCTGGTGGGAGGTCACCTGCTCTGGGTCAAGCTCCCTGTCTCCTGAGTCAGACCTTGGCTCTGCTGTGCAGACACACTGCCAATTAACCTGGCCTTTTCCATGGTTTGTTAGGTGATGACCCAGGCAGATCGGATGATGGTTACTAGAAAGGAAGTTTTTGTCACAGAAAAGACTTTTGACTCAAAGCTGAATGTCAGTCCATGAAATTCAAGGTGCTGGGTGATAACAATAAGGTAGAGGCAATTCACATCTTCAGGTTTTCAAAGTGTCCTTTGGACTCTGAACGCACCCCACAAAATGGAAAACGCTGTCCATCATGAGTGATTTCTGACAGAATGAACAATTGAAGCATTAGACAAGGGAGCTGATTGTCTTTAGAACTCTTCCTTTTCTTTTAGTCGTATCCCAAATATTTTAAACGAAACCTATTCAGTATAAAACCTGGAGAGGCTAATTGAGAAGGCCACTGTGTAACAGAATGGCCTCTGGAATGTATAAGAATAGAGTGTGGGATTTACATTTAACAGGGAGTTGGCAGGGAGGAGAAAGAACAACGAGTGTACAACTAACCCTCTTAGGTGTAAGAAGACATGTTGCAAGTGGTTTGTCAAATAACCCTTGTTCACTCCACAAAGTCTATCTCTGCTGCCCACCTTTAAACATTTTTCAAAGTTGCCTTTAGATATTTTTAGCAGCTTTGTTGCTCAAGAATCTTCATACTTCCTAACCAGGTTAATGTTGGTAATTAGGGAACTTGAACTCATGAGCAAGCAAGGGAAGCATTCCCCATGAACACTTACAAGGCATCATCCAGTCATTGAGTGAGTTGCTGTTTCAATGCTGTAATTCCACGACCTTATAATAGGGTAAGAGTGCCACGACCTCATTTCAGCTAGCTCCTTTAAGCTAGATGATTGTCTCTACCACTTAAAAGATTTCTGGGAAAGCAGATTCTATAAACTTGTTTGGAAATCCTGGTAAGAAATTCTTTCACATACCCATCCCTCAAAGTGAGTGATTTCTTTGTCTAGGCAAAAACTTCCCTTTCAACCCTCTCCCTTCCTCCTTCCATCCTCCCCTTCTTTCCTTCCTTTTGTCCATCCATCCAACCAGTCTTCATGAAATACATACTATCTGTTAGGTCTGAGCTACGCACTAGAATGAGATGATGAACAAAGCATGCCTCTTGCTCTTGAGGCATCTAAACAGTAAGCACCAATAGTGTTACATGTGCTAAGAATGTAGTTACAATCAAGAAACAGAGTATTAACAGCCACAGAACAAGGTGGCATAGCTAGGTATCCTGTAGGCACGCTATTATCATCATGTATGGAGATGGTGTTGTTTTCCAGAACCTCTGTCTTGACAGAAACATGACCAACTAAATAAAAAACAAATAAAAATACACAACTTCTAAATTCAGTGCAGACCACTCAATCCAATTGTCTGGAATGCCTCTTTAGAAAATTTAGATTGATTTCTCAAAAATGACATATTCTTTGATTATTAAAGTCATACAAAAATTTGGAAAATACAGAAATGAAAAAGAAAAGAAAAAGTAGCCAACAATCTACTCTACAGAGATAAGTGATTAATATTCTCTGTATAACTTTTCAATGCATAGATATACTGGATTCATTTATAATTTAAAAATAAAATTGGGATCATGAAGTGCATGTTTTATAGCCTGTTATTCTTTTTAATACTTCTTAGCACTTTTTTTGTTTTTGTTTGTTTGTTTTTGTTTGTTTTGTTTTGTTTTTGAGACAGAGTCTCACTCTGTCGCCCAGGCTGGAGTGCAGTGGTGCAATCTCTGCTCTGCTCACTGCAAGCTCCGCCTCCCAGGTTCACGCCATTCTCCTGCCTCAGCCTCCCGAGTAGCTGGGACTACAGGTGCCCACCATCACACCTGGCTAATTTTTGTATTTTTAGTAGAGACAGGGTTTCATCATATTAGCCAGGATGGTCTCGATCTCCTGACCTCGTGATTCGCCCGCCTCGGCCTCCCAAAGTGCTAGGATTACAGGCGTCAGCCACTGCACCCGCCAGCACTTTGTTCTTCAATATCCTCTAAAAGCATGCCTGTTTAATTATTGTCCAGCATTTTATCGTGTAGATGTCCCATGTTATTTCTAACCAATTCTTTATCACTGAAATGTAATTAATTTGAGGTTTTCACAATTATTATTAATGCTTGAACACACATGCACATATCTCTGATTAATTCCTTGAAATAAGTTCCTAAAAGCATAATTTCTGTATCCCAAGAGGTGCACATTTTAAGATATTTAATACATACTGCCAGGTTATTCTACAAAAGGTTTGTACTAACCTATTTTCTCACCAGCAGTACCTAAAAGTGTCCATTTTTTTTTAACTTTACCAACATTGTGTATTTTGTCTTTTCTACTTTTTGCCTTTTGATAAGTAAGAGGACATGGTAACAATTGTTTTAATTTGCAGTTCTGATTAATAGTGAGGCTAACTTTTTCCATACGTTTAGTGTCTCTATGTACACATTTTTTAGCACGCTGTTCATTGCCTTTGCTCATTTCTCTCTATTAAGTTAAACTCTGCCTTCTGGTAACTTTCCCTTTTTCATCCAAATTGTGCCTTCTGGAACTATCCTAAGTGAGATTAATACCTCCTTCATATGACACCCCCTCAAATACTTGAAGACAGAAATCATGTCTCACTTTCTCCAAGATAAACACCTCTGGCTCCTTCCATCATTTCTCATGCAGCAAAGTTTCAAGGGCCATCGTTGAAGACGTAATGCATAATAGTCCCACTGCTCTGTTACCCTGTGCACTCACACTCACAGTCACAGACCTGCATCCAACTTCAGAAAAGCTTATCCTGAATCCTCTTTGCAGGCTCTCTGGATGCAGTCACCTGTCTGCATCTTGGGCCTCAGCCTCCTTTCTCACACTCATCCATAAGGACACCAAAAGTGAGTCTTTCCATGATCAAGGCATTTACCATGTGATATCAGGGGCCTGGAGCTCAAATAAAGTGGTAAGAAGAAGATCACTTTGAGACTAGAAGCAGGAAGAGAAATTTGCCTGATATAATTAGAATGATTAACTAACTCAAGTGAAGAAAGCATCAGGAAGAATGAGATGGTCACCTTGGAATGGTGCAGAATTTGTCAGTACCAATCCTGCAGTATTATGGGCTTCTTCCAGGAACCCTGTCCTAACCCCAGGCAAGTTAGGGACCCTTCCTCTGTCCCCCGCAAGGCTGACTGCCCTGCCCACACTCCCTGTAGTCACCTGTACATGCACTGATCTCCCCACCAATCTGTGCAATCCCTGAAGGATGGGTCTGCGTTTGTACCCCTGAGAGCCTGGCTCAACAGCTGCCACCCATGGGGCCAGCACACATACTTGGTGAACTGGGCCACTCTCGGAAATCTACCTCTCAGTGGTCCACATCCTTTTACTCTTAATTTCTTCTCAGCAAACAAACTTCTAATACAAATGTGGTTTCTCAAGTACTCAAAACTGATGGGTCCACAAGACATTGGACATGAGCATCCATGCCAGGGACAAGGAGCCCCATCACATTACTGAATCGCACCTGGCTAAAACATTCACCTATAAGAACTCTTTCACACTCCCTGGCTCTCAGAAATTCTAGAACATTGTCAAGACTTTCTGGATCTACAAAGCCGAGGTCCAGGCTCTGAACACTGGGAAGGTATTGCTTCTTAGGATCGCCACCCTTGAGTCCAGCTGGAGGCCTTTGGCAAACAACATCCTGATATTTCTGTGCATTATGGTCTAAGTAGAAAAAAATTTTTTAATGTGTGTGTGTGTATATATATATATACACATATATATGTAAACGTCAAACAGAGTGAGATATATATATATATACGTGCATATATATGTAGTCATGCAGTCATGCAGTTGTTTTGGTTAACGACAGACTGCATATATGACAGTGGTCCCATGAGATTACAATACCATATTTTTATCACACCTTTTCTATGTTTAGATACACAAATACTCACCATTGTGTTACAACTGCTAACATATTCAGTACAGTAACATGCTGTACAGATTTGTAGCCTAGGAGCAACAGGCTATCCCACATAGCCTAGGTGTGTAGTAGGCTATACCATCTACATCTGTGTAAGTACATGCTATGATGTTCATACAATGATTAAATTGCCTAATGACACACTTCTCAGGATGTATTCTCATTATTAAGCGATGCATGACTCTATATGTATATGTATGTATGTATACACTGATTAAGGGCACAAACTTAAGAATCAAGCTAACTTAAGAATCAATCAAGACATTCTGGCTCCATTAGGTATGCACTAGCTGTATGAGTTTAGGCAGGTTATATCTCTGTGCCTCAGTTTGCTTGTTTATCACATAAAAATAATAGCATCCATTCCATGCAGCTGTTGTGATGATTAAATGAGTTAATGCAGCTAAAACATTTATAATTACATCTGATACATAGTAAGCATTCGGTAAGTATTTATTATTATTATTATTTACATTTAAGAACTACATTAAGGTGCTTACTATATTTGTGAATATAGAAAATTCATTCTTTTTACTTTTTAAACAGTATCTAAAATTATTTTGCTTTCAAATCATCCACATTGTTCATGGAAGGTCTCACATACAAGGTGAGAGGTATAGTCCACTAGAAGACAGCAAGGCTTCACTCTCTATTGACAGAGCATGGTAAGAAGCAAAGGAATGTATGACAGGTCTATGAGCTGGACTTGGATCATTCTCCTAATAGTAGAGATTCAATTTGTCACTACCAGAATCCTTTATTAACATAACGCATTGCCCAAAAGAGGCAATGATACATATTAAGTTTAAGCTAGTTTATCTTGGAATTCATAATTTTTTCATTTGCTTGCCAATTACCAACATTCTATAAACATTTTATTTACTCCAAGCATGGAGATGGCATTGGCATTTCTTCAAATGTATTATGTTGCTGTATGCTTTGTGTTCCTGTGTATTAAAACATTTATTTACACAGACTGCAGTGATCCATGTATAGGAATTTAATAAAAATTTACATTTTGTAGCTTGATTTGTAACAATTATTATTGCTATAGCTGCTTTTTCCTTATGTACCTTTTATAAATTGATGCAAATTTATTCAATATCATGATTTATTTGTGTAGTCATAAAATACACTATTGGTATTTGCTTTTATATTACAAAAATATATAGTTGATACATTTTTACCAGTAAATTTGTTGGATTTTGTTGCCAGGATATTTTGTGTACCACAGTTTTTTATAGTCTGATTTTTAATTTGTTATGCTTTAACTCTTCTCCTGTTTAGGAAAAAAAAAAGTATAACTCGCTGCCAGCACTCATTTAATTTTACATAAACATGCTCTTTGAGTCTGAAGAAAATCTGACTAATTTTCAATGTGAAAATAAAATATACAATCTGTTCTTTGAGTTATTTCTAAACAGAATTAACATCAGAATCATCTGAATCATCAGAATTATCTATCTCAGTAAAATCAGATTCATCAAATGAATCTTTGGCCAACAACTGTTCAAGAACAATGTTACCAAAGTGCCTAGGAATGCTACATTTTCTAGGATTTGTATTTTCAGCAATTGAGAATTACTGTATTTTGTAAATGGAAATATCATTGCTAAACACAGACTGCTATAACTAGAATGATGTCTTTTGTTTCCAAAGCCAATACACTAGAGCGATGTGACAATAATAAAAGCAAGATGCTTTGTGGCAAGCTTATCTTGGGGTGAATGCTGCAGCCACAAGCGCTACAGGCAAGTATTCTCAGGGCAAATGGGAAAAGGGTTAAACATAGGCAAAAATAGAAAATATAACAAACACCCATGTATCCAAACACAGATTTTTTTCCTTAGCTTTATAAAAATATGATCAGTATATGAAAAAAACTGTACATAATTAACAAATCCAATTTGGTACGTTTGGACATATGTATACACTCACGTTATCATCTCCACAATCAAGGTAGTAAAAATATACCCATGACCCCCAAAAGTTTCCTTTTGTACATTTGTTGGTATTTATTTATTTATTTTTGTGGTAAGAACACAGCATGAGATCTACTCTCTTAAATGTCTAGGTGCACAGTATCTTATTGTTAACCGTAGGCATTATATTGTACAGCAAATCTCTGTAATTTACTCGTCTTGCTTAACTGCCTTTTTCAATATACAAATTTAAAACATGTTAACATTCTGCCACATTTACTTCATGTTATCTTCATATTAGAGAAATAAAAAACATCCAGTGTAATTGGAGGGCTTCCTGATACCATTCTGCTTCCTTTCTCCCCAGAGGTAAACAGAGGTTTACGACTTTAATAACCGTGTGTACACTGATGACTCTTGAGTCTACATCTTCAGCGTGAACTATCTAATATTCTGTATATTTGATTACTCATCTTGTTTATTGCCCACTTTTATCTTCAGAGTACAGAATTGTGTCTATTTTGCACATGTGAAAGGAAAATAAATCTCGGGACCCCTAACTCACTAACCCAAAGGGAAAAGACAAACTGGGAACTGGGTCATGCAAACCTACCTCGCATTTGGTTCCTAAATAAGATAGGTACAAAGATTAAAAAAAAAAAAAAAAAGCAGCCGGGCATGGTGGCTCACGCCTGTAATCCCAGCACTTTGGGAGGTCACTTTGGGAGGCTGAGGCGGGCAGATCATGAGGTCAGGAGGTCAAGACCATCTTGGCTAACATGGTGAAACCCCATCTCTAGTAAAAAAAAAAAAAATACAAAAAATTAGCCGGGCGTGGTGGCGGGCGCCTGTAGTCCCAGTTACTCGGGAGGCTGAGGTAGAAGAATGGCATGAACCCGGGAGGCAGAGCTTGCAGTGAACAGAGATCACACCACTGCACTCCAGCCTGGGCAAGAGAGCGAGACTCCAACTCAAAAAAAAAAAAGCTACATACCTCCCCGCAATTTGCCCATAAGGAAATTCCTTGTGGGCTCCAAATCTTTACCCTAAAATAGTCCTGGTGAATTTCACCCTGGCAGTGAAAATTGATAGCTTATCTTCACAGATGTGAGACAAAGGACAGAGCTCAAAGACATCTTTCTGCTCACCTGAGACAAATGCATATCTGATTGCTTCCTCTGCTCTACTGTTGATGTTATCTTATGTGGACATGCAGATTCATTGAGCCAGATGAAGGCATAAGTGACTATTTACCTCCCCCTCACATATAAATTGTATGTTCAGTGAAAGGCTGGTCAAAAACTCAAAAGGATGCAAGCGTTTTTCTCTTATCTACCTGCACCTTTTAAAAAATTTATTCCTCTTCCCCCAATATCCACCCTTTTCCCTTTAATATTGAAGCCCTCAAAATCATCTTTGGAGAAAGGCATATACCTATCTCCCATGCACATTTCCCCAACTTTGGCAAATAAATCTCCTAAAATGATTGAGACTTGCCTTGATCATTTTCACTGATTTACATGCACTACAATATCTACAGTGCCTGGAACAATGCCTCGCACATACATTGTAGGTGGTCAACAAATACATGTTGAATGAATGAATGAATGAAACAATATTTTTAACTTTACTATATGAATGTATTATTAATGTGTTTTAAAATGTACACAAATTGGCCCCCATACTTTCATGGGTTTTACCTCCGGGAACCCACCAGATTCTCACAGTGAAAAACCAAGAAAAATCTCCACCCCCCATCTCCGGTAGCAGGAGATAAAAAGTAACCATTTTGAAATATGTCTGAGCATTCTCCATAACAAAGACCTACTCTCCAAGAGAAAAGACTTTACCAGAACCTTATGTCACCTACAGAAAAGGGGACTTACTCAATTCCAGCCCAACTCTATCCTTCCCATATGGCCTAAGGTGAGGGGGAGATAAGAAACACTTGTGAAGGTCACAGCCCTAGGACACAGGCCCATGAGGTTTAATCATAAGATTATAGAACAATTTCTCTCCCCCTACTCCTCATCCCACATCAGCAGGGCTCAATGCAAGGCATACTCTATTTAAGACTATTTAAGAAAAAGCTCTTTGAGCCAGGAGCCAGGGCTCCTGCCTGTAATCCCAGCATTTTGGGAGGCCAAGGCAGGAGGATCACCAAGTCATAAGATCGAGACCACCATGGCCAACATGGTGAAACCCCATCTTCACTAAAAATACAAAAATTAGCTGGCCATGGTGGGGCACACCTGTAGTCCCAGCTACTCAGGAGGCTGAGACAGGAGAATTGCTTGAACCTGGGAGGCGGAGGTTGCAGTGAGCTGAGATTGCGCCACTGCACTCAGCCTGGCGACAGAGCAACACTCCATCTCAAAAAAAAAGGAACAGAAAAAGAAAAAGCTCTTTGGAAAACCAAAGATAGTAGGGGAGAAAAACAAGGAATTTATAGCCTCTGGAAGCTATAGCTACAATATTTAAAACAGTAAACACAGTCCAACTCCTAGGAATGTTAATATAAAACTCCACACCAAAGGCCTAGTTACCTCAGTTCCTATTACCTGATACATCATGTCTGGATTTCAACAAAGAATTACATAGCATACTAACAAGCCAGAAAAAAATCATAATTTGAAGAGACAAAGTGAGCACTGGAACCAGACTCAGGTGTGAAATGGATTTTGAAACTACCAGATGTTTAAAATAATTATGATTAATAACTTATAAACTTTCATGGAAAATGTAAACAATATGCAAGAACAGATGGATAATGTAAAGCAGAGAGATGGAAACTCTAAGAAAGAATAAAAAAGAAATGCTCAAATTAAAAAACACTGTGACAGAAATGAAGCAGGCCTTTGATAGACTCATCAGTAAACTGAACACAGTCAAGGAAAGTTTTGATAGACTCATCAGTAGGCTGAACACAGCCAAGGAAAGTATCAGTGAACTTGAAAATATATCAATTTGAAACTTTCCAAACTGAAATGCAAAGAGAAAAAAAGAATAATAATAAAAAAGAACAGAACACTCAAAAATTGTGGTACAATTTCAAAAGATACAATATTTGTGTAATTGGAATACAAAAGGAGAAGGAGAAAATGGAGCAGAAGAAATATTTTTTAAAATGATGTCTGAAAAATGTCTAAAGTTAATGAGAGACATCAAACCACAGATCCAGGAGCCTCAGAGAATACCAAGCAGTATTACAAACAAACAAACAAACCCCTCTATATTTAGGCACATTATATTCAAACTGAAGGAGACCAAACATAAAGAGACACTCTTACAAGAAGCTAGAAAAAATAATCCCACACTACCTATAGAAGAACAAGGATAAGAATTATGTGGACTTCTCTTCAGAAACCATGTTAACAAGAAGAGAATGAAGTGAAATATTTAAAGCACTGAAAGAAAGTAGCTGCCAACCCATATTTCTATATCTCATAATTTCAATCCTTCAAATGTGAAGGAGAAAGAAAGATTTTCTACAAAAAATCAAAAACAGACTTCATAACCAGTAGAGTGGCCCTGTAAGAAATATTAAAATAAGTTCCTTAGAAGAAGAGCATCAGAGAAGGAATAAAGATATAATAAAACATTTTATTTTTGTTACTTAAAATTGATCTAATAGATACCCGTTTGTTCAAAGTAATAACAGTAACAATGTATTGGGTGATGATAGCATACAAATAAGTGACATGAATGAGAGCAACAGTATAAGAAATGAAAAGACAGAAGAAGGAAGATTTTATTATAAGTTGCCTGCCCTATACATGAAGAGGCATAATATTTTTTGAACATGGATTATATATATATATTTGTAATTGTATATAATAATTGTAAATGTATGTTGCGAACTTAGGGCAAAGAATAAAAACATTTTTAAAGAAACTAAAAAAGGCAAAAATATAGGAGGCAAATAAAGAATGAGAGAAATGAATAGAAAACATGGTAGCTATCAATCAAACTATATCAATAATCATGCTAAATGTAACTGGTCTAAAAGTATCAATTAAAAGATTATGAGAGTGGATTAAAAAACTAGATCCAGCTATATGTTGTTTACAAGAAACCAACTTTAAATATAAAAACACAGTTAAGTTGTAAGTAAAAGGATAAAGATATACCATGCTAACAGAAATTAAAAGAAAGTTGGAGAAACTCTATTAATTTCATACAAAGCAGAATTCAGAGCAAGGAAAATTATCAGGGATAAAAAGGAACAATTTTCTTTGAAAATATAACAATCCCTAACATATGTGCACCAAACAACAGAGCATCAAAACATGTGAGGCAAAAAAAAAGACCTACAAGGAGAAATAGGAAAATCCACTGTTATAATTGGAGATTTCAACATTCCTCCTTCAGTAATTGCTACATTGAGCAGGCAAAAAAGTCAATACAAACACAGTTGCTCTCAACAGCACTATCAATCATCTTGATCAAATTGACGTTTAAAGAATACTTCATCTGGCTGGGTGTGGTGGCTCATACCTGTCATCCCAGCACTTTGGGAGGCTGACGCAGGTGGATCACCTGAGGTCAGGAATTCAAGACCAGCCTGGCCAACATGGTGAAACTCCATCTCTACTAAAAATACAAAAAATTAGTCAGGTGTGGTGGCACATGCCTGTAATCCCAGCTACTCAGGAGGCTGAGGCAGGAGAATTGCTTGAACCTAGGAGGTGGAGGTTGCAGTGAGACCAGATCATGCCATTGCTCTCCAGCCTGGGTAACAAGAGTGAAACTCCATCTCAAAAAAAAAAAAAAAAAAAAAAAAAGAATACTTTATCCAACAACAGCAGAATACACATTGTTCTCAAGTTGACATGAAACAGTCAATGAGATATACATACTACATTCCGGGCCATAAAGTGAACAAAAATTGTTTAACATTGTATATATCTTTTTGTTTAAGAACACATTTATTGATATAAAATTCACATCAGTGGTTTTTAATATAGTTATATAGCAGTGCAACTATTACCACTATGTAATTTTAGAACACCTCTGTCACCCCAACAGAACATTGTATCCATTAGCAGTCATTTCTCATTCTTCCCTGCAGTACCAAGAAACCACAAACCTACTTTCTGCCTTCATGAATTTGCCTATTCTGAACATTTTACATAAATGAAATCATATGACATGTGGGCTTTTGTGTCTGACTCTGTTCACTTAGCATGATTTTTTAAGGTTTGTCCATAATATAGCATGTATCAATACTTCATTGCTTTTTATTCCTAAATAATACTCTATTACAAGAATATACCACATTTTATTTATCTATTCATCACTTGGTGTACATTTGAGTTGTTTCCATTTTTTGGACATTATGAATAATGTTGCTATGAACATTTTCAATTCTCTTGGTTGTATATTTAGGAGTGAAAATTGCTGAATTATATGGTAACTCTGTTTTTAGTATTTTCAGGAACTGCCAGACTGTTTTCACAAGTGGCTATACTATTTTACATTCCCACCAGCAATGTATGAGGATTCCAGTTGCTCCATATCCTCACCAACATTTGTTGTTACTTGTCTTTTAACCATCTTAGTGAGAATGCGATGTATCTCACTGTGGCTTTTATTTGCAATTCTGTAATGATTTAGATACACTCATCATTTCAAATTGCCACTCTGACTTTATAGAATGCTCTGGGTGACAGAACCTAGAAGTGAGTTGCTAAAACTCCAATCACCTTTGTACAATTAGCCCTTATTATTTATTTATTTATTTTTTGAGATGGAGTCTCGCTCTGTTGCCCAGGCTAGAATGCAGTGGGGAAATCTTGGCTCACTGCAACCTCTGCCTCCTGGGTTCAAGTGATTCTCCTGCCTCAGCCTCCCAAGTAGCTGGGACCACAGGCACGTGCCACCATGCCTGGCTAAGTGTTTGTATTTTTAGTAGACACAGGGTTTCACCGTGTTAGCCAGGGTGGTCTCAATCTCCTGATCCCATGATCCGCCCGCCTCGGCCTCCCAAAGTGCATGAGCCACTGCACCCAGCTGTACAATTGGCTCTTTATAGAAACCTTTGTTTCAAGTAACAGGATGTTTTCCAATTACAAAGATCATTGTGTTCTAACTACAAAGAAAAATAAGGATATTTTCCCACCTACTCCTATAAGAATAGTTTTCTAACAGAACACCATGATCAGCTATGAGCAGCACCCAGTTCCCTTGGAATTTATGTGCAGATCTCCTTACCTGCTGGTGGCCAGGCCTTGATGTATCCTGTGCAGTGGACCACAGCATATTGGGCTTCTCCTTCTTTCACAGGGCCAAGACCATTCCTAAAAAAGAACATTTGTGAAATTGTTTTCATCATATGAGGGTGAGGCAAGGATGTTGATGACTCCTCTGGCATCTAAGCTACTGGGTTTCTTTGTCTGCCTTTGTGGTTTTGAATCTTGACTCCCCACCATCCTCTGTTCCTTCCTCCCACATGGTCTGAAAATCAAAACTAAATTCCACCGAACTCCCTGTTTTCTCTCATCTCTGCCACTGCCACCCTGATGTCTGGTTCTCTCAGTCCTCATCACACTAAGCCCCTTCTTTAATCTAGGCTGCTTAGCTTAGGGTGTTTAGACTATCTACCAGAACAGTCCCATAATACATATCAGAAGAGATACTGACCTGAACCTTTTCCTCATGGTGGTTATTCTGTTTAGAGGAAGGTGGTCCAAAGGAGCATTTCCACACCTGAGATGTGACAAATGTGTTAGAACGAGCAAAGACCCAGGCAAGTTTATTCAGTATATGGTGCTGCTGTCAAGTAGATGAGCCTTAATTCATGCTTACACATTTATTCAGGTGAGGCCTATAGCCAATTTTCTTCAACAGTGCAGAAGCAGACCTCCATGCCTTTGAATGTTTTTTTTCATGCCACTGAAAAAAGGAGAGTGTGACCCACTTTACAACACACACTGAAATTATTTCAGGGCCCAGTCCAGAAGCTGGAGACCTACAGAAAGACTCTAGAAGAAACCTGGCCATGCTCAGTCCCATAGATCATTTCAGTGGAACTCCATGGCTTTTAGGAAAGAAGGGAAGAGGGTGATGACAGCAATAATGTTCCTTCAGGCCTCAGCAGAGACATCAACTCAAAACAGATGTTGCCAGTCAATGAACAGTAGCATTTTCTCGGGCTTTAGCATCACAGCTGTGGAAACTCTCTCCTCCCATACACTGTTCTGGTTCTAGGGACAACCAGACAGTTGGAAGTCTGCTGATGGCCAAGGAGAGCGTGGGGATGAGAGATAAACAGGTAGAGAATCCGGTCTTTCTGTGGGCCCCTCTCTGTGAGGCAGGGGATGGTAGCATCACACTACACACTCTGGGACAACCTTTTCTGCCTCCCTTTTCAATGACCCTCTCAGCATCTCAGGTGCTGAAAACCCAAAGCCTGCACCATGGCCAGGCTCTGATTGCTGCTTGGTATATCTATTTTTTATGTGCATTTCCATTTCCCAACTACATCACAAGTGATATCCTGAATATCTTAATTTCAATACAGCAAAGATAAGAGTCTAATTATACTCTGAGACCTTAGACAGCTGCCAGCACTAGTGTGGCCTTCACAGGAGGCTCACCCCATGTCATTGCTGCCCAGCAATGTTTGGCCCTCTGCCCTTTTCTGGCTGACTGTGCCCAGTACTTTGCTGAAAGTGAGCTGTTTTATTTGGAGGAAAATGTTATGTTCTCAGTAGATGGCAGTGCTGCCCACCTCTCAGGTAAACACAGGCAGTATGGACCTGGCAGTTCAAAGAGCAACCAATATCACGCTCCCTGGAAGGACACGAGGGCAGGGAAGGGACTGCATGAATTTCATTGACAGGGCAGTGATAGTGGCTTTATAGGCTAATAGAAATGATATACTATGGCACTTTCAATCAATTTATTCATAAGGGAATTGCTTAGAAGGTACAATTAAGATTTGTATTGCTGGTGCTCTACTGAATGTCTACTAAGCTAGGATAGGCATTTATTCACCCAAGCACTGCAGGACAAACGTGCCATGACTGACTACACTAACTGATGGCATTTCATCCCTGGGTGGACAGCAATGGAAGTGGATCCCACCGCCCAGCTTGCCCCTGCTGCTGAAGGAGGGCATGCAGTCTGTAGGGACCCAGTCCTAAGTTAAACGGAGACAAGCGTGCATTCTGTCATTCCAGCACCATCCTGTGACCTGAGGCAGGTGGTGAAGAGGATTTCATCTGTGCCTTCAAGAAGAATTCCAGAGGCTCAGCCTCAAGAGGAGGAGACTCAGAGAAAAGAACATCGAAGTTCAAATCCCCGAAGGGCCATTTCTTGTAAAACAGAACAAAAGGTCTCTGCCAGCTCTGAGGGCCCAAGGAGCGAGTGAGAGAGGCAGGTCTCCCCTCAACACAGGCAACCTTGGTGATCTGAGGGAGACCAACCAGCCTGTACATAAACAGGTTTTGCTTAAAAAGTGTAGTTACTTTAAAAGATTAATTTGAATTAGGGAAAATAGACACTTATTTTAAAGCACCTATTGTTTGGAACTTCATAGTATGCAACAGACGTCCCAGTGGCAAGTCATAGATCCTGTGGCAAATCACAGCTCCTGCAGCACGCAATTAGATGAGGGTGACATAAGTAAGTGACTCCGTTGTGCTGCTATGTGCCACATCTCCTACGTGCCGTATCTCCTGCTGATTCTCTCTCTGATGTCCAGTGATGAATCCTCAGTCTTCACATTCAGGGCTCATCAGTAGCCTTTGACCATTGATAACTCCTTTCTTCTAGAAACTTCCTTCATCCTCTCTTGTTCCCTTTGCCCTCTCTTCTTCCCCTCCCACCTGCCTCGCTGCTCCTTCTCAGTCTCCTTTGCTGGTTCTTCCCCAGTCCCCTGAGGCAGGGAAAGCGCCAGGACTCAGTCCTCTGTCTTCTCCTCTGTCTACACTCACCTCCCACGTGATTTCACATGCATCTCAGTTTTGAGGCTTTAGATACCATTTTATTGATGTCAATCCCCAGGTCCATATCTTCAGCCCCAACCTCTTCCTTGGATTCCAGAGCTATATGTCCAACTGTCTGCTCATCTTCTCCATCTAGTTGTATGATGGGCATCTTTTTTTTTTTAACTTTTAAGTTCAGAGGTACAAGTGCGGGTTTGTTACATAGGTAAACTTGTGTCATGGACTTTGTTGTACAGATTATTTCATCATCCAGATATTAAGCCTAGTACCCGTTAGTTATTTTTCCTGATGTTCTTCCTCCTCCCACCCTCCACCCTCCGAAAGTCCCCAGTGTGTGTTGTTCCCTTCCATGTGTTCCTGAGTTCTCATCATTTAGCTCTCACTTGTAAGTGAGAACATGTAGTATTTTGTTTTTTTGTTCCTGTGTTAATTCACTAAGAATAAAGACTTCCAGCTGCATCCACATCCATGCAAACGACATGATCTTTTTCTTTTTTATGACTGTGTAGTATTCCATGGTGTATATTTACCACATTTGCTTTATCCAGTCTATCATTGATGGCCATTTAGATTGATTCCATGTCTTTGCTGTTGTGAATAGTGCTGCAATAAACATATGCATGCATGTGTCTTTATAAAAGAATGATTTATAGCTCTTTGGGTATATACCCAGTAATGGGATTGCTGGGTCAAATGGTATTTCTCTTTTTAGGTCTTTGAGGAATCACCACACTGTCTTCCACAATGGTAGAACTAACTTACACTCGCACCAATACTGAATAAGTGTTCCTTTTTCTCCACAACCTCACCAGCATCTGTTATTTTTTGACATTTGTTATTTTTATTTTTTATTTATTTTTGACATGGAGTCTCACTCTGTTGCCAGGCTGGAGTACAGTGGCGTGAACTTGGCTCACCATAACCTCTGCCTCCCGGGTTCAAGCAATTCTCCTGCCTCAGCCTCCCAAGTAGCTGGGACTACAGGCACATGTCACCACAACCAGCTAATCTTTCTATTTTTAGTAGAGACGGGGTTTCACAATGTTGGCCAGAATTGTCTCGATCTCTTGACCTCGTGATCTGCCCACCTTGGCCTCTCAAAATGCTGGGATTACCAGCATGAGCCACCACACCCAGCCCTTTTTGACTTTTTAATAACAGCTATTCTGACTGGTGTGAGATGGTGTCTCACTGTGGTTTTGATTTGCATTTCTGTAATAATCAGTGATATTGAGCTTTCTTTTTTCATATGATTGTTGGCCACCACAAATGTCTTCTTCTGAAAAGCATCTGCTCATGTCCTTTGCCCACTTTTTTATGGGGTTGCGTGTTTTTTTCTTGTAAATTTGTTCTTACAGATAGGCATCTTATGCTGGAATTGCCCTTGACCCCAAACTACCTCCCCCAACAACCTTTTCCATCTTAGAAAATGACAACTCAATTTTTTCAATTGAGTGGGCAAAAACTTTAGCTGTACCTTTGATTTCTCTCTTTTTCTCACACCCTACCTGAAGGCTGGCTCTATCTGTGAAATACACTCAAAATCTGAGCACTTTCTACCACAATCACATTTCTCACCTGAATCATTACAATAACCTCCTTACTTCTACCCTTCTTCTTCATCCACAGGTTTATTCTCCACAGAAAACAAGAACAGTTTTAAAAAATTTATTCAGAATATGTAACTCTCACGATCAACTTCACTGACCTCTCATCTCATGCAGAGTAAAAGCTGAAGCGATGTAAAGTCAACATGACCTAACATCCACTACCTCCACATCTCTGCCCATTCCTCCGGCACCATACCCCATTCACTCTGCTTCTGAGACAAGAACGTTCCCACTGTTCCTTGAACATTCCAGGAACATCCCTGCCTCTGGGCCTTTGCCCTTGCTATTCCCTCTACTTGCTCTTCTCTTTGCCCAGACATTCCCTTGTTTCATTCACTCACTTTCTTTAGGTCTCTGCTCAAAAGTCACCTTATCAGTGATGTCTTCCCCTCCCACTCTATATAACACAGAAATTAACAACATCTATTTCCTACTCCCACTTAAGTTTGCTTTACATTTCTTCCATAGCACTCACCACCATCTGACGTTCCATATATTTACTTGGTACTTTTGTCTACTGTGTATCACCCCACGAAAATGAATTCTATGCAGGCAGGGATTTTGTTTGCTTTATTATTATTATTATTATTATTATTATAGTCTCTCTTTTTTTTTTTTTTTTTGAGACAGAGATTCACTCTGTTACCCAGGCTGGAATGCAGTGGTGCGATCTCAGCTCACCGCAGCCTCTGCCTCCTGGGTTCAAGCGATCCTCTCACCTCAGCCTCCTGAGTAGCTGGGATTACAGGTGTGTGCCACCACATCCAGCTAATTTTTGTATTTTTAATAGAGACGGGGTTTCACCATTTTGGCCAGGCTGGTCTCAAACTCCTGACCTCAGGCGATACGCCTACCTCAGCATCCCAAAGTGCTGGGATTACAGGCACGAGCCACCACACCCGGCCTTGTTTGCTTTACTTAACACTGACTCCCGGCACCTTGAAGAGCACATGACACAGGTGGGCCCTTGACATAAATTTGTTGAATAACTGAATAAATGAATGATAAGTGGCATCACCTCGTGTCACTGTCTCATGAACTCCACAGCCCAAACAATCTCAGTTCCCTGTCCTGCACCTCCCACCTTGCAGTTCGTGCCAACCATCCCTCAGGGGGCACAGGGTTGAAGGTACAAAGGTGCTGAACTGGATTTGAGGATTCAAGATCCCAGCTCTCTCTTCTTCAAGGACATGGCAAAATTCCCCTGGTTTCTCCAAAGTTCATTCATTCCTGCATTTCTTCAATTATGATTTATAAATCAAATATATGTAGAACACTCTGCTAGATGTAAAGAAGGCTCAGAGAAGTCTAAATCAAAGCCTCCATCCTCAGGGCACTATAATTTACTCATGGAATCCAGACATTTACACTTAACACATCAATCAACAATATCATAGAGACCAATTAAACGTGTGAATTGTGACAGGAAATATATGAATAAGTATGAAATCAGGCCATCTTAATATAAAACATGTTGAGAACTACGGAATCTTGGAGAGGTTGGATTGGAGAAGGGTCTTAAAGATGGGCAGGAAGTAGAGTGATACAGTGGACAAGGGGGTGTGAATCTAGGAATGAGAAGAAAATGGTAGGAAATTAGACAAAGCGGGATGGTAGGAGGACAGAGAGAATCCTTCCTAGACCAAGGATCTTGTATATCCACATGCTGAGGTCAAGAAGATGAAGTCCCTGGAGTAAACCCCAAGTCGGCATGTGTGACCTCAGCAGAGCTGGTCAAGGCTCTTAACAGTGACAGAGAAAGGAGCAACCACCGTGATAGCCTGCTGCTCCCCTAAACAGACCTCATCCTGCAGATGAAAGACCGCCGCGAGCCCATGCACATCCTCATGGATGACTGCTGCCCTTCTTTCTTGACCGTCCCCGTCTTCAGGTCCAAGATCCGGCCTAAGAGAGATAGAGAAGGACATGTACATAAGCCTTCGATTGGGAGACGGAGGAGGTAGTTTGGAGGGCGCTTTCCCCAAATGCTCTGCCAAATGAGGACAAGTGTGGCTGTGCAAATTGTTTGTGTCTTGGAATTCCCAACATTCTTTGGCAAGAAACTCACATAGTGATGAAATCCATACAATTCAAAATGCTTTACTTTCTTCAGAGCCATCTACACTTGCTGCCTCTGATTTATTGGATTCCATCGCCTGCAGTCACTCCAATTTGGCTCTCTCCCTCACCACTCCACGGAAAAGGCATTTGCCAAGGTCACCAACTTCCTTACTGCTAAATCCAAAACACGTTTTTCCTTTGTTTGACCCAACTGCTTTGCTGGGCTTTATGCGACTGCGCACTGCTCCCTTCTCAAGTATCTGCCCTCCCCTGGCTTCAGACACAGCACTCCCGATTCCTCTCTCCTCTCTGCTCCTTTCTCCTGGGAGGCTCCAGCCTCGGCCTTCTTCTCTTCTCACTGTACATGCCCCCTACGCAATTTTATCTACACCTGGGTTTTGACAGTCACCTTTGGATGCGAATGACCCTACATCTACACCTCTAGCATCAACCCCTTCGTTTCCTTAGCCCCACGGCCATACCATCAGCAGCTGACTATGAACCTCAAAAGCAGCTTCACCCACTCCTCCCCAAACCCTCCCTAAACATCAGCAAGGGCACTGCCATGAACATGGAAATCTAAGTCAGAAACCCAGACATTATCCCCAAGTCCCTCCTCTCCCTCACCGCCTGCACACACATCTCTGTCCCTCCCACTATTCTGCATCCATCCCCCACCTTGCTCTTACCTCAGCGTATTTCTTCTCCCACCCCCCATGGGGTTCTGGGCCATCAACTGACCTCCTCCCACATGGCTATTTCTATCCTCTCCCCGCCCTACTGTCTACTTCCTCCAGTATTTAAACACCACCAAATATCTTCCACCTTAGGAAAAAACAAACAAGCAAAAGACCTTCTCTGGCCCTGAAGCTCTCATCCTCTCTCTCTGCATCTGCAGTTGGAGGGTTCTGTCCACACTCACTGCCCCCTCTTGATGCCCAGCCCACTGGACCCACTGTATTGGGCCTCCACCCACTACAGCTCCATGGCAGCTACTCCAGACCAGGCCACAAGGACTCTCTACGTGGCCCAATTTCATACACAATCTTCAGCCCCTCTCCACCTTGTCCTTATCCTTGGCCAGTCCTTTGGAACATTCTTGCCCTAGGACACTACCTTCTCCAGCCTGTCCTGGGGGCAGCCCCTTTTCCTCAGTCCAACTCCTCCCCACTCCATGCTGGCATTCCCAAGTCTGGCCCTTAGCCTTCTCTCTCTCACTCTCTCCCAGGCACCCTTGGAGACGTTCAGCTCCACCACCTCTTACATACTGAGGACATCAAGATGCCCATCTCCAGCTGATAAAGCCTCCCGCCTTTGACTGAAACTCCAGTCAGCCCCCTGTAAGTCTTCTGCCTGTCTAGGCCTGACCTTGAGCTTCCCTCTCTGTCCTTGCAGAACCCAATTTGAGCAAGAATTCTAACTTAAGTTTGGTGAGAATCCCCCACCCTTGGTATCTGACACCTTTGATATCTACCACCCTGCACTGTCCTCAGCAAGGATTCTGTTGATTGAGTCTAACAGGAATCCCCCGATCCCTGATGTTTCCTCTTAGTGATTCTCCACCCACTGCCCCCTGCCGCTACCTTGCTTCTTGCTTATAAACCCTCATTTATCCTTGTTGGAATTGGGTCCACTCTCTCCTAGCCTGCAAGACCACAGTGCAGTGATGCCTGCACCTCTTGCCATGGCACCCCTTCAATGGAGTCTTCTTTATAGTTTTCAACAAATTTGGGAATCATTTTTTCTTTAACACAGACCTCTCTTGGAAGCTCCTACATGTACAACTGTCTCTTGGGTATCTCAGTGACATCTTACATTCCTCAGGTCCAAAAGCAAATTCTTCTTCCTGTCCAAAGCTGCCCTTTCTCCACAGTCCCCCATCTTTGTCATTGGCACCACCACTACCCAGTTGCTCAAACTAGAAATCTAGTAGGTAAGAGCATAGACTCTGGAGCTGAACTACCTAGCTTTAAGTCCTGCCTCCTTAGCTCACTGTGTGACCCTGGGCAAGCTACCTAACACCTCTGTGCTTCAGCTTCTTCATTGGTAAAAATGAAGATAATAATAGTACTTCCTTTAGATAGTTTTTGTGAGCATTAAATGAATTAATATTACAAAGCAACTACAACTATGCTTGGCTCTATAAATGCTTATTAAATAATGAATATGAAAAACTCCAACATTTGATCAGTCACTAATATTCTGTCAATTCTACTTCCTGTGTATCTTTGGCCTGTGTACTTCCTGCCTCTGCACTGCTATCACCTTAGATCTGTCCCCCTCACTGCATTTCTGGATGGATGGCTGCAAAAGGGCAGTCATCCCTTCCTCTGGTCTTGTCCCCTTCATTCCAGCCTCTGCATTGCTACCAGAATTCTTTATTTAAAACACAAAAACAATCATGGCTCTATCATATATGTGACCCCAGTCACTCAGCCTCGCTGGTCCATGGTTTTCTCTATTGCAAAATTAAAGAGCAAGATCTTGCTTTCAAGATTATTGTGACACAACATACACAAAAGTGATTCGCACACAGGAGGCAAGCAACAAATGTGTTTCCTGGCAGGCTTAGACCAAATGACCACGTCACACTCCTCCTTGAGAGCCTTTCATGTTCTCCACTCT
Organism: Piliocolobus tephrosceles; assembly: GCF_002776525.5. Lineage (NCBI taxonomy): Eukaryota > Metazoa > Chordata > Mammalia > Primates > Cercopithecidae > Piliocolobus > Piliocolobus tephrosceles. The sequence continues at coordinate 90,761,829 of NC_045439.1, read as the reverse complement.
TAGTTGCCAGGAAAATCCAAGTCCCGCAGCCCAGTATTAAAGGCCTCCGAGGTCCGGCCCCTGCCCTCCTCTCATACTCCCTCCTCACCCTACGCCATCCCACTGCTCCACACAGGCCTCCACTGCTGCCCAGAAGGACTCACAACTCCCCAGTGTGCCACTCTCTCCTCTCTCACCCCTGGCCCTTCCCAGCCACTTCCCCTCCCTGAGCAACCCCCTTCCCTTTGCCTGATTTCCATTTTTTTTTTTTTTTTCTTTGAGACACAGTCTTGTTCTGTAGCCCAGGCTGGAGTGCAGTGGTGGAATCTCGGCTCACTGCAGCCTTGACCTCTGAGGCTGAAGCAATCCTCCCACCTCAGCCCCCCAAGTAGCTGGGACTACAGACGTGTGCCCCCATGTCTAGCTTATTTTTTTATTTTTTTGTGGAGATGAGGACTCGCTATGTTGCCCAGTCAGGTCTTGAACTCTGGGCTGAATCATTCTTCTTGCCTCGGCCTTCCAAAGTGCTGGGACTACAGGCGTGAGCCACTGTGCTTAGCTGACTTCTACTTTTTATCACAACTTATCCAAGGTGTCTTCTCAGTCATCGTTTCACAAATATTCATTTAGCCTCGACAATATGTGAGTGACGCTAATGTAAGCACAAAGAATTAAACAGGCAAAGGCCATTATATCCTAGAGGATAAGAGAGCAGACAACAACAACAAAGAGAACAGACTAAAGTAGATGAGAATAGACTCAAACAGAACAGATTGTTACACTGAGATAACAGCGAAGAACAATAAAGCCAGGAAGAGTTAGAAAGGGATGGGAGAGCTGCGGCTTTGCAGCAGACAGCGTTTCAAAAGGTTTCTATCATTTGAAATCAAAAGGGCCTTGAAGAAGACACCCTCCCCAAGCCTGGGTCCCACTGCTGCAAACGGAGAAAGGTGTGGGGGAGTGAAAATGCATGCAAGAGAGGGTGGTCACCTTCCTCGCTGCACTCTGCAGCATGCTGTGCTCTCCTTGGGCCAACTCTGCCATGCTGTGTTAGAACTATCCTGCACGCATGGTCTAGGACTGTGCCTGGTCAGCTTGCTCCCCTCAACACTTGCAGCCTTTCCTTTCCACATGGACCAAGGCTCTGCAGACCCTTTCCACATGGACCAAGGCTCTGCAGACTGCATGATGCTCTACAAAAACCCAGCAATCACCATCATGCTGACTACTGGTACGTACATCTTTAAGCAGGATGTGTAGACCAGAATTCTACTCAGTGGAACGGTCTGACTCAGTGTGCTAAGAGCTCTGGCGCGGCCGGTGCGGGGGAGGCCCTGGGCGTCTGCTGATTCTGCGCTGTCTGCTGCCCCAGGTTTGACACCTGTCTATCTCCTTCACAGACGGCGTCTTTTTACGGCCATGTTAGTGTAAATTGTCACTTGCTTTATCATCTACCAAATGGCAAATGGTTTCAGCTGTGAAGCAGGCCAGCATGGGGGTCTGGCAGATTCCAAAGTGTGCTCTGAAAATAAATCGCAGCTGCGTAGCACATGAGCAGTGGAACATGAGGAAATGAAAAAACACATTTCCATGACCTGCTGTCACGACCTTGAGAGACAATGGCTTCAATGTTTATTTCTCCGTGTGCTTCTCCGGTTTCCTTGGACACAATGAAGCTGCTCTTCAGGCTCCTCTGGAATGAAAGCACACCTGACTTCATAGAGTAGGTGTGTTCCTGAGAGGTTGTGTGTAAACTGGATTTTTCACAAGGGTAATAGCAGTTGAGATGTACAGAAGCAGGCGGCCACCGCCCCAGCACTGGGCCGTGAATCCCGGTGTCATGGGATGGCAGTCAGCCTCCATCCCACAGGAGACGTGGGTGCTGCGTTTGCTTACTATGGGCTCCCAGTAGACAGGCAAACAGATGTCACTGCCAATTACACTGCTCCTAATCTAATCTTCATTCCTGACCCACAGAAGCCTGGCTTCTGCTTAGAGCCATAGGCCTGGATTCCTCGGGCTGACTCCCAGCAGATCCCTAGAGGCACAATCCATCCAGCCAAGGCTGGCTCCTTCTAGAATCCCTGCTCCCCAGCCTCATCCACTGGTCTGAAGGACTCTCGTTCTTTTGTAATCCTGTCTCTGGGCTGGTCCCATGATGTATTCCATTCTGTTTTCCTTAGCCAGTGCCTAAACAACCAGCCACCCTGGTCACCTCTCCTATGTGTACTCTTCACCCTTGATCCAAATCCCCTGCTCCTTTCCCTCCTAATCCCCCGCCGGGTGCCCTCCAGAACACCCACTTGGAAGTAAGACAACTCCTGTGTACTCAGCTCCTTACAGACACTCCCTGAAATCAACTCAATCCCCTGCCTCAGTAGAGACAAGCCTGCCGTCGGGAGGGTGCCCTCTGGAGAGAAGACTCATGCGCTGTCCCACATGGCATGGGGTCAAAGGCAGTCTTGCTGTCTTCCTCAGTCCCCGAAGCCCTTCCAAACCTGACTCCTGCGTGACATGCTCCTTCCAGACTCATGACAACCACCTCATCCACCTACTACCCCTCCTTTGTTTCTGTTGTCTTCCCACCTCTGGGTCACTCCTCCTCCTTCATTTTAGACTTTCTGCACAGCACCCACAGCCTTTCTCTTTACCCCAAGACCTGCTGTCACCCTACATGGTTTCAGCATCCATGTGGAAGGCCCACCTAATATTCCCCTCTCAGGACGTGTCCTCCTCAATTCTGAGCATGCTTTCTTCCTGTCCAGGGCAGCCAGCCATGCCCACTGCCACATGGGGGAACTTGTGGGCACCTATAACTGCTCCATCTGAAATGGTACAATCAAACAGCCCCCAGGACCACAATTAATTTTCTCACTCTGGTTCTCTCACTTTCCCCATTCTTTGAATTCAGGGAGAATCTAGTGTCGGAATTCTTGACATCCTATCAGCATTCTCCTTTTGGTACAGAGCGATGAGCTTCTCTGTGGCTCGGGGACCCAGTTGTTAGAGCACTTGGGCTCAAGTTGCACAATGGCTAGCTTTGTAAGAGGCCCCAGAAATCTTCCAACATAACCAGAAGCTGTGGAAGTAGATATTGTTCTGCGTTTGATATACAAAGGAGAACTATTAGTGAGCTGATAAATTAGTAATTACACTATTTCAAATGAAAAAGGCAGCAAGGATGTAAGACATGGCTCCTCTGTATGCTGGTTGCGAGAGTTTGTGCAGGTCACTTCATTTCTCGGAGCCTCAGTTACTTTGACTGGAAAATGGAATCAGGCATTCCTACTTTGAAGGGTTATGTACAGATTTGAAGACCTACACACTAGAGCTCAAGGAACTCCCTTAGAGAATCAGAGTACAAGTGATTGGCAGGCTCCCAGCACAGAGAGCCGCAGGAAGGGAGGGTCTCCTGAGACCAGGAGCTAGCACCTGCCTTCTGGCTGCTGGAGGAAGAGAAGGCATTCAGACCACTCCGGAATAATGCACAGAGCATGGCCTCAGGCTACAAGATTGAATAACTTACTATTCTTGTTTTTCTCCTTAATTTTTATTCTAAAACTAACATGGTCGTTTTAGAAAAATCACACACACGAACACTCTCACTAAATAAAAATCCCAGATAATCTTCTCCAGAGAAAAATACTATTCACATTTAGGTGCGTTTCTGGTCAATCTTTTTCTATGCTTGCCTGCTCTTTATTTTAATTAGCTGAGGCCTCATGGTATATATTTTTCTACTTCATGTCACTTAGCATAAACTCAAGAATTTCATCACAAACCTCATTTTAAAGGCTCTTTTAATATTATTTTGAGTAGTGAATTTACTATTAGACATTTAGGTTTTTCCAGGTTTTTTCCACCTGGAAAAACCTGGTGAACATGTGCATACAAACAAAAATCCAAACTATCTTAGGATGGATTTCCAAATATGGCATTCCTGCATCAAATAAGGAGAATATTTTTAAGACTGTTAATATCAAACTCCAGTCTACCTCTAAAGCTCATAGGGAACTATGTTGTCAATACCTTTACTGAGTCTCAGTTTTTCTACTCCATGAAAAGAGAAATAAGAATTATGACCCACCTCACCTCAAAGTTTTTTTACTGTAATTTTTCTAAGACAGTTGAAAAACATAAAATGCTTTATAACATGAGTCAGCAAAGTACTTCCTGCAGCCCAAATCTGGTCCACCACTTGTTTTGGTAAATAAAGTTTTATTGGAAAACAGCCATGCCTGCTCATTTATTTATTGTCTATGGCTACTTTCACATACCATGGCAGACCGGGGGGTTGTAACAAACACAACATGGCCCACAAATCCTAAATATTTACTATGTGTCCCTTCACAAAAAAGCATTCTCTGACTCCTGCTTCAGAAGACCATAAAGATTCCAGAACAGAGCATCTTTTTTGACGGGCAGAGGGCCCTTCTGTAATTGTTTGCAGTAAGCTGATTTGTAAGTATTATTTTGGTCAGTAGTAACTTTTTAAAAAAGAAGAATCTGAAGTTTGTCTTGGATAAGATCACAAAAGAAGGCTTTGTGCACATAAAAATTCTCCCCAGGCTACAAGAGAAATACAAATATAAATTAGAATTATTTCATCAAAAGAATCCTTAAGAAAACTGGAAACATCTTATCTTGGTTCAAAAAGGAGGAATAGTGAGATAGTAAAGGAGGAAAACAAGAGAAAATAATTAGGAACAAAAGCAAAGCAAAACGATGGCCCCATGAAAGACAATATTTGATGTGGTTCCAAAAATGTGTCCCCCTGAAATGGGGGCCCAGAACTGGACGATCCTTTGGTTACTGTTCCAGTGACAGTGTGTTCTCATTCTCAAAAGGTTGACCCCAGCTATTACAGCAGCTGTGCACACAGGAAAAAACACCAGGCCACAGGATAGGGATCCAACCAGTGTGCCTGAGGCCTGCTCCTGAACAAACTCTGGAGCCCAGACTGTGTCAGTGAGCCTGGAAGAGAATGGGCCTTCTACTACTAAAGGTGGGTGCATTTTCCTTAGACTTCATTCTCTCTGGCAGGTGTTTATAAGTGGTTGAGGGCACAAATACATCAATTCACTGGCTGCAGCCAAACCATTTTCTTCCCAAACTAGAAGAGAGAGCTCTGAATGGGCAGTAGTGTTGCATAGGACATCTCTTACTCTATTTACTCATTACCTCCTCTACCACAATGCTTTCTTGAGAAATAGCTCTCATACTAATCCTTCATTATGAAAGTCAAAAAAAGAGCTGTCATCTTACAAGATCCCATCTCCCTCGCCAGGGTGATTGGTTGAGGAGTAAGTACCTGACACACCCTGGGCCAATCATAGTAACTCACCCACCCTCTGTCTATAGTGATTGGTCCCAAGACTAGGATAGAATCCAACCAGGCCAATCAGAGTCCTCTATAGGCAAAATGTGATTTTTGCCACCTTTCCCCCTCTTTTCTCTTTCAGTATCTGAGCATGGCTCTTTCAATGGCATTGATTCAGCTTCAAGGACAATTGGGTCTAGGAGAACAAAATTGACTCCAAGAAAGTCGTAAAAACATAAAACAGTGAAAAGTTTATCCCAGTGTTCAGGTCTTTAACACTTGGTTCTGTTCCCTGCAACCAAATAGTTCAGGCTAATACAATGTCCTGCGGCCTTTGACAGAAGAGGAAGGACAAGGGAATTAACTCTTTACTCACTGAGCACTCTACTAAGGGCTAGGTATTCTGAAACGTTTCACATGTGTTACATGACACAACCCTAGGAAGTGGGTCACGGTGGTTGCACACCAAGGCGCAGCGGGGAGAAGGGCCTTAGGGGCAGTTCATTTCAGAGGGGAGAAATATTTGATCATTGATATGTCAAGAATTTCTGGGGCATGATGATAATAAAAAGCAGATTAACTTTTAGGAGGTTCTGTTATTGTTTTTAAATACTCTGTGGACAATGCAGCTCCTACTGCCTGCACAGTGGGCAATGCCCCCTCCTCGGTAGCCCCTGCTAGGCTGTATTTGTCCCACAAAGAAACTGAAGCCCAGAGACATTAAGTAACCAGCCACAGCTGGCTCACAGCTGAGAAGTGCGGAGTCAGGATTTGAAGAGGGCAGCGTGACTTCATGCAGAGCCTTACTACTTTTCACAGTACAACTGCTCTGGGAAGTCTGGAGACCACTCCCCAAAGCAGAAAATAAGACGGCACCCACCAAACAGAAGCAGATGGGCAGGGAGGGGGCAGGAGGTCAGCCATCTGCAGGGACTGTGGCCAGCTTGTGGCTGTTTCAGGATCAGAAACCCAGACTGGGAACATAAGCCTTTTTATTTTTATTTTTTTGTAGTTCTTTTCTGTGTATTTCTTCATTCCTCTTCAATTTTTTCCTTTTGGTTTAGTAGAGAACTTCGGATCATTCCAGCCTGTCTCAGCCATTCCTGGGAGACTCAGGGGAATGGGTTTGCATCCATATTTGGTGGGGTTATAGGAGGTACAGGTCCCCTAATGGCAGGCCTAGTTGCAGTGACCACACTTTTCAGCTTTGCCTGGGACAGCCTGGCTTGTTCCTGTTGTTCCAGCATGGTCATTAGCACAGCCTCTTTTCACTCTCCCAGTGTGTGGATTTGGACCATCACCTTTATGCAACATGGTCACTGTTTTTAAAGTGGTAGCAAAAAGGGAATCATGAGTGAGAGATGAATCTCACACCCACGAGGTTGAGAAACAGTTACATTTAAGGCCATGTAGCCCTCCTGCCTGTCACTCAAGCTCTTCTCTCCTCCTAGATAGGTCTACATTGTGTCTTTATGGGTAGGTGGCAATGCTCCAACAGCCCCTCAGAAAAGAATGGTGTGCCATCAGTGCTTCCAGGCAGGAAGGAGGGAGTGCAACTGGAGATGGCTGGTCACTTGGGGAAGAACTCGTTCCAGTTTAGTAACAGGGAGTTAACCCTCAGGTAGAGTCAGAAAGCTCCATTCTTCCAAAGAAATGCTTTCTGAGGGCCCCCGACGGTGCAGCTGGCTGTACCTAATCCTGTTCTGGTCTGAACTTCACCAGGGCCACCACAGCACTAGGAACACAGTATGAGCCACATGAAGATGTTCAGCTTGTTGCAAACACTTGGAGACTAACATCAAGGTGGAATCACAACATGAAGTGTATTAGAAAGTCCTTCCCTTTCCCCTTCTCTCACATTAAATTCTTGCTCTAGAGGGAAGGCCTTTCTTCCTCACTTGCTGAGTAAAGTGTTTTCCTCAGGAAGAATATACTTATAATTATCTCCTCTGCAACACCGCTCTGCCATTTCAAATCTATATCCAGCCATTTAATGGTCATGACAGGCCATGAGCTTCTCAGCTCTCCTGCAGCACAGGGAATGCTACTGCCCTCAAAGGTATGGTATCTGTATTAGTTTCTATGGCTATGTAGCAACTCAGCAGCTTAAAACAGCACCCATTTATTACCTCACAATTGACCAGGTTCTCTGTTGAAGGCCTCATAAGGACAAGATCAAGGTGTTGTCTGGGCTGGGCTATTACTTAGAGGCCCTGCAGAAGAATCCACTTCTGAGATCATTCCAGTTGTTGGCAGATCCTTGCAGCTGTCAGGTCAGGTGCTCATGCCCTTGCTGGCTATTGGCCAGGTGCCACGTTAGGAGGCTGTTCATAGATCTTGGCTCATGGCCCCTCCAACTTCAAAGCCAGCAAAGGTCTACGGCCTATCAAATCCTTTTTGTGCTTTAAATCTTTCTGACTTTCCAATCTGTTATGAGTCAGAGAAAATTTTCTCCTTTTAAATGGCTTACTTGTTTGGGTCATGCCTACCTGGATAATCTCTGTATTTGATGATCAACTGACTTGGGACTTTAACTACATAGGCAAAATCCCTTTGCAGCCATACTTAGATTAGTGTTTGATTGAATAACCAGGGGATGGAAATCTTAGGGATCCTTTTAGTATATTGCCCACCATGGTCCCCAACATTACTGACACTTAGGCATATAGCTTGCCTCCCTTCCTGGATTACAAACTTTGTGAAAGCAGCTGTCCAGGGGTTGAATATCTCTGTGTCCCCTAGTCCAGGGTGCCTCGCATACATACACTGGTGTCCAACGGCTCTGTCCTGAATCACAACCACCCACTGGGGAGGCTAAGCTGTCACGACTGCACAGCGGCCCAGTTACAACTCCTTACAGGCTCCCATGGATGCCCATGTGTCTCTCTTTTCTTGTTTTCCAAAGAATCCTTGAGGATTTAGAACTAAGGCTTTTCTCTACAAGTAATTCCACCCCTCGAACCTAACAAAGCATTTTCCTTTGGCAGTAGGAATCCTGAGCAACTTCCAGAAACCGAGCTCCCGACATCTTCTCAACAACTAGGAGGCTATAAACACACGTCCTCCCGTAGTAACCTGGGCCACTTTTCAACTAGTACATCTCCTCTTACCTGGTTCTATATGGTTATCCAGGCAGGGAAAGGCTGGTGACAGCCAATGAATGGCAGGCTACATGTATCCCACTGGCAAGTTCAGAACTATTTATCCACTACTTATTCAGAACTTTATGGCACTTGAGCCTGAAGAGGTTTTTAAGAAAGGACACAATGGTTTCACAGCAGCGACCAAGTACGGTGTCCTTACCAGCTGGAGTTACAGGCTGTGTTAAACTCTACCCACCCAGACAAAGCGCTGAGCAAGTTCCCCCATTTCACACAAGATGCTCACAGCTCAAGCTGGGAGCAGGGAGAAGGGTGCTGGGCAGGTGGTGGATTCACACAGAAATGGACTATTGGACTATAAAAGACAGCCCCGTCCCACTCCTTGGCATGGGAATAAGTCACAGTGCAATGGATTTTTTTTTTCCAAAATAATATTGTCAAGAGAGGGTGCATGAAAGCTCACAAATGTGTAGAGGCTGGGTAGAGAGCAAGAATCTATAAACTGACTCCATCCAACAGAAATTACAAAGTGCAAGCTGCAGTACTAAGCAAAGTGTCTCACAGAGTAGGGGAAGCCAGACACCATTCCTACTTAACTATGAAACCAACTCAGTTGGCACTCGAGGAGATGTCTGTACAAACTGCAAAGGCAGCACAGAGCAGACAGAGAGAGTGCTTCATGTCGGAGAGAGCAGACTGGGTCAGGGAAAGCTTCCTTCCAGAGGAGGTACTAAAGGAGCCTCAGAGAGATGGAGCTGCAAGGGATAGGATGCCCCAGGTAAAGGGCTCAGAGCAAGGTGTGGGGAAAGTGGAGGGAGGGGTCTGAGAATAGGACAAAGTCCTGTTTGGCTGGAGCTCTAACAGGGAGAGGGGCTGGAGAGGTGGGCTGGGGCCCAACCCCAGGGCACAGGGCCCCAGGAAGGCATGAGCAGAAGCAAACAGAGGAGTCAAGCTCTCAAAATGATTCTGCTACCTGTTACACAGGCAGGAAAGCCAGAGACTTGAGAAATGTGCTTCTGACAAACCCATCCAGCCCTTCATGCTGCTAGCAATGAATACTGAGCATGCTTTGCAAAGGCTGCATTCCATTCTAAAAGCAAAACTTCTACCTCCCGAAACTGCCTTAGGAAAATTCATATGATTTGCAGTTTAAATATATGAATATCAATAATTTAGATTTTAGGAGCAAAAACTTCTAAGATTAGCATTCACATCCAACATTCAGGGAAAGAGAGACACCCCAACTTGGAGCCCGAGTGTCCAGCCGTGTGGGGAGAGCTCCCGTGTACACAAAGAGTGTACTGGGAAGAAGGGAGGGTTGGCAGCAACAATAATGTTCACTGAGCAGAATGGGCTCCTCCTGACCCACAGAGGGAAACTGTTTTCAAATAGTAAGAATAGGTTTCTGGGAGCCATCCCCCTCTGGGCCCTCTTGCCCTCCTGAGCAAGGAAGATGGCGGCTGGGGTTTGGGTTAGAACTCAGAGTACAATCTGTGGCCATGGAATAAAGAGACAAAAAAAGGCTCACAGGGGTGGGGGCACCTGATTAGGTCTGGCAAAAGAGACTTAGCATTGCGACTAATAGGCCCTGCAGACACTCAGAAGAGCCTTTCTGCCAAGCAGTCTGTTTGCATGTCAATCCCTTTGTCCTTCCACTGTACCATCTGGGGAAGGTGCTAATGAGACACTAACTAAGCAAGCAGCAGGCAGCAGAATGGCACAAGGAGGGCAGCAAAACTCTGCAGAGAACATCCAAGAAATCATCATCTCATGAGCAATGAAAAGACCAAGATGGGCACATTTGGGGTCAGTCCATACCAAGGGGCAGAGAACTCCAACATGAATGACAGGCCATACCACCTCTCCCACCTCGACAACTGGGCTCTTGCAGCTCTCTGAAAAGCCCCAGAACTTTACAGCTTCTTCTGCATTCACATCCTCAACATGATGTGGGATCACGGGGCACCGCCTGCTGTGGCCTGCTGCTCTGCTATTCATTATAAAATCATCACCCCACAGTCACCTCATGGCCGGCACTTCGGCTATTTAATCTGTAGACAAAAGTACAAATTCTTCATCCTGTTTAGAATATGCTGAAGTGTGATTTAAAGAAATACATTCCTCTTGGGGTATCATGCTACAAAAATGCCAGAAATGCAAGCCTGAGGGGTTTAATTTTAATAGTAAATGATTAACTCTCCTTGGCTGTGGAAAGGCAGCTCAGCATATGCCAGGACACCAGGCTGACATGGAGTTCGAGAAAGCAATTTCAAGTCGTGCCTTCCCTCCTTCACAGTTTGCTAATGAAATGATTTTAAAAATACAAAAATAGCAGGAAAAATCTGCACTCATGAAGAAAAACAGAAGAAGTGGCCTTAAAATAGAGAGACATTGAAATACTTCTGCAAAAAACAGCGCAACACACCTGGGATGGTCTGGAAATGAGTATGAGCAGCTCATGTGTCTTAGTTCATTTTGTGTTGCTATAAAGGAATACCCAAGGCTGCGTAATTTGCAAAGAAAAGAAGTTTATTTGGTTCATGGTTCTGCAAGCTGTATAAGAAGCATGGTGCCAGCATCTGCTTCTGGTGAGAACTCCAGGAAGCATCATGGCAGAAAGCAAAGAGGGAGCAGGAGTATCACACGGCAAGAAAAGGAGCAAGTCAGAGAGAGGAGGAGGGGTGCCATGCTCTTTTAAACAAACAGCTCTCAGGTGAACTAAAAGAGTGAGAACTTACTCATTTCCACAGGGAGGGCACCAGGCCATTAGTGAGGGATCTGCCCTCATGATCCAAATATCTCCCACCAGGCCCCACTTCCAACATTGGGGATCAAATATCCACATGAGATTTGGAGGGGACAGCCATTCCAACTATATCACCATGGTTCAACAAATATGAGGAAACAACCTGCCTGGGAAGGAAGTGAAAGAGTTCCCTACTAGAAGTTTCCAAATTCCAAGCAGGAGAGGGAGAACAGGAAATCAGGAAGCAGAAGACCAATGGCCTAGGGTATAATCACAGTGAAGCCAGAGGCAGAGCCCTCATATCACCCTGACTTAAAGCAAACAACCTGCCACATAAAGAGGAAGAAAGGCTGCTGCAGCCTGCTTCTGAAGGGCAGCATATCACGTAAAGGAGCGGGCATGGCCCTACTAACTTCAGATGATGGTGACCAAGGCACAGGGTTGCCTCAGCTGCAACTCCCAGATAGCTGTACACAGCTATCTTGCAGGAAAAATCAGAGCAAATCCCCCCGACCCCGCCACTTGCTGTGGTTTGAATGTGTTCTCTAAAGCTCATGTGTTGGAAACTTAATCCCCAATGCAAGAGTGTCGAGAGGTGAGACCTTTAAGAGGTGATCAAGTCATAAGAGCTCAGGAAGGCAGAGCCCTCCTGAGGAGTTTAATGTCGCTATTTCAGGGATGGGTTTGTTATAAAAGCAAGCTTGGCCCTTCTTGCTTTCCTGCTCTCTTTCTTGTTCTCTCTTGCTTTTGCTCTCTCAGTCTTTTGCCTGAGACACAGCATGAGGGCCCCTGCCAGATGTCAGAGCCATGGTCTTGGACTTCCCAGCTTCTAGAACTGTGAGCCAAATAAGTTTCTATTCATTATAAATTAATCAATCTGTGGTATTCTGTTGTAGCAGCAGTAAACAGATTAAGACATGAAGAAACGGAAAGAACACAATATGTTGAAATGCTAAGTCTCAGCGATATTTGAGAAAATCTTTTATAAATAAAAAGAAAATAACCTGGGACGAAGAAAGATTGCTTTTAGATGAAAAACATGATTTCAGAAATGAACACCCAAATGGAGGCAATAAACAATGATACTGCTAAAAACTGAACCAATGAATTAAAAGAAACCTTTGGAAAGTCTCTCAGAGGTCACACACACACATACACAAAGCAAAAGGGAAAGGAGGTAAATATAATATGCAAAAGGCTAAGATTCCTAGATAAGAGAGTCAGGCAATCCATCACAGGGATTTGAGGACTGAGCCGACAGAGAAGACAGAGAAGAGGCATTCAAAGAAATCACCATAAGGACCTCTGCTTCCAACAAGTAACAGGGGCCAGATTGACTTTCCCTTCTGAAACCATCAAGCACCCAACAAAATCTATAGAACAATAGTTCTTACACATTAGACATCAAGTAGTGAAGGACCCTGAGAGACTGGAAAAGAAGAACAAAGTTGGAGGACTAACATTATCTGATTTGAAGATGATAAAGCTACAGTAATCAAGACACTCTGAGCCAGCCATGGTGGCTCATGCCTGTAATCCCAGCATTTTGGGAGGCTGAGGCAGGAGGATGGCTTGAGCCTAGGAGTGTGAAATCAGCCTGGGCAACACCAGACCTTGTCTCTACAAAGAATAAAAAATTAGCCAGACGTGGTGGCGCATGGCTGTAGTCCCAGTTACTCAGGAGGCTGAGGTGGGAGGATCACTTCAGCCTGAAAGGGCAAGGCTGCTGTGAGCTGTGATGGCGTCAGTGCACTGCAGCCTGTGCAACCAAACAAGACTCTGTGCAGAAAAGAATGAAAGAAAGAAAGAAAGGAAGGAAGGAAGGAAGGAAGGAAGGAAGGAAGGAAGGAAGGAAGGAAGGAAGGAAGGGGGATGCTCAGCATAAGCAGAATAGCACAGAGTCCAGAAACAGACACACACCTGTGTAGATAATTGGTGTGCAAAGACAGTTCAATAGAGAAAGAACTGTCTTTTCAACGAAGGTGCCGTGATTCAGCTGAAAGATTAAAAAAACAAAACAAAGCAAAAAAACACCAAAAAACCGAAGGTGCTGGAACAACTGAATATGCTTATACTAAGGAAAAAAAAATAGGCCTGTCCTGAGAAGTAAATAAGATGTATTTGTGAAGTCACTTCACACAGTATGTAAATATTAGTTTCCTCTCTTCTTGGATCCTCTCACCCCCACCCCCCAAAAAATCCATTTCCCTTCCAGCAACCAGAACAGTCTTTATGTATAAAAATGCAAATTGGATCATGTTAACATGCTTTCAGGGACTGCTTCCTGCACTAAGAGTAAATTCCAAGTGCATAATGGTTCTCTGTGGCTGTCCCTGGCCTGACGTTTCCCTCTCATCTCACTGCATGGGATATGGCTTGGCTGTGTCCCCACTCAAATCTCATCTTGAATAACATGTGTCATTGGAAGGATCCGGTGGGAGGTAATTGAATCATGGGAGCAGGTCTTTCCCATGCTGTTCTCCTGATAGTGAATAAGTCTCACAAGATCTGATGGTAATAAAAAGGGGTTCCCCAAACAAGTACTTCTCTCTTTGCCTGCCACCATCCATGTAAGTCGTGACTTGTTCCTCCTTGCCTTCTGCCGTGATTGTGAGGCCTCCCCAGCCATGTGGAACTGTAAGGCCATTAAACCTCTTTTTCTTCCCAGTCTCAGGTATGTCTTTATCAGCAGCATGAAAACTAATACAATGGCCTTCCTCACTTCCCCAGAGCCACCAATACTTTCCCTGCCTCAGAGCCTTTTCACATGCTATGCTATTCCCATGGCTGGGAAAATTCTTGGCCCCATTCCCCCTACCACCTCACAAATTGCTAATTCCCATTCATGTCCTTTCGTTTTCCACTTTACAGTCATTTCCTCAGAGGCCTTTCCCTGTTCCACTCTCCCCACCACCTCTAACATGTAAATTAGGGTCCCCTGCCCCTGTCCCATAGCCTCCTGTTCTTTTTCTTCAGAACATGCCACCAATTTAACTCTATATTCATTATATAACTGCCTGTTTGTCCATTTCCTGAGGTAAAGCTCCATGATGCATGATGACCACAGTTTCATGCATTGCTGCATCTTCCGTTTCTAGTGCGGTGACACGTGCTGATAACTATCTGTTGACTTAAACTAAGACATGCAAGTTGCCTCCCATAAAGATGTTTCCCCTTCATCTGTGAAGACCTGGTGGCCAAGTCATAGTGGCTGGCCTCAGTCTTGGGCCAGGCTGTGGGTAGCCCTGAGAGGAGACAGGACTGTGGGGTGGGGCCTGCATCCACATGGAGGGGCTCTTTGCCTTGTCAGGTTATTTTAGGTAAACCTCAGCTGTGCTGGTGGCCAGCCTTTCTTCCATGGGCTTCAGTAGACACTGCGGATGTCCTGCCCAGATCCCCTGGATCTCATGCACCACTCTGACTGCTGGGTCCTCCCCTAGCTGCTGCAGGTTCTTCAGCTGATAGCTCACACCTGCATCTTCTCCAGAGCCTTCTCCCTGAAGCCACCTGGCCTGAAGTTATCTAGGAGTTACACCCACCCCTCAAGGCCTGTGACCAATGACTAATTTTCCTCACAGAGGGACTGCAAAACCCCACAGCCTTGCCTCAAAGAAGAACTGACTCTGTGCAAGTTACTCTCCCAAGCTTTGTCCCTGTAGATCAGGTTGAAACTAGACTCCCCAGAATCATATCTTTGCCTGGCCTCTCTTCTGACCTGTCCTGACCTATCCAGCTTCTCTCTCTCACCACTTTCTCCTGAGAGTGCTCACAAAAGTGTGTGCACGAATCCCTGACCAGGCAGGGATTGAGAATACCTCCCAAGACAAAGCTGCCTACGGTTGGGGGGGGGAAAAAAAGATGACAAGCATTTACTGAGTACCCAGGCCATGCCGGGCACTGTCTCGGGCACCATCCTCACACCAACACTGATGAGGAACTGGAGGCTGAGGGAGGATCCCTGTACCCTGTCGAAGATCACCCAACTGGTCAGTGGGGAAACGAGGACTCAAACCCAGGCAGAAAGTCCATGCTCTTAACTCCCCACCATGGCTGTCGTTGAGTCCACCCATCTGCCAATTCAGAGCCCTAGCAAGCAGTGTGAGCTGTGTTGTCTAAGATGAAGGCAGGGGTTAATGGGGTAACTTCAACCTGAGTACAAGTGCACTGTTCAAATGTAGAAAGGGCTATCTTCCGAGGCGGCCAGCTCCGCCACTGCAGGTGTTCAAAAAGAAGCCAGTGGCCCCTTCACAGGCCTGTTACGGAGGGAGCTGTAGAACTGAGAGAAGAGTCAGCCTGTGTGACCCTCATGATGCCGAGCTCTTGTGAGTTCAGGTCCTTAGAATATGTGCACTGAGCTCAAGGTTAAAGAATGGCATTGTAAATAGCTCACTGGAAAGTAATTTATGTCATCACCCAAAAGGAGAAAACTGAAAGCCATCTATCAGATCACTGCCTGAGCAAACGACCGGCCAGGGAGGCTTTGCATTGGAGTAGAAGAAAAAAATCTACAAAAATAAAGGGAAAACTGGATGCAGATGTTTTCCTCAATTAGCTTCTACTAAAAAAGCAATAAACAGGAAAGATCAGTGCTATACGTGCACTTTTATTTAGCCATGTGGCATGAGTCATGACATTTCAGAGAGAAATGTGTCTCTCTTTGGTGAAGCTAAAGGAAACTATTTTATTTTCTTTATCGCTGGAGTTTTTGCAACAAAGCTATTTTTAACCAAAGTATTACAAAATATGACCATCACGTGAGATGATTACTGAAATCTAAATCATACCAGCAAGAAGCAGTGATTCAATTTGTCTTTTCAAACATCCCAAAGTAACTCAAATTAATTATATCTGCCTAAAAAAATACCACTTGTAGGTTATTTCTGTTGTAGTTTCCTGTTATAGAAGGAAGAAAAAAGTCTTTGTCGATTGGCTTTCTCAAGTTAGGATAAAAGATACTTCATTAGGAAATCAAGACTCTTTCAAACAGGACTTAAAATGCCAAGTGCTGCACATTTTTCAATTGTGTTGCTGATTACATTTTTAACATTTTGGTTTTCGGTGGTAGTAAATTAAGAAACTATCTTCCTGAAATTTATGTCCTAGATAAAGGACAAATTAGGTTGTATTATTTTATTTATGCGTGGGGGTTTTTGGCAAGGGGTTGCATTGGGGAGCAGTAGTTGGTCCACACTGGAATCATCAGGGTAGCTTTTGAAAGACAGATGTCTGAACTTCACCATAGCACAGTCGAGTTCACAGAAATGAAGTGGAGTCCTGGCATCTGAATTTTTAAAAGAATCAACAGAATTCTGATGCACAGTGAGATTGAGAACCACTGTTTTAAGAGCTGGGAATTTTAAAAACTTATCTACAAAGCTGTAATAAATGTTTTTCAGGCGTCACTTGGGTGTGCCTTGTTTCAAGAAAAGCCATAATATGAAAATGTGATGTAGGAACTTTAGGAGGTGACTTTTAGCATTATAAAGTAGCACACTGGTGTTACATGGTTAAATCTCTGCATGAATTTAAAGCAAGATTTAGCATTCTCAGGTCAATTCACATACATTTTTGGTGGGATGGAAAATACATATGTTAAGCCACTGAAGAGAACTTTAACCTCCTACTCCTTCTTTATCCAGGACAGAGACGCAGTGTTATTGGGAGTTGGGAAAGGCCTGGATCCTGCAGACCACCTCTCCCTGCTTCTCAAATCTAACTTCCTGATTCCCAATAGCCCAGCACAGGCAGAGGCTGGAGAGCTCCCTGGACCACAGAATCTTGTTTAGAGGGAAGCGGCTTGTTCTCTAATGCCAAAGGGGAGAACCCAGTTGGATGTGTATGTAAAATGCACATAAGGTTCACAGTGAGGGCTGTTCCACCTGTATCCCTGGCAGCCTCCCTGATTCCCTGTAAGCCCTGTGCTTGGGAGGCTATGTCCTCTCAGTTATTTCTCTTACAAAGAAATATTTACCATGTATGGAAAATCCAGTCATTCAGTGACATTACTGGGCAAGTCTCCTCTTCCAGTCTTGCAATGCCCAGGTACGCTTCCATTTTATATCCCTTCTCTAAGAAGTTGTTGCCATGAACAAAGCATAAGAGGTCTGTATATCTAGAAGACAAGGTCAGGAAGAGGAAGGAGACTGGTGAGGAGCGGGTGTCCTGGTCTGGTTTCAGGGTCCAGTTATAAAGGAAACCTCTGGAAATGTAGGCACAATGGTCAAGTACCAGCCATCTAAGTCTAACATCTGGGAACTGAGCCTGTACCTTGCAGGCTGTCAGAGCCAGGCCTGAGCGGGCCAGGTGTCACTCACAGACTATGTACTGAGCTGGGGGCCAAACTTCTCAACTCCTGGATGTGCATGGCTTGTTCCCCACTTGGACATTCTGGCCCATCTCCCTACACGGTCTCTTGCATCAGTTCCTGGCCTGGACCCCTCCATGCGCCCCATCTGAACCCACCCTCAGTGTGGCGATCTGCCAATGCTCTCAGCAAAACACAGCCCTGACCTCGGCTCTGGATTGTGCCCAGCTCTGCTGCTGTGCACATGGACAGCATGAAGGGGCAGGTCTGGCCCAAGGCATGGGCAGGTGGGCAGGACTCAGGCATGAGAGGATGAATCAGGTCAGGACAAAGGCAGGCGAAGAGAGATGGAAGCCCAGGCTCAGGGCTGGGCAGCATGAGAAGCAGGGAGAAGTACAGCGAGGGGCAGCCCAGAGGACTTCAACTGCCTGCCTGAGTCTGCATGGCGACTCAATTCCAAGCCCTGCCATATCAGGGAGGTGTGGAGAGGAAGAGGGGGATGTGCTGCTCTGTCCCACCTAGAGTGGCTTCAGCCTACTCCAGATGGATGAGTGGTGAGCATCAGTAGCCCCATCTGGAAGGAAATGAAGAGGAACAGAGCAGGAAAGTGAAGCAGAGGAATAGACTCAGCAAGGCTCAACCTGTATCCACGCTCACATCTGAATGGGCTCCATGCCTACATGATGGGACAAATCAAATCCCACACCACACACAGCCTGGAAGACCATTCCTGAGGCTGTACTTCTGCTGACTCACTGCGTAGGTGATTAATGATTATAAAAAATTAACAGCAGTGAGTATCCCTATCTCCCAGCAGGGCACAATGAGCACATTCTGCATTGCACCCAAGTTTATCTACAAATATAGGCTGGTGGGTCCAAAGGGACCCACCGTCAGTGAATGCATAAGCATCAAAGGAAGCAGTGGATTTTGTGGCTTGACTCAACATGACAAGTCAGGGATGCTGAGGAGGTGCCTCCTGTCCTCCCCACGGTTAAACTCACTTCTAGTAGAAAAGATCTGACAATGAGAACAAGAGGCACCAACGAGGCCACCAAAGACCCTAGACGTCAGCTTTTTTAAAACACTATTTGGGTAAAGAACTAGAGTGAGTGGATAAACTCCCGTTGTTGGTTTCACTGCCTACATATCTCTTGAATTTAACCACTTCCCTCCATCTCCACTGCTACAATCTATACTGGGTTTTACAGTGTCTCCCACCACCCCCTGCCCAAAATTCATGTCCACTCAGAACCGCATATGTGATCTTTTTTGGAAAGAGGGTCTTTGTAGATAGAATCAAGTTAAAATGAGGTCATACTAGATTAAGGTGGGCCCTAATCCAACAGACTGGTATTCTTAGAAGAGGGAAACTTGGACCCAGAGACAAAGTGAAAATACCACATGGTGATGGAGACAGAGATTGGACTGATGTGTCTATAGGAATGGCAAGGACTGTCACCTACCACCAGAGCTAGGAGACAGCCATGGAACAGGTTCTTCCTCAGAGCCTCCAGAAAGAACTGACCTGGTTGCTGACACCTTGATTTTGGACTTCTGACCTCCAGAACGGCAAGATAATACATTCCCATTGTTTTAAGCTGCCCAGTTTGTAGTAATGTACCATGGCAGCCAGAGGAAACTATACTTTTCCGCAACCCCTTGTGTGGATAACTCTAGCATCCTCCTAACCTTAAATATCCCAAAGCTGTCTGGTCGTCCTATGACGTGTTCTCCACTCTGTCGCTAGAGTGAGCGTCTCACATCTAACATGGATCATGGGCCTCCACTGGTTAAAATCCTCAGTGGCCTGCACTGGTCTTGGAGTCAGCATCCACTCTCCCCACCCTTCACCATCTCCTTGCCTGTCTGCCTTCTGCTGCCTTATCAGATTTCACCAAGTATCAATCACTCACAGGGGCGTTCTCCAACCTGCCCAGATATGTCCCATTCTGTGTTGTTTGTTCTTGTTGCCCTCCTGGCCTATTCCTCCACAACACCTATCACAGTGTGTTAGATATGATTATGTCTTTAGTGTCTCTTTTCCCCACTAAACTGTAAACTCCCTGAGAGCCAAGCCACATGGGTTTTATTCATCACTAGATCCCCAGCACTTAGTACAGTGTCTTGCACCAAGTTAGTTAGTACTCACTAAATATGTGCTGGATGAATGGAAGAATGAATAGAACAAAAAGAGAGAAAAAAGTAAGTGCCTCTTTTATTCCCTCTCCTCTACCTGAGCCTGCAATGAGGATTCTCGAGCACATGTCATGCTTTTGTACAGGGGCAAAACTAACAAAGATCAGGGCCTACCCATCTTCCCTTGTCAATGGTACCAAAATCCTAAGACACATTTTAGAGAGCTAAGAAGACAAACAAAGCAGGGCAAGATGGAAAGTTTGGGAAACCACTGATCTATAGTACTGTTTGAGTGGAATTTGCAGTTATCCAAAAAGATGAATGAACTCTCTACAATTCCCAAACACTATCATTAATACTATCCCATATGTCATTGAATGCCTGCTTCAAAGCAGTCTTGTAGGAGATACATTATTGTCTGCATTTACAAGCGAGAAAACAGGCTCAGGGAGGTTAAGACATTCACCCAAGGTAAAGGCCATGGACTGTAACTGTCACCAGGTTCATCTGACTCCAAGTACAGGGATTCTTCCACTCCCCTGTTGCCTCCCTACACCCCTATGCACCCCCCACCTCCACCACTCCTTAGCACACAGGGCTGGTAGAGCTCACTCTGTGCAAGGAGGCCAGCCTTCCAGCCAGAGTCAGCAATGTGTGCAAAAGCACCACTCTGATTCCTTTATCTGCTGTGACACAAGAGCGATAATGAACCCAGCAGCCTGGGCTGGAAATCTGTCCAGATTCATGGAATATCTTTCAACATAAAATATGAGGAAAAAACACAAACAGTTCAGCAGCATCAGCCATGCTATGCATGTAGTGAAGCAAAACAGGCAGGCTGTATAAATATTTAACAATGAGAAAGAACTGAACTGGCTCCAAAGAAACATCTGGGATAACAGATCTAAGGAGGCTGAGGTTTCTAGTGGGAAAGTCACTGTGAAGATACAAACAACAACCAGCCGGCAATTCTCAGATTTCATTCTCATGTGCATTTACCAAGCACCTCTGGCAACTTATCCCTAAATGCTTTGTTTTTAAGTGTTTACTACACAACTGGGCAATTTCCAAGGGGCCTAAGTCAAAAAAAACATGCTTTTCTTGCCATAAAAATGCTTTATTTCTATTTCAAACAACAGAAACTCAACAACAGTGTTAATAGTTGAGTCGAGATCAAACCAAGTTTTTTGGGTTTTTTTTTTTGCCACATTTATCTATGTTACCTAATATAGTAAGAAATGGACTGAATGTGTTCAGGATTCAGATTCTGGCATTAGTCCAAAGACTAAGTTTGGGTATTCCAAAGAAAATAAGCTATATATACGAAAGTACAGTTTTTATGAAGTTACCTTCATGACTGACACTTGGAAATGGACCATCTTTTTCCAGAACTGATACCCCAGGGGTGGACTGCATAGTTCACAGGACCCCTGTGGGATCAATTATCTGCCTCACATTCTTCCACTGAAGGATTCAACCACATAGCTGAGTTCAACAGTCTGTCCTTGCCCTCTTTTGCAAAGTGTCAGGAAGAAGGCCCAGCTGCCTCGGGTAGGCTGAGGCTGCATGTTGACAACTGGCAGCTATTTTCCCAGGCACACATGTTCCAGGAGGTACATGCTGTCCCTTGTGGCATCATGTATAACTGGCTTTCTTCCTGCTCTAGCCTGGGTCCTCCCAGGGTGACAGGATGAGCATGCTACCAGCTCCTCGCTCTCCTCCTGTTCCACGGTGGAGGATGCCGCCTGCTGAACCTGCAAATTTCGTGCTGACCCCAGTGGAGAGCAGGGGATGTACGGGCTTTTGCAGCAAGGTTCCCAAGGCTGCTACAGGCTGCTGTGCTGCCATACACATTTCCCGTGCCTAGTCAGCCTCTGCCCTAGATAGCAAGCATAGAGGGGACAGCAAACTCCCAGAGCTATACTTCTAGCTGCTCCCCACCAAGGCCTGGTTGCCTGAGAGCTGTGCAAACACAAGTTGGGCAGTTGAGTCATGGGGGCAGATCCCATCACTTCATGCCAGTCCCAGCTGCCAAAGGATGCCCTCAACCCAGGCTGCTACAAGCAGCCCCGAGCACAATCACTATTTGCTAAATTCTTTAGTTCAGCAGTTCTCAAACTATAATGTGCACCTAAGTATGTAAGTTCCTGGGGAATCCTATTAAAATGTACATCCTGATTCAGCAGGCCTGGCATGGGACCTGCAATTCTGCATCTCTAAAAAGCTCCCTGCACTTCATGGATGCAAGTGCAGCGTATGCATGAAACATACTTAACAGATTTTACCAGGGTTTACCTCCCAAGTAAACTCAAATAAACATGTGCATGGAGTTCTATAATTAATAAGACATTTCACAAAGTCATAGATCCCGCATCTTTCTGAGGAGAAAAGCTAAGCTCAGAGATCAAAGAGCTTGGCAAAGCCAAGAATAACAGTGGACTCAATCCAGATGACTTGATATGAAGTCCCAGGACGGTTTCACTAAGTCAGTGGTTCTCAAACTTTAACATGCATCACGATGACTTGAGAGGTAGATAAAAATACAGATCTCTGGGCCTCCAGGGATTCTGATTCTCATGCATCTGGCCTAAGTACCACACTTTGAGAAGTGCTCACTAGACTACACATGATCCTAGAGACCCCTGGACATGTGAGCCTGTCTCAGAGTTTTCATACCATTCACCACCATATGCCCAAACCCCACGAAACACTGTCCTGGCTCCTGGTGACCCAGGGATATTGGGTCATGCCAAGGCTTTTTTGTCTCTAGATGCCCCAAAGGCAATAAGCTTCTTTGGCATTGACTATGAGCTCTACTTTGTAGCAGCCGTTCAGCCTCAGGTGTGTGACTCTGAGAACGTCTCAGTAACTTCAAGCCTCATGCTCCTGACCTGTGAAATGGGGCCAATAATCCCCATGCATAGGACCTTGATGAGGCCCAAATGACAAATGGTTCTCAACCCTTCCTGTGCATCAGAATCACCTGGGAAGGTTTAACAAAACACCAGTGCCTAGCTCCCTTCGCAAACCCTGGGCAAGTGTAGTTATCAAATCTCCCCAGGTGATTGATGCTAATGTGCAACTAGGGTTGATATCCACTGAAATAGGTAAACGTGCTAGAAAAATGCAAGATGGCCAGCTGCGGTGGCTCATGCCTATAATCCTGGCACTTTGGGAGGCTGAGATGGGAGGACCGTTTGAGGCCAGGAGTTGGAGACCAGCCTGAGCAAGATGGCAAGACCTCATCTCTACAAAAAATTTAAAAATTAGCCAAGTGCAGTGACACCCACCTGTAGTCTCAGCTACTGGGGAAGGTGAGGTGGGAGAAATGCTTGGGCCCCTCCTAGGCTCAAGAGAGGCTGCAGCAAGCTACGATTGTGCCACTGCACTTGAGCCTGGGTGACAAAGTGAAACCTTGTCTCTACAAAAAAAATTTAAAAATTAGCCAGGCATGGTGGTGCACACTGTAGTCCCAGCTATGTGGGAGGAGGCTGAAGGATTGCTTGAGGCCAGAAGTTTGAGACCAACCTAGGCAATGTAGTGAGATCCTATATCTAAAAAGAGTAAAAGAATTCATTATAGCTATTAATATTTCACTGTTATGGTATTTATTTATTTGTTTATTTGAGACAGGGTCTCACTCTGTCACCCAGGCTGGAATGCAGAGGCACAATCATGGCTCACTGCAACCTGGACCTCTTGGGCTCAAGGGATCCTCCCACTTCAGCCTCCTGAGTAGCTGCGGCTACAGGTGCATGACTCCATACCCGGCTAATTTTTTGTAGAGGTAAGGTCTTGCTATGTTGCTCAGGCTGGTCTCAAAATCCTGGATACAAGCAATCCTCCTGCCTTAGCCTCCCAAAGTGCTGGGAGTACAGGTGTGAGACACCCACACAGCTGTGATGGTTTAATGAGAAGAATAAATGCAACATGCACCGAGTGTTCCACAGGTGTCCTCTCTCCCAGGCAGGGAGACTCTTCGGTGAATGCACCATCTTTAAACTCTCATGGAAATGCAGCCTGATGAAAGGTATATGAGCAGAGCTGCAGAGCTGGCTGAAAATGGCTCCCTAGTGAGCTGTTCTCGTGAGCTGCTATCTGTGCCCAGACCACAGCCTAGCCAAATCCTGTGATCCAAGGCTGAAAATATCTCTGGATTTCCATGAAGCTCTCAGGGAGATAGGAAAGCTTAATCACAGCTGATTGGGACAGTGAATCATGCACAGGAACTTTCCAGCCAGATCCCTTGGGGACGAACCTGGCTCAGGCTCTCTACAAATTATCACAAAGAATCTGGGCTGGAATGGTTGGCAAATGGGAATTCATTCATTCAACAACAGTTGGGGACTCCTACATATAGGAGATAGGGGAAGGAGAGGCTGATCACGAGGTAAGCTGCATCCCACATAACCTTTCTACAGCCATGCAAGGCAGGTATTTGTTGAATGGATGAATAAATGAATAAACTAAGAAGTGCTCAGAGAAAGAAAGAGGGAAGGACAAAGGAGGGGAGAGAGAGAGAAGAAAGGAAGCAAAGAAGGCAGGCAGGCAGGCAGGATGGAGAGAGGAAGGGAGGGAGGGAGGAATTTGGCCTTTGCTTGCACCCTCTTCTGCTACTGGACAGTTCTATTTTGAAGTCATTTTCTACACTGAACCAAAATGCTGACCCAATTCTCTGAATGCAGGAAGAGTCCAGCAGAAACATAGCCACGGAAGTGTGATACAGGGGAAACAGGCTAAATCAACCTTGTCTTGAAGAGTCCGTGGGTTATGCTTGTCCACATCCGCTTCCCAGTCAGGACAGCCAGGCGATCCCCACCCAGGGCAGTGCTTGAGGTCACCCACAAGGCGCCTCCAGTTCTGCTCACCAGGATCAAGGTTCTCCAGAGTTCAACAGCCACAGGAGGGAACCTGGGAAAGGCCACCGGAAGGCACAAAGAATCCGCTCACTCCATGCTCCCTTGGGCGGCCCCTGCCAAGCTGCTGCTGCTGCTCCCTGCTTGCTCTCTGAACCCCACCTCTTGGGCATATCCTGTTACAGTCACAGGCTCTGCTATCACCTGGAATGCCCTGGGCCTCTCCTCAGGTCTTCTCCTTCCCTGCAGAGAGTTGGGGCTCAGGCCACTCAGATATCCAGGATCATTAATTCTGTGGCCCCTCTCTGACACCACTTTCATCTGATTCCGGCACCTCCATGCCTGACATCTGCTGTATCTTCTGCTCAGAATCCTGTAACCCAAACATCCCAACATTCCTGGTGAGAGGAAAAGGCACTTTCCATTCTGCGGAACACTCATCCTTCCCCATAAGGAGCTCCTCCAATACCACCGAGGCCAGCTCTCCTGGGCCAGCCAGTGCCTGTCTGTTGTCTGCCTGCCCACCATCTCTTCTTTCTTTCAGTGACAGACAGCACCTTATTTCCTCCAAGAGGGAATCTTCTTTTTCTGAATCCAAGTGCTTTGGGTGGAGAGGTAGGTTGACCTCACATCCTAGCTCAGAGTCTCCCTGGCCATCAGGATCAGCCAAGAGCAGGGCAGGTGGACCAAAATGAGCCAAGAGAGCCAGGCCCAGGATGTCTGCTACAACCACTGGAGGAAGGCACCCTGTTTCTGCTGGTGCTTTGGGAGTCAGGAAATTATAAGCCCAACACATCTAGTAAATAGTTTTGTTGTCATGTGAGGAGAGCCTTCCTGAGAATCAATCCTGCACAGAGGAAAACAAAGCCATAAAAAATACAGAGAGAGAGAATATATAGTGTGTGTGTGTATATATATAGTGTGTGTATATATAGTGTGTATATATATAGTGTATATATAGTGTGTACTATATATACAGTCTATATATACTATATGTAAACTATGTATACATAGACTATACATAGTGTATATATAGACTAGCAGACATACATTATATATAGTATATATAGCACATAGAGGATATATGTATACAGTTGGTTCTCATTATTTGAGGTATATGTCCTATAGAGTTCCTGTGAACACTGAATTAGCAAATATGGAACCACTGCTTCTAGGGGATTCGGTGTGCAAACCTCTTGTTTATAATGTTCTTGTCAACTGTTCAATAAGTAATCTTGTTTTATGTGTGTTTCTGTCTAAAGACACCTTATTTAACATATGCTGTTGATTCATTGACATTGAACTCACGGCCAAACAAAGCTCATCTAAAATTCCTGTTTTCTCTGTGAGGCACATCACAGCCATCCTGAGCTGTAGAACGCTAGCTTCAGCACACCACTCAGGGGTTATTTTAAACAGTGAAGTAACCAAGAAAAATCCCAAAAATGCAAAAACTGTGGCCCCAAACAGAGCATGAAAAGGATACTTGTTCACAGTATGAGCTGAAACAAGGCAGAAGGGGCATCACCTTGTCCAACCTCAGCTGGAAATCTGTATATCAAGTGATGCAAATTTTTTGCCACTCTGCACATGTCCACAAACTACCACAAAAGCTCCATGAGCATTAATGTCTGGGGTCATAGGTAAGTTTTGGCTAGAAGGTGAATTTGTTAGTATAAAATCCACAAATCAAGAAGACTGACTATTCTTTCGTTAGCAGTGTTTCGTCACCTGGATCCTTCTACGCCTGAGGCCAGTGGTGCCCCTTTACACCAATTTCTTTTTCACTCAAGCCAGTTGGGAGGTGGTTTTGTCAGTTAAATCCAGGCTGGTTTTACAGCCTCTCTTTTCTGGAAGCAAGGTCTCTGGAAGATGCTGGCTCCCCTAACTGGCCCTTTGAGGTCCCTAGAATCTTCAGAGTCCTCAACATCCCAATCACCCCTACAAAGGGAAAGTTCGGCCCTCCTCAGGCATTGCTTGTGGAGAAATTTCACAAGTGTGTATCCAGTTCCTCAGCTTGAGATAGCCAATCCCTTCCGCCTGCCTGTCAAAATAAGTGCTTGAGAAGAGTGAGGTTCCTGTTTTGGCCATCCACAGTAAAAGCACTTAGCGGTGTTCACCTGTAACTACTGCTGATTAGGGTCCTGCGGAAGGGACACACTTTCTGCATTGCTCTCAAGCTTCCAGAGCCAATGCCACCCCTCTTCTGTGTGTGCTGCTCATCGCAGTACAGCAGGTCTCCTGATCAGCGGGCAGTAGGGGCTTGGGCTCATGGCCCTGAGCCTTCGGAATAGGTTCTCTTGGGTTTTTCACCAGTCCCCCTCCTCCAATCTGCCTCCATTTCTTACATTGGTGGATGAGGCCTTGAGCAAAAGAGTAGCATCAGAGCTGGAAGGAGCCTTAGAAACTTCCTGGGTCAAGATGAGGAGAATGAGGGTCAGAGAAGAAAGGAACTTGCCAAGATCACAAAGTGAAAACCAGAACAAAAGCAAGGACCTCCCAACTCCCTTTCCAGCACTTTTCCACTAGCAGTGTCACTGTTGTATGGTAAGGCTTCACCCATTCTCTCTCCATGTTGACAAATGCTAGTTTTATTCACAGACAAGTCAGATCAGGACACTGACCCACATCACTCCATGATGTTTCTAAGGAGACTGTATATAACTTTTCACCCACTCTTTATCGCCACCTTTCCAGCTAGGAAAAAATTTAATTCAACAAAGAACTCCACCATCACCATCACTCCAGATGCTACAACTCTTTGCAAGCAAATTGATTTTCTGGGGTCCCTGAGCCAACAGGAGTCTGCAGGCCCCAGTGAAATCAGGTTTCTTGTCCCCTCCCCCGTGCACATACAAACCTCCACATGTTCAGTACAGGTGACCCTGCAGGTCCAACGAATGAGACATTGAATCACCACTGAGGGAGGCTCAGAGGAGGGAAACTCCACTGGGAAAGGAGGTCAGGCTGCCCTAGTTAAGCCACCCCCACTCCAGTAGTCCTCGCCTGGCTCCCTGCCTCGCCTCGACACTCTTCCACCCTGACTCTCCCAAAGTGGACCATGTCACCTCTTACCAGGCCTAAAACCACATGAGTCCAGGGACAGGAGGGTTTGAGAGATTCGAGTCCAATAAATGAAGGCATTATGCCACACCTGAAGCTTTTTAATACAATTTTAAAATTATACCTATGCTTGGGCTGCTTACATACGAAGCCCACTCCTG
The DNA here is from genome assembly GCF_002776525.5 of Piliocolobus tephrosceles. Lineage (NCBI taxonomy): Eukaryota > Metazoa > Chordata > Mammalia > Primates > Cercopithecidae > Piliocolobus > Piliocolobus tephrosceles. The sequence continues at coordinate 90,734,160 of NC_045439.1, read as the reverse complement.
TCCTGTCCTGAGCACCAGGAAAACCCTAAGGCCTGTCTGAGTAGCAGCCCAGTTTCAGAGACCTCCTCCAAGCTCTGCCCCCACGGAATCAACAAGGGTTTGTTGTATGTTCTGGGAAAGTCGCATCATACCCTATGACTGTGAAAGAGACCCTGTCTTCTCTTCCACCCTAAGAATAAGAACCCACTTCTCCAGCCTCATCTTGTTCTTCACAAGAGGGGTCTGGCCCATAGGCGAGCTCAGAGGCCTGGCTCTTCACCTTTCACAGGGTCTTCTCCGGCATCCTGGAGGAGGCCCTCCACCGCACCAGTTCTGGCTGCCTTGCCACAGTCCAGTGTCCACTCTGAGGACATTTCTGTTCAGATGTGGTTCGCATCACCTGTTTAAACTCTCCCAGACACATTCAGACTTCACATGGACAGAAATGTCCACCCAACTCTGATGAACCAGCTGGCTACACCCTTGGCCAGAGCCTGACCTGCCTTGACCATCGCTTCCCTGGCAGCTTCGCCAGCTGGGTCTCCTGACTGGGTTTCCAAAAGCCACATCCTCTGGTCACATGTAGAAGTCTGGGAAAGACAGTACTTTCCAGAGAAGGTGATTTCAGCTGTCAAACCAACATTTCCTGGTTGGATGGTTTTTCCCCTTTTACATCCCTCCCAAATATTTAACTTTATAAGGTGTTTTCCTTAGGATTTCTATATGGAGTTTGCTAATTCAGGCAGGAAAATGGGGTAGCAGAGAGTCTTTCTGAGTCTATTTCAGCATTGCTGTTTTACAAGCACATCAAAGCTTACAGCCAGGAGAAAAAGACACTGTCCTTACACCTTAATTCTCTATCCTCTTCCTCCTTTTATACATCTTGGATCATCAGCACTGAGAAAATTACTAATATCCTTCCAAAACAACTGTACACCCCTCACTTTTAGCAACATCTGACTCAGTCTTATCATAAGTGTATTATAGATGGAATTGTGTTCCCCACTAAAATTGGTATGTTAGAGTCTTAATCCCCAGTACCCCAGAATGTGACTATATTTGGGAGACAGGACTTTTAAAGAGATCGTTAAGCTTAAATGAGATTATATAGGTGAGCCCTAATTTAGTGACTGGTGTCCTCATAAGAAGAGGGAGAGACACAAAAGATTCATGCACACAGAGGAGAGACCTTTAGGCTGGTTATAATTCTTGCGAGAATAAAAGAAGGTGGCCATCTCCAAATCAAAGAGAAGGGCCTTAGGAGACAACAAACCTGCTGACATACTGATCTTGAATGCAATGGACTAAATGCTTATGCTCTCCCCAAATTCATATGCTGAAATTCTAATCTCCCAGATGATGATATTAGGAGATGGAGCCTTTAGGAGGTGATTAGGTACTGTTATGAAACAGATCCCAGATAGATAGCTAGTCCCTTCCACCATGTGAGGACACAGCTAGAAGGCAACATCTATGAACCAGAAAGTAGGCCCTTGCCAGACACCAAGGTGCCTTGATCTTGGACTTCCCAGTCTCTAGAACTGTGAGTGTATTAATCTGATCTCCCATTGTATAAAGAAATATCTGAGACTCGGTAATTTACAAAGAAAAGAGGTTTAATTTGCTCACCATTCTGCAGGCTGTACAAAAAGCATGATGTTGATATTTGCTTGGCCTCTGGGGAGGCCTCAGGAAACTTATAATCATGGCAGAAGGTGAAGGGAAGCAGGTGTCTTACATGGTAGAAGCAGGAACAAGAGAGAGAGTGGGGAGGTACTATACACAACCAGCTCTTGTGAGAACTCACTTACTATCATGAGAGCAGCACCAAGAGGATGGTACTAAACCATTCAGGCGAACCCGCCCCCATGATTCAATCACCTCCTATCAGGGCCCGCCTCCAACATTGGGAATTACAATTGAACATGACATTTGGGTGAGGACACAGATCTAAACCATATCAGTGAGAAATGAATTTCTGTTACTTAAAAGATACTCAGTTTATTGTATTTTGTTATAACAGCCAAAATGGACTAGGACATTGAATGCCCAGCCTCCAGAACTATGAGAAAATACATTTCTGTTATTTAAGTAACCCATTCTGTGGTATTTTGTTATGGCATCCTAGGCTGACCACAATAAACAACACACTCACTAATTCATCAGGCTTCTGCTGAAGGCCTACAATGGGCAAAGCACTGAGTTTAGCACTGTGGGCAGACACAAAAGTAAGTGAGAATACAACAGCTCACAATATGATCAGGGAGAATGACAACACAAATATATCTGTCATAGAGCACAATGCAAATATTTTGGTATAACACTTCTATAACTCTTGTTTCAACAATGCAAATTTGTTCAATGTAATTGACATATTAAGGAAGAATCTGAGCACAATGTGAATTTTGTGTTTGCCTATCTGTAAGAAAAACTAGATGAACGTAGAAAGGTTGTGCCTAGCTGAACGGAGTCACATGGAAATACACAAAATTCACATACCTCAGACATCAGTCAGCTCTCTGGGTCCACAGTGTGTTATTAGCCACACTCCTCCACATTTGGAGTTAAAATTCTCTGTCTGATTTCAGGTTACTTTCCTCCTACCACTTCACAATAACATACAAATGATCACACCTTCAGATACCACCTCCATAAACAAACTTTAGGTCATTTTCAAACTCAACTGCCATATGTATGGTAAGATGTATACATTTCTTAACCACTTAATGTTAAAGGTGTGCTACCATTTATAATAGGCTCTTATTTTTGCTTTTTTCTGACAAACTGTTGAGTGTTGTGCTTCTAAACCACTTTTTCTCTATAAGCCCTATAGTTTTTACTGCATGATTGTGTATATTGCAGTGATTTTTAGAAACATGTATGAGTAGAATTGACTGTACTTAAATGTTTCAATAAGGAACTAGATATCAGGTAACTAAGGCCTGGGTAATGAATGTCTATGGTCAGGATCACAGATAATCACATGCTTACTGCATAAACCTCAAACAAGGCATATGGATCTGGCCAATATATCAATGACAACCTCTAGTGGTAACATATACTAATTACAGGTAAAATACAGAAAAAGGTGATGTATTAAAAATGGATTTTTAAATGTTATTGAATGAATGAAGTTATCACACAGGCCAAGTCAAATATATTCCCTCACCTTTAAGCAGTTTTATGGCCTCCAGCTTCCTAGCCTGATTACTGTTTGTTTGTTTATTTATTTATTTATTTTGAGACAGAGTCTCACTCTATTGCACAGGCTGGAATGCAGTGGTGCAATCTCAGCTCACTGCAAGCTCTGCCTCCTGGGTTCATGCCATTCTCCCGCCTCAGCCTCCTCCAGAGTAGCTGGGACTACAGGCGCCCACCACCATGCCCGGCTAATTTTTTGTTTTTTGTATTTTTAGTAGGGACAGGGTTTCACCGTGTTAGCCAGGATGGTCTCGATCTCCTGACCTCATGATCCACCCTCCTCAGCCTCTCAAAGTGCTGGGATTACAGGCGTGAGCCACCGCGCCTGACCAAGAATTTCCTCTAGAGTCAAACAGCCTCATAAGGGAGCTCCACTGACCTGTCATTGAGTTTTCTGAGGTGCACAGTTGCTCTCTCAGCTTCTCCACGTCATCAGGATGCACCTGTTCATACAGTGTGCTCCCAAACCATTCTGACTGGGGCTGGTTCAGAACAGGGGTGACGGAGTCAGACACATAAATCACTCGCCCTGTCTCAGCAGCCACCACAAACAGAAATCCATCAGCTGCTTCAAGGATGAGATGCTTCAGTTCCTATAAAGAAAAGATTATGATTGGCACAATACACTGGCAGACCCAGTCTGATTAAACTTTCTTATTGGGAAAGCAACCTTCAATTTCCTTTATCTGCATATGTATTCTGGTACACGAATAGTTTGGGAAACGAGTGCTTTGTTACTGGAAAATAAGCTAGAAAAATGCACAAAGCTTGCACCACCCCTAAGATACAGCTACTGTAAATACAGTTAGCCCTGTCTTCATTAGTCCTTTGTTGGGGTGAGAGAAAATTTCCAGCCTAGGGGGATGGGAGAGCAATGAATGATCACCAGAAGGTGCTGGGCTGCCAGAGGCATGAACAGCTTCGCCACATATTGAAACTGTAGTCATGTAATTGGAGCAGAAGGGCGCAACACATAGTGCTTGGCACAAAAGGTGCTAGATAGAAGGAAGGGAAGGGGAAGGGGAAGGTGACAAGGGAGAACGACAGAGACTATGTGTCTCCCCACCCACAGCTTGCCATGCTGAAAGTACACTCTTGTTCCTTTTCTCTTCCTGTATTTCTGAGCTGAATGCTGGCACTGGCTATAAGAGTATCCCCTTACATTTGCATTTCTGTCAGATTTCCAGAACTGACAATAATCACCATCATCTCAAAAGACTCTCAGAGTAACTCTGGGAGGCAGCAGGGAATATATTATCCATATCACTTTACAGTGAGAAGAGGTTAGGAGCATGAACCCTGGGCTCACATTGATTCACTGGGGTCATGACTGTCATTGAAGGCAGGGAGGAAGCTGTTTGGGATCAAGGAAAGGGCAGCAGGAAGCCTTGATATTATCCTCAGAAGGACGTGGATGGGGCAAAATCAACTTTGTGAAAACGAGATGTCTTTTCTTTGTAGTGCCTGAAGGCAGCTCCCGCGTAGTTGCCCATGCTATTCTCACATCAAGCTCAGGAGCCCTTTGCCACTGAATGAAATGGGCTTTGTGCCTGCCGGAGCCAGGCACTAAGTATTCCCCAGACACTGTAATCCATGGCCACCCTTCCAACCACTTCAAGTACTGTTCAGACTCCAGAGGACAAAGGTATCCTTCTAGGTCAGCAGCTGGCAAACAGTTTTTGCTGGCGATCTTTTGTTTGAATGTAATCTTATGTGAAAACCCCACTGTAAAGCACATGGACAGCCAGCAGAGTGGAGGCAAACGGTGGAGAGTCTGGCGCCCCAAATCCCAGTCCCTGAGCAGGGTACAAGGACCCAGAGGCTAGAGAATATTGATGTGCTGATAAGCACAACCCAGGGAGCTTTGTAAATATGTTTAAGCCCTTGGCTGGGGAGGAATTCTAACATCCTCTGCCTGGGAAACCAGGGCAGAAGCAGTTGGTACAAGCATTTTTTAAGGGTAAGTTTATTTTGCCCATTTCTCTTGCTTTGCACTTCTGCTGTTCTGTGTCACCTAGATGCTTAGTTAGTTCAGGGAATTCGGTCAGCATTTTTATTTTCAGTTTTGGGATGATCTTCCCAACAGAAAGAGCTGTAAGAGAATTAAAAGCGGAAGAGGATGTCTGGGGAAGTACAGAATTCTTTGTCACTGGAGGAGAGGAAGTGGAGGCTGAATGACGTTACTCATGTATTCACATTTTTGTCCAGTTTGCAAAGACTGTGGAGAGGTCTTATGGGATGAAGCCCCACGTGCATCACGGACCCTCTTTTACCACCCTCTCCCTGATGTTTATTCCCTGGGAGACCATCCATCACTACCAAGTTCCTATGCCCTGAATCCAGAACTAGCCTCTACATTCCAAGAAAACAAACAGTCATGGTTAAAAGCATGTATTCTGGAGTAGAAGAAGACTATCATCTATGGCTCTCCCACTTAGCTGTGCAACTTTTGGCATGTTACTTCACACCCTCAGTAATTTTTTTCAGTGAGCTCTTGCAAGGTTAAATGAGATGCTGTGTGTGAGGACTTAGTAAGGGCATGGCACACAGTAGGTGCTCCATCAATGTAACCGTTATCATCACCATCCAAGCAGCTGAGAGAGGAACAAAGGTACGGCTCATCTGACCTGCATAGCTGCCTTCTCTCTTCACGCCACTTTCATAATCCTCAGTCACTTAAAGATAACGAGATTTATTTCAAACATTGACCCTGTAGGTTTTTTGGTGAGGATTAAAAAAAATAGACAAAAAACTGACTCTAGCAGCTATACAGTGCTTAATAATTTCTGTCTGTTACTTACCAGCTATTCACCCTTCATTATACCTCAGGCCCATGTTAAACAGTCTATGCTTGTTGCCTTCCTCACCACAACCACACAAGCTGGGAGCTATCACTGCATTTATTTTTACAGAGGTGGAAATGAGGCTTGAAGCTCCTGCCCTGACCACCACAGTTTGTGTCCTCCAGGTGGCAGATATTACCACTGCTGGACCTTCCTAACATCTGCCAAGGGAGGGCTCCCCTGACCACTGGGATGATTTAAAAAGGGATCAAATAGGTGAAGTCCTTGCTAAAGTGTCTAACACAGAACAGACAGTAATAAACGTTAGTTCCTCCTCCCTTGTTCTTTATCTAAACCTAACTTCCATGACATAAATCGAGTCTCGGCTCTAACAGAATAAACCATTCTGTCTCCCAACAAAATCTTTTTCATTCCTGCCTCTGAGATTCTGTGTACACTGTTGCCTTTTTGTGAAATCTCTTCTGCTCCCCTCTTTCTGGGTATTTTTTGTGTCTCCTTTCTATGCCAATACAGTCTCTGTCCTGAGAAGTTCCTCTTGATAATACCAGGACTCTACCACTCTATTTCAGCTTGACCACACGCTGTGTCTTGTTAAATCCTCCATTACTTTTAGGACCCTATATTCTACATACTTTTGCATTTCCTAACTGCATGCCCTGACAACTGTATCATTTCACCTCTCCCGCAACACCCCCCACCCCACTCTGCTGTATACAATGAAGCGCTTTCAAATCCATCATCTCATTTATCCTGCAAAAGCTCTTAGAGACAGGAAAGCAAAAAGTTTTATGTTCATTTCACAGGATAAGCACACTGAAGCTTAGAGTATTTGCCAACCTGCCCTATGACCAGCGCATGGAAATACAAAGACCCTGAACACAGGCCTCTGGCTCATGTAAATCCACTTATAAAATATGACCTCACTAGCCATTTTATGTGTTTCTTCTTGCCAACTATTCAAAGACTAGTGTAGGTGTTAAAAATATGGCTTTGGGGTCCTACCAACCTGTCTTCACTGGACCCAATCTCGGCTCCTCCACTAAGCAGCGGATTAACCCTGAGCAATCTGCTGACTCTTTCTAAGCCTCAGTTTCCTCATCAATAAAACAGAGCTAAATAACAGTGGCTTCTTCACAGGGCTAGAGTAAGTAGTAAATGAGATATTTCACAGAAACCTATGACTCACACCAGCGCCCAGAAATGCCGGCCAGCTAAATGCTCTGATCCCGGCCACTATTATCACTACTGCTGCCGTCACTGTCTTTTTCCTTTAACTTTTATTTTAAGTTCACAGGTACACATGCACGTTTGTTACATACTGCCAAGGGAGTAAACTCATGTCATGAGAATTTGTTGTACAAATTATTTCATTATCCAGATCCTAAGCCCAGTACCCATTAGTTATTTTTTCTGATCTCTTCCTCCTCCCAACCTCCACCCTCTAGGAGGCTCCAGCGTGTGTTGTTCCCCTCTCTGTGTCTGTGTGCTCCCATCATTCAGCCCCCACTTACAAGTGGGAACATGCGGTATTTGGTTTTCTGTTCCTGCATTAGTTTGCTAAGGATAGTGGCCTCCAGTTCCATTCATGTTCCTGCAAAGGACTTGATCTCATTCTTTTATATGGCTGTGTAGTATTCCATGGTGTATATGTACCACATTTTCTTTATCCAGTCTGTCACTGATGAACGTTTATGTTGAGTCCATGTCTTTGCTATTGTGAATAATGCTGCAATGAACATACATATGCATATGTCTTCATGTAGAACGATTTATATTCCCTTGCATATAAACCCAGCGACGGGATTGCTGGGCGAATGGTATTTCTGTTTTTAGCTCTTTGAGGAACCTCCACACTGCCTTCCACAATGGCTGAGCTAGTTTACACTTCCACCAGCAGTGTATAAGTGTTCACTTTTCTCTGCAACCTCACTAGCATCTGTTATTTTTTGAGTTTTTAGTAATAGCCATTCTGACTAGAGTGAGGTGGTATCTCATAGTAGTTTTGATTTGCACTTCTCTAATGATCAGTGATGCAGAGCTTTTTTCATATACCATCACTTTCATAGGCTGATTATATCAGCACGATTCCAGCACACAGTGTTTTTACTAACTTCTTCCTGTGTCAGTGTGCTGAGCACGATGTTCAGATGCTCAATATATTTTTTTGAGTGACATCTCGTTAAGGTTATGGGAAACATAAAAGCAGAAGACCCAAAGATCAGACAAACCCTCTGCTGAATACAGTTTCTTGGAGAAAAATGGAAACAAAACATCTTGGCTTCATTCCTTCCTCAACCTTGAGCCCTGGTTCCCCACATAGTTGATTTCATCTTGGTGATGCTGGGATTCTCCCCCCTTTCCAATGGTGATGTGATGACCAGGGTACCTGCTCTGTGAGGAAGGAAGGCTTGTACGCGCCATCGGTGGACTTGTTCCCTGTACCCCTCATGGACTTCATGTGCGAGACGGCCATGCGGAGGATGGTGAGCTTGTCTGGCTTCCGAGCCAATGCGCTGCACGTGGGGACCATGTCGGAGAGCTCCGTGATGTACTGAGTCATCTTGTTCCGTCTGCGCCTTTCAATTTCACTATGATTCTCTCTTTCCAAAAAGCACGAGATCAGAAGAGGGGGAAAAAAAGAGAAGTATCAGATTAGGGATTACTATCTAGTGGGATAAAACCATTAACACCAAGTCATCAGGAACTAGGGGCTAACACCTAACAGCTGAGTGCTTTGAATGAATATTGGGCAAGGCGGACCTTTTGAGGCCTCAGCAAGCTCTTACATCTACATGTTGGAAGCACAGACATCTATAGTCTCAATCTCTAAATACATAGCAAAATCTTCTAATTACTCCCATATGCCTGAGGTATTTTTGTAAGCACAAAAAATTGAGACATGAGGGCTGGGCATGGTGGCTCACACTTGTAATCCCAGCACTTTGGGAGGCCGAGGTGTGCAGATCACTTAAAGCCAGAAGTTTGAGACCAGCCTGACCAACATGGTAAAACCCCGTCTCTACTGAAAATACAAAAATTAGCTGGGCGTGGTAGCACATGCCCGTAATCCCAGCTACTTGGGAGGCTGAAGCATGAGAACTGCTTGAACCTGGGAGGTGGAGGTTGAAGTGCGCTGAGATCACACCACTGCACTCCAACGGGTGCATACATAAATCTGTACATGGATATACACATGTGCACACACACAAATGTGGTTACTGTCTGCTTCAATATGTGGTTTACATGTTTTATCTTTACATATTTATTACATATAATATGTAATATATAAATATAAGTATGTAATAAACATATTATACATAATATTTACATATTATATCTTGCAGTAAGAAGCACTATACAGCCTTGCCATTCTTTGTGTCACTAAGCAGACCAATAATGCTACAAATTTACTTTAAAGTTGTGAATAAGCCTTTGTTCTATGCCCAACACATTTTCTGCAGCATAGTAATAGAACAGGTACACCCCTGGCTTATGAAACAATAAATAACCAATTTAAAATAAAAACACATTGCAAAGGAATTACTGAATGCAATCTCTCTGATGTGTTACGATAAAAAACTAGCAGAAGGGAGGGTAGAATATTTCCAACCCAGGCTTTTTACCTTTCGGCTTGAAGGAGTCACAGCCAACCCAGTTCAACAACTCTAAGACAAAGCTGTTACTTGGGATAAAAGAATTATCTAAACATATATCCCATGTCTGCTGCAGGATTTAGGGTTTCACTGGTGTTCAAAGAATGAGAGTGACGCTAAGGGCAAGAAAAAAACAACTCAGGCAGGGCTGCCTCCAAACACTGCATGTATTAATGAACTTAATAGCCCATCCTCCCAGACTGGGGAACAGACATGCCAGTCGGCCCTGATGACACCAAGTAGCGCGTGTTGAGGGCCTCTGAACACACAGACCAAGGGGAAGTGAGACTGCAGTAGAGGTCACTGCAGAGCGACCTGAGCCATCCACCGTGCACCTTCCGGACCCCATGAGCAGAGGAGTGGTAGAGAAAACAAGGAATGCCCAACTCTGTCCTCAAGCAGTGGGGGGTTAACTATGAAGATAAAACATACACCTTGCATAGTGGAAATGAAAGGCAGAGTATGATTAAATGCTTCAAAAGGCAGGTGGAAAGCAAAAGCCACAATAGAGAACAACAGCAAAGAGGAGATGGTGATCCTGGAGCTGAGGGTGCTGGAAGGGGTAGGGAGGAGGAACTGGGAGAGAGCTGGGCCTAACCTGTCAGCGAGTAGAGGAGGTCTACTTTGGGGAGGGGATCAGCAGGATCAAATAAAGGCCTGGAATTGGGAAGAAGCATGTGAGGGTGGTGAGGAGGCAGGCCTAGATGGAAGGGTAGAGATGGGCCCTGGAGGAGAGGGGTGGAGGAGCATGAGAAGCTGGGAAACCTTGTTGGACAACAAAGGGAAAGCTGTCATGCATGCCAAGCTGATAAGAGCCATGATGCTCTCTGCCTCCATGGCTGGCTTCTCCGGGGAGGTTCAGGTTGCGGGACAGGTTCAGGGTTGGGGAGGAGGAGATGGAGGCTGGGACTAGCAGGGAAATTCCTGAGGCCTGGTGCTCTCCTCCCACCCACAAAGGATAACTCTGCAGCCAACCCACTGGAATGGTGGAAACACCAGTCCTAGCACAAATGCCGTTGGTCCACAGAGCACAGCCACTCTGGTAGGGAGGGGCATATACTCTCCAGGAGAAATGGCTCCTGCATAATCAAGCAGGGCTTGTTGACTGGGGGGTAGATAAAGGTAACCAGAGAAGAATGGGTTGGGGCGGGGCAATCCTAAAGAAAGAAAGCAATGAAAAAGGGGGATTTGGTTACAGATTGTTGAGTTCTTTAGTGCATTCAGGAACCCTTCCCTGGAGGAGATACAGGAATTCTTTTCCTTCTCTCCAAAACTCTGAAGCAGGTAAATGAGTGGTGGCAGCCCACCCTGAACTGGGTCTTCACCAGCATCTCCTGCATTTGACTCCTTAGCCAGGAGCTTGTGAAGAGACAACTAAGGTGCAGCAAGAAAGGTCTGGAGGAGCTCTCAGAGGAGGGCGAGCCCCCCGCCTCACCAGACTACACTTCATCAAGGCCCGATGGGGTTGGTGGAACACAGAGACAGTTGGCTGGGGCTGCTGGCATTGGAAGATGCTGGGAAGCACCCTGGCTGCTGATGGTAGTACATGCATGAGTTAGGCCTCAGGCTGCACCCACCACCCCGCACTCGCCCGCCAGACACCCTGGAGAACCGGCTTTCCTCCCACACACTCACACCACCTAGCGTCTGCATTCCAACTCTTCAGCCTGACTTCTGGGATCTCCCTCATCAGGCGCCACCCACAGCCCCGTCCTCTATTCCAACCACGTGTCAGCTGCTCCCTACCCCTCAATATCACCAGGCAATAGCCATTACTACTTATCTTCGATTCAGAACATGGGGAATTGCTCCCTTCCCTCAAAACTCCATCTGTGTCAAAGCTCTTGCAGCTGTTTCCTGGTTCTCTCCCACCTTCTCCATGCTGACTCCTTGCTGTCACCACTTTTCCCCTTGTCACCAACCACCTTTTCCCAGACTTTTTCTCCACTCTCACCCTCCAGTTTAGTCTTCATGTTGTGGCCAGACTGAGGTTTCTCAAAATACAAACCAGAGCCTTCCCTTAAGCCCCTTCCACTGAGCCTCCAAATCCTTCAGCTGGTCACTGTGGCCACTGCTTCAATGCAGGGCTGACACACACTTGCTTCTGATACTATTATCCAAAGAGCTTGTCCCATAGTGGCACAGACCATCTTGCTTTATAAATATTCTGCAGGCAAAAAAATATTCATGTGATTCTTAAACTGAGATCTAAAGCAATTTCACCACAGTGCTCTGTGAACCCAATCTGTGAGATAAGGTGTGTGAAGAAGATAGCCTTAGTGCAACGGCTTAAAAACTGATTGTATTCATTGCCTAGTCCAGAAAATGCTCCAAGCACTTTATATTTTATGAAATAATACTGAGTTACCAGCAGAATGTCAAAATGACTGACAGCTGCCAATTACTTAGCAACAAAATTTGATAAGTGACATACACATATATATGTACAGTTTCGTTTTGAAGCCTTCATCAAGGCAGGCGGGATGATGCCATCTTGTGAATACAGAAGGACGTATCTCCAAGACCATGTTTGCTGGGGCAAGGCCATCTCCTCCCCAGAGTGAGGGGACAATTTGGGGTCTGCCTGGAGGAGCTGTAGGAGTGAGTCTGTGAACCTGGTATCTGTGACTTGCATGTGCCCCACATGCTTGCTTGGCACTGATAGCATCAATAAAGAAATTAACTCCTATGTACAGGGAAGCAGGACCAGGACTCCAGAGAATTGACAGCTGGGGACACAGGTAGAGCTGTCAGCTTCAAAGACACCTCTGCTGTGCTAAGAGGACCCAGAGCTTGGCTCCACGAGCACAGCTATGGAAATCAAGGCACAGAAAGAAGAGGTTCAACTAACTGCACACTGACTCGTGTTTCTTTTCCAACTCTGCTCCTAATGGGAACCTCCTAAGTTTAATCTGAACAGTGAGGTACCCCATCTTAATTAAAGTACACAAAAGGAGAATTTTACAAGATCTCAATAAAGAGCATCCTTTAACTGTTGACAGCAGTTGAGTCTCCTGTCTCCTATGGGAAGGGAACCTTAGACCCGGAGCAAGCAGACTGAATGAGACAGCCCCATGCTGGGAACTCCCTGATCACTGCAGACATGGTACACCTGGAGCATACTTCGAGTCTGGGAGTTACCGCGCTGGGTACTGGAGATGGGTGCAGGACAGGACAGAGAGCCCACAGACAAGCAGGGACAACAGAGAGTGAGCAGGTACAGACACAATCCCTGTGTGGTTCCCTTGTACACTAAAAGGTCAGAAGAGGATGCTGAGAGCGTGTGATGGGGAGAGCTCCCTGTGAAAAAGTCCTAGGGAAATACTCAGGAACCCTAGGACCTGGTGAGAGGTGACAACATGCTAGCAGCCCTCGCTCTTGGCACCTCCTCGGCCTCGGCATAGTGGACATGGACGAGGGGGCAGCTTGTTTCTCATTGGACAGTCTTTTTTAAAATGTCCTAGTAAACCACACTGATAACAAAGCCTACTGAGTGATTGGCCTGCTCCTTTTTCTGTCCTCTCTGAACCACCAAGGTTTGTTTGTCTGAGGGCCATGACTAAGGCTGCGGCCTTTCTCTGATCTTACTTTTCCTTTTGGGCCTGTTCCTCTTGGTCCCTATTATAGAAAACCAAGGTTGCCAGGTTTAATAATGCCTCCAAATTTTGTTTAGGGCCCAGGGCTTGCTTTTGGAGCTTTCTCAAGCGCCGCCAGAGTGGATGCTGAGGCCGAGGAGGTGCCGAGAGCAAGGGCTGCTAGCATGTTGTCACCTCTCAATGGGACACTGAAAGGCCCTGCACAGGGCCTGGCTGAGAGGAGCCACAACGTAAACCTAAGTGCTTCTGCAGCCTCTCTTTGCTCATGTCAGGTTGATCTGGTGTGGGCACCTCAAGGCAGCAGGTAGGCCAATGCAAGATACTATGAGAGATATGACCAACTCTAGCTCTAGCCAGGCCACCTATATCGCCATGGTCCAAATTTGAGAAGTCAGCACTTGAAATAATACGACTGATCACAACTCACTGCCAGCTTCAGAGCTACATGGGTCACATGTGGAATGTCTGTAGAGCAGCCCTGCTACAGATGGCACCAGGACCACATTTCTCCATGATGCCTCAGCTTCCATTTCTACCTCCTGAGGTCCATACCCCTCTCCAGGCCACAGCGGTCCCAACCACAGACCTGCTGAGAATAAACATAAAGCTTCTCCCCAACCTGGAGAAGCATCACCAAGCAGCTGCCACTCTCAAAGCCATCGGGCTTGGAAACAGGCCTCACTCAACGCAGAATTTGTGCTCATTTCCCCAGATTGCACCAGAACTGGAAGACTGGTCACCAGGAGTTTTTTCCTTTTCAGAATTCACCCAGCACACAGTGATAACCTCTGCTCTTAGACAATTCATCAAACTGTGCATGGCTCAAGTTACCGAACAAACAAGGCTTTCTGCCTGCAATTCCAGTAAATGGCTTCAGCACTTCTCAAGCAAAGGAAGCATCAATCCCCTTCTCCCCCTACTAGGGATTTCTCCGTGAGATTTAACCAGCCAGGGTGGAGTCAGAACCGTAGGAAGAGACCCTTTGCATAGGCTCATACCACCTGGCCTTCAGAGATAGCCCAGGGGAGTCATCAGACCAAGAGTGGCTGCGTGGGGGTCTACACACGAGTCCTGTTCAATGCAGCCTCTGGTGCAGTATTAGGCACAGGCTGGCTCTGCCCCACCTCGCTGACACTCGGGAAGGAAGGCTGTGTCTTTCCAGGAAAATCCTTCATGGCCGGTGGCTCCTGGGCAACGCTGCAGGGCATTGTAAGAGCCACGAAGGCCAGAGGAAAGCCACTTCAGGAAGCCCCGTGGAGGCTGGTCAGATACCTGCAGAGAGGGCCCACTGAGGCATATTCAGTAGGGCAGTTTTCCCAGCTTCTGAGGCTGCTCCAGAAAGGGCAGAGGGTTGTTCTCTCCTTGAGAAGGAGGTAGGCATCCCGCTCCCCAGAAGCCATCCAAGGCCCAGGTTTCTGCAAGGCAACTACAAGATACTTGTAAGGGTCCAGGCTGAATACAAGACTCACACAAAACACAGGGAGGAGTCTGAGAAGCCCAGATCCTCCCAAGCAGGGGCCCAGGCCCAGCACCTCTGACAATCCCTGTTCCCAGTGAGACACACATTTTACATGTTTCTATAGCAACTTACGGCTTCCCAAGCACTCTCTCAGCACTGACTACAATCGATCCTTGCAACCCACCCCCCACCCGCCAATCAGGAAATACCTCCTTTACCTACAGAGGAGGAAGCTGAGGCTCCAAGGGTCAAACTGACTTACCAGGACTGGGACCAGGCCTGCCAGTCACCCGCTGCCTCTCTCTCACCACCTCTACCCAGCAGAGTACTAACTGGTCCTAGTTCAGAGCTAGAATGCCTGGAGAGATTGGGGAGCAAATATATTTAAAGCTTTATGGGGGAAGAATATGCCTAGCAGCTTCCAAACAGACACAGCTCAGGACTACTTAAGATCCCAGAATTGGTTTCCTCCTCTCTCTCCAAAAAACTCTAGTGTTATTCAGGCACTATCATTTCAAATCAAGGTTAATCTCTCTAGCAGAAAAACTGAAGCGGGTAGCATAGCTAAAAATGGTAAGAAACACATCAAGGTGCAGGTCCATCATGTGAGAGCCAAACGGGTTGTATGAAGAAATTATCCTGGCTGGGCACAGTCGCTCATACCTATAATCCCAGCACTTTGGGAGGCCGAGGCAGGCGAATCACCTGAGGTTGGCCAGCCTGGCCAACACGGTGAAACCCTGTCTCTACTAAAAATACAAAAAATTAGCTGGGCATGGTGGTGCACACCTTTAATCCCAGCTACTCGGGAGTCTGAGAATCGGTTGAACCCGAGAGGCAGAGATTTCAGTAAGCCGAGACCGCACCATTGCACTCCAGCTTGGGCAACAAGAGCAAAACTTCGTTTCAAAAAAAAAAAAAAAAAA